>NC_058080.1:372084443-372430653 GCF_014858855.1 Bufo gargarizans
TGCCATCCTTTTTGCTTTTTTATGACAATTAAAAGTAAGAAAAAAGTCAACGGAACAAGGGATTCCCAACCAGTCTCCCAAGCTGGTACTTGCCAAGCCTTAAGCTGCTTATCTTCTGCGATCTGACGAGTGCAGGTACATTCAGCTTAGAATAACCATTGACAAAGATATATGCAATCTATTGTGCTTTTTTATGACAATTAAAAGTAAGAAAAAAGTCAACGGAACAAGGGATTCCCAACCAGTCTCCCAAGCTGGTACTTGCCAAGCCTTAAGCTGTTTATCTTCTGCGATCTGACGAGTGCAGGTACATTCAGCTTAGAATAACCGTTGACAAAGATCAATGCAATCCATTGTGCTTTTTTATGACAATTAAAAGTAAGAAAAGTAAGAAAAAAGTCAACGGAACAAGGGATTCCCAACCAGTCTCCCAAGCTGGTACTTGCCAAGCCTTAAGCTGTTTACCTTCTGCGATCTGACGAGTGCAGGTACATTCAGCTTAGAATAACCGTTGACAAAGATCAATGCAATCCATTGTGCTTTTTTATGACAATTAAAAGTAAGAAAAAAGTCAACGGAACAAGGGATTCCCAACCAGTCTCCCAAGCTGGTACTTGCCAAGCCTTAAGCTGCTTATCTTCTGCGATCTGACGAGTGCAGGTACATTCAGCTTAGAATAACCGTTGACAAAGATCAATGCAATCCATTGTGCTTTTTTATGACAATTAAAAGTAAGAAAAGAGTCAACGGAACAAGGGATTCCCAACCAGTCTCCCAAGCTGGTACTTGCCAAGCCTTAAGCTGCTTATCTCCTGCGATCTGACGAGTGCAGGTACATTCAGCTTAGAATAACCATTGACAAAGAAATATGCAATCTATTGTGCTTTTTTATGACAATTAAAAGTAAGAAAAAAGTCAACGGAACAAGGGATTCCCAACCAGTCTCCCAAGCTGGTACTTGCCAAGCCTTAAGCTGCTTATATTCTGCGATCTGACGAGAGCAGGTGCAGTCAGCTTAGAATAACCGTTGACAAAGATCAATGCAATCCTTTTTGCTTTTTTATGACAATTAAAAGTAAGAAAAAAGTCAACGGAACAAGGGATTCCCAACCAGTCTCCCAAGCTGGTACTTGCCAAGCCTTAAGCTGTTTACCTTCTGCGATCTGACGAGTGCAGGTACATTCAGCTTAGAATAACCGTTGACAAAGATCAATGCAATCCATTGTGCTTTTTTATGACAATTAAAAGTAAGAAAAAAGTCAACGGAACAAGGGATTCCCAACCAGTCTCCCAAGCTGGTACTTGCCAAGCCTTAAGCTGCTTATCTTCTGCGATCTGACGAGTGCAGGTACATTCAGCTTAGAATAACCGTTGACAAAGATCAATGCAATCCATTGTGCTTTTTTATGACAATTAAAAGTAAGAAAAAAGTCAACAGAACAAGGGATTCCCAACCAGACTCCCAACCTGGTACTTGCCAAGCCTTAAGCTGCTTATCTTCTGCGATCTGACGAGTGCAGGTACATTCAGCTTAGAATAACCATTGACAAAGATTAATGCAATCCATTGTGCTTTTTTATGACAATTAAAAGTAAGAAAAGTAAGAAAAAAGTCAACGGAACAAGGGATTCCTTTTCGTCCTAACCAGCAACACAAGTGGGGTATTCGCCCCTGTGAAGCTGGTCAGGACAGGCGGAATTTTTGCTGAATAAAATTCTGCATCTCTAGTAATTAATTAATTAATTAACTCCCCCCTCCTTATATAGGCCGCCCTCACACAGGGCTAGTTGTTTTTATTTTGTCCTGTGTGTTGGTCTGACAGGCTAGACTCTATTCTGAGTCTCTCCCTCAGTAGTTGGGGGAGAAATTTGCTGAATTTCTGCTTTTATTTTGTCTTAATGTTACAATTTTCTTTTACAGGCGTGGTACGGCTGTCCCCTTCCTGGCTGGGAGCGTAAGTATGGGGACGGTCTGGCTGCAGGTAGCCGGTAAGTTCAGACAGGGTGTACTCAGTAAGCGGAGCTATGAGCTCCCTCCCCCCCCTGTCTCCTCTCCGCTCCGCTCCTGCGCTCCCCTCCTACCTCCTCTGTAAGCTGCGGCCGGCCCTGAGATTGGTTCTCAGCTCCGGTGTATCGGACGCGAGACCGGAAGTGCGTCATTGTCACTTCCGGTCCGCAAAAAAAAAAAAAAATATAGCGCCGCCGCGATAAAAATTAGCGCGAATTAGCTGATGGTGCTTGTGGAGGAGGGGGGGAGGAGCGAATTCAATTAAGTTGTTAATAAAACTTTGTTTTTTATAAATGGGTCCCTCAGTGGGGAGCCTGGAGATTTTTGGGGGAGGAGCTGTTGCTCCTCCTCCCCCTGGCCCTCCCCTTCCTGCTATATAAGGCCAGGCTGCTGGCAGGGTCAGTGTTGCACTCAGTTCCTGTGTGCAGCTGACCTTGACTTTTGCTGATCCAGTGCTAAGGCCATGAGAGTACCTACTCTGATCAGAAGGTTCTAGGTTGTTTAGAATTCTTAGAGTCATGACGTCACCATCTCAAGGTAAGATTGACGTCTGCGCTTGACCCCCTGGGCGCGTTGAAACGAGCTTTAATAGTGCCTACTTCTTTTCTAGGAAAAGTCACCCACAAGCAGAAGCACCTGGCTTGTTCCAGTTGTGGCACTCCGTTACCCGACAGCTACGAGTTTCATCGTTGTCCAGGCTGCCGCCCTAGGCCAGCCAATCCTGAGCCGACGGTTGTTGAAATGTTTTCCTGGATGAAGGAGTTCTTGGACACCTCTGTCGCGGAGATCAAGGGGGCGGTCTCCAACAAGAGACCCAGACAAGCCTCGCCTGGGCCTGTTCCTATGTCAGACGTGATCTCGCTTGGCGAGAATTCTTCCTCTGAGGAAGAGGAGTCGGTCTTTTCTTTTCCGGCGGAGAAGACACAAAGATTACTGCGCTCCATCAGGTCAAGGGACCAGGATGTTGAGCATGGGGAAGCTCCACACTCCACCGCTAGGGGGCCAAGGGCCTTCAAAGTGGACGAGTCGCTTAAAAAACTAATGGCGACCGAATGGAAACATCCAGAAAAAGGACCGGTCTTAACCAAGAGGTTTAAGCTGATGTTCCCCCTACAGGACGGGGACTCCCTGGATTGGGTCCCTCCGCCTAAGGTGGATATGGCGATAGCCAAGCTTTCTAAAAGAACTTTGGTACCTTCCGATGACGGGAGTAACCTGAAGGATCCCCTGGATAGACGCGCAGAATGTTCGCTTAGGCGCAACTATGCTGCAGTGTCCGCCTCTGCCTCTGTGGCCATAGCCGGTACCGAGGTGTCTGAGTTCATTCGCGCCCGTACGCTGAAGATCCAGGCAGACATAGACTCGGGAATCACCAGAGATGATATCCTGGATCAATTCAAGACCCTTCTATTAGGCATTGATTTTTTGGCGGATGCATCTCAGCAGCAGCTAAGGCTTGCTGCCAAGTCAATGGCTCTTTGTCTGCTGCCAGCAGACGGCCCTTATGGCTGAAGCCCTGGGTAGCGGACAACATGTCAAAATTTAATTTGTGCTCCCTCCCTTACGAGCCTGGCAGGTTGTTCGGCTCCGAGCTAGACCGCCTCATGGAGAGTCTAGCAGACAAGAAGGGAAAATCACTCCCTCAGCAATCCTTTCGAGGATGTGGGAGAGGCAGAGGGGGGAGATTCCAAGGAAGAGAGAGGAACCAGAGACGTTCCAAAATTAACAGGAGAGGTAGAGGTCGCGGTCGCGGGAACCGCAGGGCTGAGCAATGACTCTCGGCAGCCCGTCACCTCCCCATCCCCACCCCCCTCACTCCCACCCGAATCTCCCTGCCTGAATCCTCCAGTAGGAGGTCGTTTATTTTTGTTCAGAAATTTTTGGGAGAAAATAATTCCAGATCCTTGGGTGCTGCAGGTCATCAGCACCGGTTACAGGATCGATTTCAGTTCCCAACCTCAAGAGAGGTTCGTCCTCACAGGACGTCTAACACCCAGCAGACAACTGATCCTGGAAGACTCTGTACTCCAGTACATTGTCAAAGGGGCCTTAGAGGAGGTTCCTCCTCAAGAGCTCGGTCAGGGAGTGTATTCTCCCATCTTTCTCGTTCCAAAGCCGTCAGGAGACTGGCGCATGATTATCGATCTGCGTTACCTAAATCGGTTTATCAGAAAGAAGCGTTTCCGGATGGAAACCATTCGCTCAGTCCTCAACATCCTGAACCCGGCAGACGTGATGGTGACGATAGATCTGAAGGATGCTTACCTTCATGTTCCTATCTGTCCGGCCCACAGGAAATTTCTCAGAGTTGCTGTCTGCATAAAGGAGGTAGTGAAGCACTACCAGTTTGCTGTGTTGCCCTTTGGCATCTCCTCTGCTCCACACACCTTCACAAAGGTTGTGGCTCCTGTGGTCGCCCACTTAAGGCTCCTCGGCTTAGAGGTCGTCCCTTATTTAGACGACTGGCTTTTAAAAGCCGCGTCCGCAGGCATCTTACAAGCCCAGCTTCAACAAGCTCTCCACACTCTGCAGAACCTAGGGTGGCTCGTGAATTGGGACAAATCAGAGCTGGTCCCCTCTACTACAAGGCGGTTTCTGGGGTTTGTGATAGATTCACAACTAATGACCCTATATCTATCTCCTCAGAGGAGAGACAAAGTAATAAGGGCTGCAGAGTTTCTCCTACCCCCCAGGCGGGTGTCTATTCGGGTTCTAATGAGGATGATAGGCCACATGTCAGCGTCTGCAGAGGCAGTACCTTGGGCCTTGTGGCATCTTCGGCCACTACAAGAGGAAGTCTTAGCGGTTTGGAATCGCAAACCCAGAGACCTAGATCGGAACCACTCCCTGTCTGCAGAAGTCCGTTCCTCCCTCAGGTGGTGGAAGAACCTAGTGGATGGAATGCCTCTAACCCAACCTACTTGGGTGATCCTGACCACGGACGCCTCCCTTCTGGGCTGGGGAGCCCATCTGGGACGCAATACAGTTCAGAATACCTGGAAGCCTCAGGAGAGACTCCTGTCGTCCAATCTGAGGGAGATAAGGGCGGTGAGGTTAGCCCTCAATCACTTCTCACCTCTCATTCAGGGTCAAGCCGTGAGAGTACGGACCTAAGTCGGGGCCTTCCGGAACCAGGAGAATGGTCCCTGAACGACAAAATCTTCTCCAGGATAGTCCAATGCTGGGGGACTCCAGAGATCGATTTGATGGCAACCCGTCTGAACGCCAAAGTAAGCAAATTCTGCTCCTTGTACAAGGAGGACAATCCGGTAGCGATAGATGCTCTGTCCATAACATGGAGGTTCAGGCTGGCCTATGTATTCCCTCCAATTTCCATGATACCAAGGGTATTGATGAAGATCAAGCAAGACCAGACCTCAGTGATAGCCATCATCCCATTCTGGCCGAAGATGTCTTGGTTCACCCAGCTCATGCAGATGAGTCAGGGCAATTATTGGAGACTTCCCCTAATACAGGACCTTGTGTATCAGGACACAGGTCCCTGTCTAGATCTGAGGAGGCTCAGTCTGACAGCCTGGAGACTGACCGGTCCCTTCTAGAAGCTAGAGGGCTTTCGGTGGAGGTCCTGAGAACAATCTCTCACTCCAGAGCGGATTCTACGAATCAGAAATATTCCCGCATATTCAAGATATTTATGCGATGGTGCACGGATAGAGAGGTAGTTTCCTCAGATCCTCCTCTCTCTGAGATTCTTCAATTCCTGCAAGATGGTCTAGACAAGGGTCTAAGCCCATCTACATTGAGAGCTCACATCGCTGCCTTGTCAGCATGCCTTGGTAAGCCAATTTCTCAGGACCCCCTAATTAAGAGGTTCCTTAAGGGTGCTCAGAGGCTTAGGCCCAGCATCCAGAGACCAATCCCTGAGTGGGAGCTGCCAGTGGTCCTAAGGGGGTTGTGCCCCCCCCCGCTTCGAGCCTTTGGAACAGGTAGACTTAAAGTACCTTTCCCTCAAGGTTACCTTTCTCTTGGCCATAACATCAGCCAAGAGGGTTGGGGAGCTCCAGGCTCTGGCGGCAGCGGAACCATACTTAAGTTTTCTGCAGGACAAGGTCCTGTTAAGATTTCTGCCTACCTTTTTACCAAAGGTTCCTTCGTTTGCGAACACCAACCAGACGATAACACTGCCGGTGTTGTCTCCTACCTCTAACTCTCCTGAGGAGGAGAGATTACTTTCCTTGGACATCCCAAGAGTCCTTAGAATTTATTTGAATAGAACGGAAGAGTTCAGGAGATCAGAAAATCTGCTGATCTCTTATTCGGGGAACAATAAAGGGCTCAAGGTTTCCAAGCCCACCTTGAGCAGATGGATTAAGGACGCTATTAAGCTGGCTTTTACGTCCCAAGACTTACCACCGCCATCTTTCTTATCTGCCCATTCTACAAGGGCAGTTTCTACATCATATGCGGAAAGGAAGCTAATCCCCTTAGAGCAAATTTGTGCGGCTGCCTCGTGGAGCACGCAAAACACCTTTATTGCCCATTACCGCCTAGAGAATAGGCGTTCTGAGGGAACAGCCTTTGGACGGTCCGTGCTAGATGCTGCTCGTCCATAGGTCAGCTCTCTAACTCCTGTGGGATTATTAGCTACTTAGTGCTAGTCCTTTGCCCTCCCAAGATTTGTGTGAGGTTCCTTGCTACTTCCCCACTTGTGCTGCTGGTTAGGACGAAAGGGAAGCGTCAATTTTGACGTAAATTTGTTTTCCCTTAGTCCTAACAGCAGAACACAAATATCCCTCCCTCTATGCTGTTATGTTTACTTGTTAAAAAAGCAACTAGCCCTGTGTGAGGGCGGCCTATATAAGGAGGGGGGAGTTAATTAATTAATTAATTACTAGAGATGCAGAATTTTATTCAGCAAAAATTCCGCCTGTCCTGACCAGCTTCACAGGGGCGAATACCCCACTTGTGCTGCTGTTAGGACTGAGGGAAAACAAATTTACGTCAAAATTGACGCTTCCCAACAAGTCTTCCAAGCTGGTACTTGCCAAGCCTTAAGCTGCTTGTCTTCTGCGTTCTGACGAGTGCAGTAACATTCAGCTTAGATTAACCGTTGACAAAGATCAATGCAATCCATTGTGCTTTTTTATGACAATTAAAAGTAAGAAAAAATCAACGGAACAAGGAATTCCCAAACATTCCCCCAAGCCATAATCTGCTTATCTTCTGCGATCTGACGAGTGCAGGTACATTCAGCTTAGAATAACCGTTGACAAAGATCAATGCAATCCATTGTGCTTTTTTATGACAATTAAAAGTAAGAAAAGAGTCAACAGAACAAGTGATTCCCAACAAGTCTTCCAAGCTGGTACTTGCCAAGCCTTAAGCTGCTTATCTTCTGCGATCTGACGAGTGCAGGTACATTCAGCTTAGAATAACCGTTGACAAAGATCAATGCAATCCATTGTGCTTTTTTATGACAATTAAAAGTAAGAAAAGTAAGAAAAAAGTCAACGGAACAAGGGATTCCCAACCAGTCTCCCAAGCTGGTACTTGCCAAGCCTTAAGCTGCTTATCTTCTGCGATCTGACGAGTTCAGGAAAAATTGAGCTTAGAATAACCGTTGACAAAGATCAATGCAATCCATTGTGCTTTTTTATGACAATTAAAAGTAAGAAAAGTAAGAAAAAAGTCAACGGAACAAGGGATTCCCAACCAGTCTCCCAAGCTGGTACTTGCCAAGCCTTAAGCTGCTTATCTTCTGCGATCTGACGAGTGCAGGAACATTCAGCTTAGAATAACAATTGACAAACCCCTTTGCAGTCCATTGTGTTTTTTTTTATATGATAAAGAAAAGTAAGAAAAAAAGTCAATGGATCAAGGGATTCCCAACTAGTCTCCCGACCTGGTACTTGCCAAGCCTTAAGCTGCTTATCTTCTGCGATCTGACGAGTGCAGGTACATTCAGCTTAGAATAACCATTGCCAAAAATTAATGCAATCCATTGTGCTTTTTTATGACAATTAAAAGTAAGAAAAGTAAGAAAAAAGTCAACGGAACAAGGGATTCCCAACCAGTCATCCAAGCTGGTACTTGCCAACCCTTAAGCTGCTTGTCTTCTGCGATCTGACAAGGGCAGGTAGATTCAGCTTATAATAACCGTCGACAAGGATCAATGCAATCAATTGTGCTTTTTTATGTACAATTAAAAGTAAGAAAAGTATGAAAAGTAAGAAAAGTGTCAACGGAACAAGGGATTCCCAATAAGTCTTCCAAGCTGGTACTTGCCAAGCCTTAAGCTGCTTATTTTCTGCGATCTGACGAGTGCAGGTACATTCAGCTTAGAATAACCGTTGACAAAGATCAATGCAATCCATTGTGCTTTTTTATGACAATTAAAAGTAAGAAAAGTAAGAAAAAAGTCAACGGAACAAGGAATTCCCAAACATTCCCCCAAGCCATAATCTGCTGATCTTCTGCGATCTGAAGAGTGCAGGAAAAATTGAGCTTAGAATAACCATTGACAAACCCCTTTGCAGTCCATTGTGTTTTTTTATGATAAAGAAAAGTAAGAAAAAAAGGCAACGGAACAAGTGATTCCCAACCAGTCTCCCAAGCTGGTACTTGCCAAGCCTTAAGCTACTTAGTTTCTGCAATCTGACGAGTGCAGGTACATTCAGCTTAGAATAACCGTTGACAAAGATCAATGCAATCCATTGTGCTTTTTTATGACAATTAAAAGTAAGAAAAGTAAGAAAAAAGTCAACGGAACAAGGGATTCCCAACCAGTCTCCCAAGCTGGTACTTGCCAAGCCTTAAGCTGCTTATCTCCTGCGATCTGACGAGTGCAGGTAAAATTGAGCTTAGAATAACAATTGACAAACCCCTTTGCAGTCCATTGTGGTTTTTTTTTATATGATAAAGAAAAGTAAGAAAAAAAGTCAACGGAACAAGGGATTCCCAACCAGTCTCCCAAGCTGGTACTTGCCAAGCCTTAAGCTGCTTATCTTCTGCGATCTGACGAGTGCAGGTACATTCAGCTTAGAATAACCGTTGCCAAAGATTAATGCAATACTTTTTGCTT
Organism: Bufo gargarizans; assembly: GCF_014858855.1. Lineage (NCBI taxonomy): Eukaryota > Metazoa > Chordata > Amphibia > Anura > Bufonidae > Bufo > Bufo gargarizans. Next base: position 372,093,493 of record NC_058080.1, read on the forward strand.
TTTTATGACAATTAAAAGTAAGAAAAGTAAGAAAAAAGTCAACGGAACAAGGGATTCCCAACCAGTCTTCCAAGCTGGTACTTGCCAAGCCTTAAGCTGCTTATCTTCTGCGATCTGACGAGTGCAGGTACATTCAGCTTAGAATAACCATTAACAAACCCCGTTGCAGTCCATTGTGTTTTTTTTTATATGATAAAGAAAAGTAAGAAAAAAAGGTAACGGAACAAGGGATTCCCAACCAGTCTCCCAAGCTGGTACTTGCCAATCCTTAAGCTGCTTATCTTCTGCAATCTGACGAGTGCAGGTACATTCAGCTAAGAATAACTGTTGACAAATGTCAATGCAATCCATTGTGCTTTTTTGTGACAATTAAATGTAAGAAAAGTGTCAAAGGAACAAGGTATTCCCAACCAGTCTCCCAAGCTGGTACTTGCCAAGCATTAAGCTTCTTATCTTCTGCGATCTGACGAGTGCAGGTACATTCAGCTTAGAATATCCATTGACAAACCTCTTTGCAGTCCATTGTGTTTTTTATATGATAAAGAAAAGTAAGGAAAAAAAGTCAACAGAACAAGGGATTCCCAACCAGTCTCCAAAGCAGGTACTTGCCAAGCCTTAAGCAGCTTATCTTCTGCGATCTGACGAGCGCAGGAAAATTCTGCTTAGAACAACCGTTGACAAAGATCAATGCAATCCATTGTGCTTTTTTATGACAATTAAAAGTAAGAAAAGTTAGAAAAGTAAGAAAAAAATCAACGGAACAAGGAATTCCCAAACAGTCTCCCAAGCCATAATCTGCTTATCTTCTGCGATCTGACGAGTGCAGGAAAAATTGAGCTTATAAAAAACACAATGGACTGCAAAGGTGTTTGTCAATGGTTATTCTATGATAAATAAAAGTAAGAAAAATAGTCAACTGAACAAGGGATACCCAACCAGTCTCCCTAGCTGGTACTTGCCAAGCCTTAAGCTGCTTCTCTTCCGCGATCTGACAAGTTCAGGTACATTCAGCTTAGAATAACCATTGACATAGGTCGATGCAATCTATTGTGCTTTTTTATGACAATTAAAAGTAAGAAAAGTAAGAAAAGAGTCAACGGAACAAGGGATTCCCAACCAGTCTCCCAAGCTGGTACTTGCCAAGCCTTAAGCTGCTTATCTTCTGCGATCTGATGAGTGCAGGTAAATTCTGCTTAGAATAATTGTTGACAAAGATTGATGCAATCCATTGTACTTTTTTATAACAATTAAAAGTCAACGGAACAAAACTCTCTTTGGTGCAGATATAGTTTTCTCTGTCTCATATGCTCTCGCTCAAAACATAGTTGTTATTACTAATGTAGGCAACAATCCATTAATTTTGGTTTCTAAAATGATGATATGCAAATTAACATCTACTGCCATAAGCTTATGGAAGCTAATTTGCATATCTTTCCAGAAATCCATAGTAGCATCGTGAAGCTTGCCATGCACAAGCATGTATTTTGCAGATTTGGGGCTCCCCTTGTTGTATCAGGAGCTCTCCTTAATGAAAAAGGGTACCCGTTTAAAGATAGCTATATTGGATTGAGAAACTCTCTTTGGTGCAGATATAGTTTTCTCTGTCTCATTTGCGCTTGCTCAAAACATAGTTGTTATTTCTAATGTAGACAACAATTCATTATTTTGGCTTTCTAGAATAATAGCCATAGGCTTACGGAAGCTAATTTGCATGTCTTCTTTCCAAAATGGGGTCACTTGTGGCATAGTTATACTGCCCTGGCAATTTAGGGGCCCATATGTGTGAGAAGTACTTTACAATCAAAATCTGTAAAAAATGACCGGTGAAATCCGAAAGGTGCACTTTGGAATGTGGGTCCCTTTGCCCACCTAGGCAGCAAAAAAGTGTCACACATCTGGTATCGCCGTACTAAAGAGAAGTTGGGCAATGTGTTCTGGGGTGTCATTTTACATATACCCATGCTGGGTGAGAGAAATATCTTGGCAAAAGACAACTTTTCCAATTTTTTTATACAAAGTTGGCATTTGACCAAGATATTTATGTCACCCAGCATGGGTATATGTAAAATGACACCCCAAAACACATTCCCCAACTTCTCCTGAGTACGACGATACCACATGTGTGACACTTTTTTGCAGCCAAGGTGGGCAAAGGGGCACATATTCCAATGTGCTCTTTTCGGATTTTGCAGGTCATTTTTTTTACACATTTCGATTGCAAAGTACTTCTCACACATTTGGGCCCCTAAATTGCCAGGGCAGTATAACTACGCCACAAGTGACCCCATTTTGGAAAGAAGACACCCCAAGGTATTCCGTGAGGGGCATGGCAAGTTCCTAGAATTTTTTATTTTTTGTCACAAGTTAGCGGAAAATGATGATTTTTTTTTTTTTTTTCCTTACAAAGTCTCATATTCTATCAACTTGCGACAAAAAATAAAAAATTCTAGGAACTCGCCATGCCCCTCACGGAATACCTTGGGGTGTCTCCCTTCCAAAATGGGGTCACTTGTGGCGTAGTTATACTGCCCTGGCAATTTAGGGGCCCATATGTGTGAGAAGTAGTTTGCAATAAAAATGTGTAAAAAATGGCCTGCGAAATCCGAAAGGTGCTCTTTGGAATGTGTGCCCCTTTGCCCACCTAGGCTGCAATAAAGTGTCACACATCTGGTATTGCCGTACTCAGGAGAAGTTGGGGAATGTGTTTTGGAGTTTCATTTTACATATACCCATGCTGGGTGAGAGAAATATCTTGGCAAAAGACAACTTTTCCCATTTTTTTATAAAAAGTTGGCATTTGACCAAGAAATTTATCTCACCCAGCATGGGTATATGTAAAATGACACCCCAAAACACATTCCCCATCTTCTCCTGAGTACGGTGATACCACATGTGTGACACTTTTTTGCAGCCTAGATGCGCAAAGGTGCCTAAATTCCTTTTAGGAGGGCATTTTTAGACATTTGGATCCCAGACTTCTACTCACGCTTTAGGGCCCCTAAAAAGCCAGGGCAGTATAAATACCCCACATGTGACCCCACTTTGGAAGAAGACACCCCAAGGCATTCAGGGGCCTGGCGAGTTCATAGAATTTTTTTATTTTTTTTTGCATAAGTTAGCGGAAATTGTTTTTTTTAGTTTTTTCTCACAAAGTCTCACTTTCCGCTAACTTTGGACAATAGTTTAAATATTTCATGGACTCAATATGCCCCTCAGCGAATACCTTGGGGTGTCTTCTTTCCAAAATGGGGTCAGTTGTGGGGTGTTTGTACTGCCCTGGCATTTGAGGGTCTCCGCAATCATTACATGTATGGCCAGCATTAGGAGTTTCTGCTATTCTCCTTATATTGAGCATACAGCTAACGAGATTTTTTTTTCCGTTCAGCCTCTGGGCTGAAAGAAAAAAATGAACGGCACAGATTTCTTCATTCGCATCGAACAATGTGGATGAAAAAATCTCTGCCAAAAAAAAAGGAGGGGAAAGGCGTCTGCCAGGACATAGGAGCTCCGCCCAACATCCATACCCACTTAGCTCGTATGCCCTGGCAAACCAGATTTCTCCATTCACATCAATCGATGTGGATGAATAAATCATTGCCGGGATTTTTATTTTTTTATTTTTTTTTTATATACAAAGTGTTTGCCAAAGCATAGGAACACTGCCTCCTCCTCAGCTCGTATGCCTTGGCAAACGTATCTTTTACTGCAGAGGAGAAATCTCGTCTTGCAATGCCGCATACACCGACTTGCGTGTAATCTGACCGCAGCGCAATGCTTCTGTCAGAATGCACATCAGTGCTGCAGCTAGTGGATCGGTTGGTCCACCTGGAAGGTAAAAAAAAAAAAGAAAAAACCAGGCCGCAACGCAATAATTTTATTAACTTTGGAACAGAACATATAAACTTTACCTTTTTTAATTGAACATTAACCTTTTTGCTTACTGGTGTTTTTTTTTTGTTTTTTTTTACCTTTATAGAACAAACCTCTCCTTCCCCATGGGTCAATGTGCAAAGCGCAAATCGCCCAAAGATGTGGCGAAGTGCGTTATGCACTTTGTCCCAGGTGAAAGGAGACGTTTGCAGCAGCTGTATGTGAATGGGCCCTAATAGCCCTGTGTGCCTGTCCTGGTGAGATGTGATCCCTATGCTAAGTGTACCTGTGTGTGGTACTTCCAGAAACACTCCCCTAAGCATAGGGCAGGGTGGTCAGGACAGTCAGGACAGAAATAGCGGGTGTCACGCCTTATTCCACTCCTGCTACAGACACGACATCTTTTTCGGGGTGACGGTTGGGTTGAGGTACCGGCAACGACATTGGGGAAATGTCGCTCGTGTAAACGGCTAACTACACTGGTGGATGAGGCCACGGAACCTCCTGGGTACAGGAGGTTCTCGATGATCTCTTCCTGAAATTTGAGGAAGGATCCAGTTCTCCCAGCCTTACTGTAGAGAACAAAACTATTATACAGAGCCAATTGAATCAAATATACAGACACCTTCTTATACCAGCGTCTGGTTCTGCGGGAAAATAAATACGGAGACAGCATCTGGTCATTGAAGTCCACCCCTTCCATGTGAAGGTTATAGTCGTGGACTGAGAGGGGTTTTAATGACACGGGTTGCTCGCTCAATTTGTATTGTTGTGTCTGCGTGAATGGAGGAGAGCATGTAAACGTCACGCTTGTCTCTCTATTTCACCGCGAGCAGTTCTTCGTTACCCTCTCCCCCCTTGCAAGACGGGTGGTAACGAGCCGTTGGGGGAAGCCCGCGCGCCAATCTGTTCTTGAAACAAATGCCTAAAGAGGGCCACACTTGTGTAGAAATTGTCCACATCAAGATGGTACCCCTTGCCGAATAAGGGTGACACCAAGTCCCAGACTGTCTTCCCACTGCTCCCCAGGAAGTCAGGGCAACCGACCGGCTCCAGGGTCTGATCATTTCCCTCATAGATCCGAAATTTGTGGGTATAGCCTGTGGCCCTTTCACAGAGCTTATTCAATTTGACCCCATACCGGGCGCGCTTGCTTGGGATGTATTGTTTGAAGCCAAGGCGCCCGGTAAAATGTATTAGGGACTCGTCTACGTATATTTTTTGCTCGGTGGTATACAAATCTGAAAATTTCAGGTTGAAATGGTCTATGAGGGGCCGAATTTTGTGGAGCCAGTCAAAAGCTGGGTGGCCTCTGGGACGGGAGGCGGTGTTGTCGCTAAAGTGCAGGAAATGCAGGATGGCCTCAAAACGTGCCCTGGACATAGCATCAGAGAACATGGGCATGTGATGAATTGGGTTCGTGGACCAATATGACCGCAATTCATGCTTTTTAGTTAGACCCATGTTGAGGAGAAGGCCCAGAAAAATTTTAATTTCGGAAACTTGGACTGGTTTCCACCGGAAAGGCTGGGCATAATAGCTTCCCGGGTTGGCGGTTATAAATTGTGTGGCATACCTGTTTGTTTCGGCCACGACTATGTCTAAGAGCTCCGCAGTCAAGAACAGCTCCAAAAATCCCAGGGTCAAACCGATCTGAGCTGTCTCAACCCGAACTCCAGACTGGGCGGTGAAAGGGGGAACTACAGGTGCGGCTGAAGTTGGGGACTGCCAATCAGGGTTTGCCAGCACCTCAGGGATTCTAGGGGCTCTACGGGCCCGTCTTTGCGGTGGCTGCGACGGGGTCACTACTGCTCGTGCCACCGTACCAGCTTCAACTGCCCTTCTGGTGCTCGCCATTTCACCAGGTTGTACGGCAGTGCTGGTACTAGGTCCAGGGAGGGCTGCGCTGCTGTTGTATGCCTCACCACATAATCCGACAGCGCCAGCCCCACTCTGCTGCCCTTGAAGCGGATCCTGCGCAACCTGTGGTCTAGCGACACGGGGCCGGGTACGCCTGGTGCTATCAGGGACCTCAGCCTCCTCGTCCGAACTTTGGGTCAGAGAGCCACTGCTTTCTACAGGTTCGTATTCTGACCCACTAGATTCATCAGATGAGGGTTCCCATTCCTCATCCAACTGGGTCAGAAGCCTGTAGGCCTCTTCAGAAGAATACCCCCTGTTTGACATTTGGGCAACTAAATTTAGGGGTATTCTCTGAGACTACCCAAGAAAAAAAAGCAAGCCTGTCTTACAAATGGGAGGCTAGCGAAGTACCGGAGGCCGCTGCGGTTGATAAAAAATATCAAAACTGATTTTTTTTATCGCCGCAGCGCGTCTAAAGTGAATGTGCAGTGATCAAAAAATATATATTTTTTGTCACTGCGGTGGGGCGGGTGTGGGCGAACGCACGTGTGGGCGACCGATCAGGCCTGATCGGGCAAACACTGCGTTTTGGGTGGAGGGCGAACTAAAGTGACACTAATACTATTATAGATCTGATCATGATCAGTTTTGATCACTTCCAGATACTATAAAAGTACAAATGCTGATTAGCCATACGCTAATCAGCGAATCAGTGACTGCAGTGCGGTGGGCTGGGCGCTAACCCAGCCCACCGCACGTAGCAAGCATGTATTTCGCAGACTTGGGGCTCCCCTTGGTGTATCAGGAGCTATCCTTAAAGGGACACTGACAGGCCCAATTAGCATATTTAGTTATATATATGTCAGTACAAGTCTTATAAAGTCTATTAACCTGCTCAGGACCGCCGTACGCAGGATTGCGTCTTTGCGCCGGTCCTGTTTCTCTGGAGACGCGAGATTTCAGGGAAAGCCGGCCGGCACATGCGCATAAGAGACAAGTTCGTCATCAACCTGCCAGCCAATGATTGTGGCTGGCAGGTTGTTGATTTTCAAAAAAACAAATCAGCAGCCAGATAACACATCATATTTAGTAAATATGATGTGGTTATATGGCTGCTGTGCTCCTCTGCTCCTTCTTTTGGTCGGTTGGTTCCAGCAGAGGAGCACACATCACTGTGAGTACCCACCAACACCACACTTAGCCCCCAGATCACCTCCCAGCACCCCAATTAACGATCGGTTTAGCGATCGGTTAGCGCCCAGCCCACCGCACCACAGTCCCTTATTCGCTGATTAGCGTATCGCTAATCAGCATTTGTACTTTTATAGTATCTGTAAGTGATCAAAACTGATCACGGTCAGATCTATAATAGTATTAGTGTCACTTTAGTTCGCCCTCCACCCAAAACGCAGTGTTTGCCCGATCAGGCTTGATCGGTCGCCCACACGTGCGTTCACCCACGCCCGCCCCACCGCAGTGACAAAAAATATATTTTTTTTTGATCACTGCACATTCACTTTACACGCGCTGCGGCGATAAAAAAATCTGTTTTGATATTTTTTATCAACCGCAGCGGCCTCCGGTACTTCGCTAGCCTCTCCTTTGTAAGACAGGCTTGCTTTTTTTCTTGGGTAGTCTCAGGGAATACCCCTAAATTTAGTTGCCCAAATGTCAAACAGGGGGTATTCTTCTGAAGAGGCCTACAGGCTTCTGACCCAGTCGGATGAGGAATGGGAACCCTCATCTGATGAATCTAGTGGGTCAGAATACGAACCTGTAGAAAGCAGTGGCTCTCTGACCCAAAGTTTGGACGAGGAGGCTGAGGTCCCTGATAGCACCAGGCGTACCCGGCCCCGTGTCGCTAGACCACAGGTTGCGCAGGATCCGCTTCAAGAGCAGCAGAGTGGGGCTGGTGCTGTCGGATTACATGGTGAGGCATACACCAGCAGCGCAGCCCTTCCTGGACCTAGTACCAGCACTGCCGTACAACTTGGTGAAGTAGCGAGCACCAGAAGGGCAGTTGAAGCTGGTACGGTGGCACGAGCAGTAGTGACCCCGTCGCAGCCACCGCAAAGACGTGCCCGTAGAGCCCCTAGAATCCCTGAGGTGCTGGCAAACCCTGATTGGCAGTCCCCAACTTCAGCCGCACCTGTAGTTCCCCCTTTCACCGCCCAGTCTGGAGTTTGGGTTGAGACAGCTCAGATCGGTTCGGCCCTGGGATTTTTTGAGCTATTCTTGACTGCGGAGCTCTTGGACTTAGTCGTGGCTGAAACAAATCGGTATGCCACACAATTTATATCCGCTAACCCGGGAAGCTCTTATGCCCAGTCTTTCCGGTGGAAACCAGTCCAAGTTTCCGAATTCAATTTTTTTCTGGGCCTTCTCCTCAACATGGGTCTAACTAAAAAGCATGAATTGCGGTCATATTGGTCCACGAACCCAATTCATCACATGCCCATGTTCTCTGCTGCTATGTCCAGGACACGATTTGAGACCATCCTGCGTTTCCTGCACTTTAGCGACAACACCACCTCCCGTCCCAGAGGCCACCCAGCTTTTGACCGGCTCCACAAAATTCGGCCCCTCATAGACCATTTCAACCAGAAATTTGCAGATTTGTATACCCCTGAGCAAAACATCTGCGTAGACGAGTCCCTTATACATTTTACCGGGCGCCTTGGCTTCAAACAATACATCCCAAGCAAGCGCGCCCGGTATGGGGTCAAATTGTATAAGCTCTGTGAAAGGGCCACAGGCTATACCCACAAAATTCGGATCTGTGAGGGAAAAGATCAGACCCTGGAGCCGGTCGGTTGCCCTGACTACCTGGGGAGCAGTGGGAAGACAGTCTGGGACTTGGTGTCACCCTTATTTGGCAAGGGGTACCATCTTTATGTGGACAATTTCTACACAAGTGTGGCCCTCTTTAGGCATTTGTTTCTAGAACGGATTGGCGCCTGTGGCACCGCGTGAACTAATCGCGCTGGCTTCCCCCAACGGCTCGTTACCACCCGTCTTGCAAGGGGGCAGAGGGCTGCATTGTGTAACGAAGAACTGCTCGCGGTGAAATGGAGAGACAAGCGTGACGTTTACATGCTCTCCTCCATTCACGCAGACATGACAATCCAAATTGAGCAAGCAACCCGTGTCATTGAAAAGCCCCTCTCAGTCCACGACTATAACCTTCACATGGGAGGGGTAGACTTCAATGACCAGATGTTGGCTCCGTATTTAGTGTCCCGCAGAACCAGACGCTGGTATAAGAAGGTGTCTGTATATTTAATTCAATTGGCTCTGTATAATAGTTTTGTTCTCTACAGTAAGGCTGGGAGAACTGGATCCTTCCTCAAATTTCAGGAAGAGTTCATCGCGAACCTCCTGTACCCAGGAGGTTCCGTGGCCCCATCCACCAGTGTAGTTAGCCGTCTACACGAGCGACATTTCCCCATAGTTGTTACTGGTACCTCAAACCGACCGCCACCCCGAAAAAAATGTTGTGTCTGTAGCAGGAGTGGAATAAGGCGTGACACCCGCTATTTCTGTCCTGACTGTCCTGACCACCCTGCCCTATGCTTTGGAGAGTTTTTCCGGAAGTACCACACACAGGTACACTTAGCATAGGGATCACATCTCACCAGGACAGGCACACAGGGCCCATTCACATACAGCTGCTGCCAACCTCTCCTTTCACCTGGGACAAAGTGCATAACGCACTTCGCCACATCTTTGGGCGATTTGCGCTTTGCACATTGACCCATGGGGAAGGAGAGGTTTGTTCTATAAAGGTAAAAAAAAAACAAAAAAAAACACCAGTAAGCAAAAAGGTTAATGTTTAGTTCAAAAAGTTAAAGTTTATATGTTCTGTTCCAAAGTTAATAAAATTATTGCATTGCGGCCTGGTTTTTTCTTTATTTTTATTTTTTTTACCTTCCAGGTGGACCAACCGATCGACTAGCTGCAGCACTGATGTGCATTCTGACAGAAGCATTGCGCTGCTGTCAGATTACACGCAAGTCGGTGTATGCGGCGCTGCAAGACGAGATTTCTCCTCTGCAGTAAAAGATACGTTTGCCAAGGCATACGAGCTGAGGAGGAGGCGGCGTTCCTATGCTTTGGCAAACACTTTGTATATATAAAAAAAAAAAAATCCCGGCAATGATTTATTCATCCACATCGATTGATGTGAATGGAGAAATCTGGTTTGCCAGGGCATACGAGCTAAGTAGGTATGGCTGTTGGGTGGAGTTCATTTTTTCCTTTCAGCCCAGATTCTGATCGGAAAAAAAAAAAAATCTCATTACCTGTATGCTCAATATAAGGAGAATAGCAGAAACTCCTAATGCTGGCCATACATGTAATGATTGCGGAGACCCTCAAATGCCAGGGCAGTACAAACACCCCACAAATCACCCCATTTTGGAAAGAAGACACCCCAAGATATTCGCTGAGGGGCATATTGAGTCCATGAAAGATTTAAATTTTTGTCCCAAGTTAGCGGAAAGTGAGACTTTGTGAGAAAAAAATAAAAAATAATCAATTTCCGCTAACTTATGCCCCCCCAAAAAAATTCTATAAACTCGCCAGGCCCCTCATTGAATACCTTGGTGTGTTTTCTTTCCAAAGTGGGGTCACATGTGGGGTATTTATACTGCCCTGACTTTTTAGGGGCCCTAAGGCGTGAGAAGAATTCTGGGATCCAAATGTCTAAAAATGCCCTCCTAAAAGGAATTTAGGCACCTTTGCGCATCTAGGCTGCAAAAAAGTTTCACACATTTGGTATCGCCGTACTCAGGAGAAGTTGGGGAATGTGTTTTGTGGTGTCATTTTACATATACCCATGCTGGGTGAGAGAAATATCTTGGCAAAAGACAACTTTTCCCATTTTGTTATACAAAGTTGGCATTTGACCAAGATATTTCTCTCACCCAGCATGGGTATATGTAAAATGACACTCCAAAACACATTCCCCAACTTCTCCTGAGTACGGCAATACCAGATGTGTGACACTTTTTTGCAGCCTAGGTGGGCAAAGGGACCCACATTCCAAAGTGCACCTTTCGGATTTCACCAGTCATTTTTTACAGATTTTGATTGCAAAGTACTTCTCACACATATGGGCCCCTAAATTGCCAGGGCAGTATAACTACGCCACAAGTGACCCCATTTTGGAAAGAAGACACCCCAAGGTATTCCGTGAGGGGCATGGCGAGTTCGTAGAATTTTTTTATTTTTTGTCGCAAGTTAGTGAAATATGAGACTTTCCGAAATGGGGTCATTTGTGGGGGTTTTCTACTGTCTGTGCATTGTAGAACCTCAGGAAACATGACAGGTGCTCAGAAAGTCAGAGCTGCTTCAAAAAGCGGAAATTCACATTTTTATACCATAGTTTGTAAACGCTATAACTTTTACCCAAACCATTTTTTTTTTGCCCAAACATTTTTTTTTTAATCAAGGACATGTAGAACAATAAATTTAGCAAAAAATGTATATATGGATGTCGTTTTTATTGCAAAATTTTACAGCTGAAAGTGAAAAATTTCGATTTTTTGCAAAAAAATCGTTACATTTTGATTAATAACAAAAAAAGTAAAAATGTCAGCAGAAATGAAATACCACCAAATGAAAGCTCTATTAGTGAGAAGAAAAGGAGGTAAACTTCATTTGGGTGGTAAGTTGCATGACCGAGCGATAAACGGTAAAAGTAGTGTAGTGCAGAAGTGTAAAAAGTGGCCTGGTCATTAAGGGGGTTACAGCTAGTGGGGTTGAAGTGGTTAAAATCATCTAAGTATCCCCCCCTGTCCACCTTATAAATACGGAAATATAAAGTTTTATAACCTGCTTGTCCGGTCACCAATCTGCCCAAGGGGCGGCGTTTCATCTGAAAATGCGCCCAGCCAGCCGCTCCCAACTGCCATTCTGAAGCCCCGCCCAGCTCATCAATATTCACTTCGCTGGGCGGCGGCTACAACTCTACACGGTCACGATCCTGCACATGGGCAATTGAATCCTCCTGGCATCGTTCATGTCTAATCTTCTGCGCCTGCGCCCCGCCGTGGTTAGATCGCGCCTGCGTACACACCCTGCCTGCGTCCCCGAGGCCGCTGCAGCCTCTGCCTCATGCACATGCGCCAGGCACTGTTCATAACAGCGCTTCAGAGCGCTGCTCACTCACATCTCAAAAGGGGTTAATGATAGGTGCCCATGTGCAGGATCGTGACTGTGCAGAGTTGTAGCTGCCGCCCAGCGAAGTGAATATTGATGAGCTGGGTGGGGCTTCAGAACGGCAGATGGGAGCTGCTGGTTAGGCGCATTTTCAGATGAAACGCCGCCCCTTGGGCAGATTGGTGTCTGGACAAGCAGGTTATAAAACTTTATATTTCCGTATTTATAAGGTGGACAGGGGGGATACTTAGATGATTTTAATAGACTTTATAAGACCTGTACTGACCTATATATAACTAAATATGCTAATTGGGCCTGTCAGTGTCCCTTTAATGAAAAAGGGTACCCGTTTAAAGATAGGTATATTTGGATTGAGAAACTCTCTTTGGTGCAGATATAGTTTTCTCTGTCTCATATGCTCTCACTCCAAACATAGTTGTTATTTCTAATGTAGGCAACAATCCATTATTTTCGGTTTCTAGAATGAGAGCCATAGGCTTATGGAAGCTAATTTGCATGTCTTTCCTAAAAATCCCTAGTAGCATTGTGAAGCTTGCCATGCACAAGCATGTATTTTGCAGACTTGGGGCTCCCCTTGGTGTATCAGGAGCTCTCCTTAATGAAAAGGGGTACACGTTTAAAGATAGCTATATTGGATTGAGAAAATCTTTGGTGCATTTATAATTTTCTCTGTCTCATATGCTCTCGCTCTAAACATAGTTGTTATTTCTAATGTAGGCAACACTCCATTATTTTGGGTTTCTAGAATAAGAGCCATAGGCTTATGGAACCTAATTTGCATATCTTTCCCAGAAATCCATAGTGGCATCGTGAAGCTTGCCATGCAAAAGCATGTATTTTGCAGACTTGCGGTTCCGCTTGGTGTATCAGGAGCTCTCCTTAATGAAAATGGGTACCCGTTTAAAGATAGCTTTATTGGACTGAGAAACTCTCTGTGGTGCAGATATAGTTTTCTCTGTTTCCTATGCTCTTGCTTTTGCTCTCACTCAAAACATAGTTGTTATTTCAAATGGAGGCAACAATCCATTATTTTGGGTTTCTAGAATAAGACCCATAGGCTTATGGAAGCTAATTTGCATGTCTTTTATTAGAAAATCATAGTAGCATCGTGAAGCTTGCCATGCACAAGCATGTATTTCGCAGACTTGGGGCTCCCCTTGGTGTATCAGGAGCTCTCCTTAATAAAAATGGGTACCCGTTTAAAGATAGCTATATTGGACTGAGAAACTCTTTTTGGTGCAGATATAGTTTTCTCTGTCTCATATGCTCTCACTCAAAACATAGTTGTTATTTCTAATGTAGGCAACAATCCATTATTTTGGGTTTCTAGAATGAGAGCCATAGGCTTATGGACGCTAATTTGCATGTCTTTCCTAAAAATCCCTAGTAACATCGTGAAGCTTTCCATGCACAAGCTTGTATTTTGCAGACTTGGGGCTCCCCTTGGTGTATCAGGAGCTCTCCTTAATGAAAAGGGGTACACGTTTAAAGATAGCTATATTGGATTGAGAAACTCTTTGGTGCAGTTATAGTTTTCTCTGTCTCATATGCTCTCGCTTTTGCTCTCACTCAAAACATAGTTGTTATTTCTAATGTAGGCAACAATCCATTATTTTGGGTTTCTAGAATGAGAGCCATAGGCTTATGGAAGCTAATTTGCATGTCTTTCCTCGAAATCCCTAGTAGCATCGTGAAGATTGCCATGCACAAGCATGTATTTTGCAGACTTGGGGCTTCCCTTGGTGTATCAGGAACTCTCCCTAATGAAAAAGGGTACCTGTTTAAAGATAGCTTTATTGGACATAGAAATAGAGTTGAGCAAACACCTGGATATTCGGGTTCGAGAAGTTCGGCCGAACTTCCCGAAAATGTTCGGGTTCGGGATCCGAACCCGATCCGAACTTCGTTCCTGTCCCGAACCCCATTGAAGTCAATGGGGACCCGAACTTTTCGGCACTAAAACGGCTGTAAAACAGCCCAGGAAAGGGCTAGAGGGCTGCAAAAGGCAGCAACATGTAGGTAAATCCCCTGCAAACAAATGTGGATAGGGAAATGAATTAAAATAAAAATTAAATAAATAAAAATTAACCAAAATCAATTGGAGAAAGGTCCCATAGCAGAGAATCTGGCTTCCCGTCACCCACCACTGGAACAGTCCATTCTCAGATATTCAGGCCCTGGCACCCAGGCAGAGGAGAGAGGTCCCGTAACAGACAATCTGGCTTCATGTCAGCAGAGAATCAGGCTTCACGTCACCCACCACTGCAACAGTCCATTTTCATAAATTTAGGCCCAGCACCCAGGCAGAGGAGAGAGGTCCCGTAACAGACAATCTGGCTTCATGTCAGCAGAGAATCAGTCTTCATGTCATAGCAGAGAATCAGGCTTCACGTCACAAACCACTGCAACAGTCCATTTTCATAAATTTAGGCCCAGCACCCAGGCAGAGGAGAGAGGTCCCGTAACAGACAATCTGGCTTCATGTCAGCAGAGAAATAGTCTTCATGTCATAGCAGAGAATCAGGCTTCACGTCACCCACCACTGTAAGAGTCCATTTTCCTAAATTTAGGCCCAGCACCCAGGCAGAGGAGAGAGGTCCCGTAACAGACAATCTGGCTTCATGTCAGCAGAGAATCAGTCTTCATGTCATAGCAGAGAATCAGGCTTCACGTCACCCACCACTGCAACAGTCCATTTTCATAAATTTAGGCCCAGCACCCAGGCAGAGGAGAGAGGTCCCGTAACAGACAATCTGGCTTCATGTCAGCAGAGAAGTAGTCTGCATGTCATAGCAGAGAATCAGGCTTCACGTCAGCCACCAATGCAACAGTCCATTGTCAGATATTTAGGCCCAGCACCCAGGCAGAGGAGAGAGGTCCCGTAACAGAGGATCTGGCTTCATATCAGCAGAGAATTAGTCTGCATGTCATAGCAGAGAATCAGGCTTCACGTCACCCAACATTGGCATATATTTAGGCCCCGGCACCCAGACAGAGAAGAGGTTCATTCAACTTTGGGTAGCCTCGCAATATAATGGTAAAATGAAAATAAAAATAGGATTGAATGAGGAAGTGCCCTGGAGTCCAATAATATATGGTTAAGGGGAGGTAGTTAATGTCTAATCTGGACAAGGGACGGACAGGTCCTGTGGGATCCATGCCTGGTTCATTTTTATGAACGTCAGCTTGTCCACATTGGCTGTAGACAGACGGCTGCGTTTGTCTGTAATGACGCCCCCTGCCGTGCTGAATACACGTTCAGACAAAACGCTGGCCGCCGGGCAGGCCAGCACCTCCAAGGCATAAAAGGCTAGCTCTGGCAACGTGGACAATTTAGAGACCCAGAAGTTGAATGGGGCCGAACCATCAGTCAGTACGTGGAGAAGTGTGCACACGTACTGTTCCACCATGTTAGTGAAATGTTGCCTCCTGCTAACACGTTGCGTATCAGGTGGTGGTGCAGTTAGCTGTGGCGTGTTGACAAAACTTTTCCACATCTCTGCCATGCTAACCCTGCCCTCAGAGGAGCTGGCCGTGACACAGCTGCCTTGGCGACCTCTTGCTCCTCCTCTGCCTTGGCCTTGGGCTTCCACTTGTTCCCCTGTGACATTTGGGAATGCTCTCAGTAGCGCGTCTACCAACGTGCGCTTGTACTCGCGCATCTTTCTATCACGCTCCAGTGCAGGAAGTAAGGTGGGCACATTGTCTTTGTAGCGTGGATCCAGCAGGGTGGCAACCCAGTAGTCCGCACAGGTTAAAATGTGGGCAACTCGGATGTCGTTGCGCAGGCACTGCAGCATGTAGTCGCTCATGTGTGCCAGGCTGCCCAGGGGTAAGGACAAGCTGTCCTCTGTGGGAGGCGTATCGTCATCGTCCTGCCTTTCCCCCCAGCCACGCACCAGTGATGGACCCGAGCTGCGTTGGGTGCCACCCCGCTGTGACCATGCTTCATCCTCATCCTCCTCCACCTCCTCCTCATCCTCGTCCTCCTCGTCCTCCAGTAGTGGGCCCTGGCTGGCCACATTTGTACCTGGCCTCTGCTGTTGCCAAAAACCTCCCTCTGAGTCACTTCGAAGAGACTGGCCTGAAAGTGCTAATAATGACCCCTCTGACTCCTCCTCCTCCTCCTCCTCCTGGGCCACCTCCTCTTCCATCATCGCCCTAAGTGTTTTCTCAAGGAGACATAGAAGTGGTATTGTAATGCTGATAACGGCGTCATCGCCACTGGCCATGTTGGTGGAGTACTCGAAACAGCGCAACAGGGCACACAGGTCTCGCATGGAGGCCCAGTCATTGGTGGTGAAGTGGTGCTGTTCTGTAGTGCGACTGACCCGTGCGTGCTGCAGCTGAAACTCCACTATGGCCTGCTGCTGCTCGCACAGTCTGTCCAGCATGTGCAAGGTGGAGTTCCACCTGGTGGGCACGTCGCATATGAGGCGGTGAGCGGGAAGGCCGAAGTTACGCTGTAGCGCAGACAGGCGAGCAGCAGCAGGATGTGAACGCCGGAAGCGCGAACAGACGGCTCGCACTTTATGCAGCAGCTCTGACATGTCGGGGTAGTTGTGAATGAACTTCTGCACCACCAAATTCAGCACATGCGCCAAGCAAGGGATGTGCGTCAAATTGGCTAGTCCCAGAGCTGCAACGAGATTTCGCCCATTATCACACACCACCAGGCCGGGCTTGAGGCTCACCGGCAGCAACCACTCGTCGGTCTGTTGTTCTATACCCCGCCACAACTCCTGTGCGGTGTGGGGCCTGTCCCCCAAACATATGAGTTTCAGAATGGCCTGCTGACGTTTACCCCGGGCTGTGCTGAAGTTGATGGTGAAGGTGTATGGCTGACTGGATGAGCAGGTGGAAGAAGAGGAGGAGGAAGCCGAGAAGGAGGAGGTGGCAACAGGAGGCAAAGAATGTTGCCCTGCGGTCCTTGGCGGTGGAAGGACGTGCGCCAAACAGCTCTCCGCCTGGGGCCCAGCTGCCACTACATTTACCCAGTGTGCAGTTAGGGAGATATAGCGTCCCTGGCCGTGCTCACTGGTCCACGTATCTGTGGTTAGGTGGACCTTGCTACAGATGGCGTTGCGCAGTGCACACTTGATTTTATCGGATACTTGGTTGTGCAGGGAAGGCACGGCTCTCTTGGAGAAGTAGTGGCGGCTGGGAACAACATACTGTGGGACAGCAAGCGACATGAGCTGTTTGAAGCTGTCTGTGTCCACCAGCCTAAATGACAGCATTTCATAGGCCAGTAGTTTAGAAATGCTGGCATTCAGGGCCAGGGATCGAGGGTGGCTAGGTGGGAATTTACGCTTTCTCTCAAATGTTTGTGAGATGGAGAGCTGAACGCTGGCGTGTGACATGGTTGAGACGCTTGGTGACGGAGGTGGTGGTGGTGTTGGTGGTACATCCCCTGTTTGCTGGGCGGCAGGTGCCAACGTTCCTCCAGAGGCAGAGGAAGAGGCCGAGGCGGCAGCAGCAGAAGAGGCCGAGGCGGCAGCAGCAGAAGAGGTAGCAGGGGGAGCCTGAGTGACTTCCTTGGTTTTAAGGTGTTTACTCCACTGCAGTTCATGCTTTGCATGCAGGTGCCTGGTCATGCAGGTTGTGCTCAGGTTCAGAACGTTAATGCCTCGCTTCAGGCTCTGATGGCACAGCGTGCAAACCACTCGGGTCTTGTCGTCAGCACATTGTTTGAAGAAGTGCCATGCCAGGGAACTCCTTGAAGCTGCCTTTGGGGTGCTCGGTCCCAGATGGCGGCGGTCAGTAGCAGGCGGAGTCTCTTGGCGGCGGGTGTTCTGCTTTTGCCCACTGCTCCCTCTTTTGCTACGCTGTTGGCTCGGTCTCACCACTGCCTCTTCCTCCGAACTGTGAAAGTCAGTGGCACGACCTTCATTCCATGTGGGGTCTAGGACCTCATCGTCCCCTGCATCGTCTTCCACCCAGTCTTGATCCCTGACCTCCTGTTCAGTCTGCACACTGCAGAAAGACGCAGCAGTTGGCACCTGTGTTTCGTCATCATCAGAGACATGCTGAGGTGGTATTTCCATGTCCTCATCATCAGGAAACATAAGTGGTTGTGCGTCAGTGCATTCTATGTCTTCCACCGCTGGGGAAGGGCTAGGTGGATGCCCATGGGAAACCCTGCCAGCAGAGTGTTCAAACAGCATAAGAGACTGCTGCATAACTTGAGGCTCAGACAGTTTCCCTGATATGCATGGGGGTGATGTGACAGACTGATGGGGTTGGTTTTCAGGCGCCATCTGTGCGCTTTCTGCAGAAGACTGGGTGGGAGATAATGTGAACGTGCTAGATCCACTGTCGGCCACCCAATTGACTAATGCCTGTACCTGCTCAGGCCTTACCATCCTTAGAACGGCATTGGGCCCCACCATATATCGCTGTAAATTCTGGCGGCTACTGGGACCTGAGGTAGTTGGTACACTAGGACGTGTGGATGTGGCAGAATGGCCACGTCCTCTCCCAGCACCAGAGGGTCCACTAACACCACCACGACCATGTCCACGTCCGCGTCCCTTACTAGATGTTTTCCTCATTCTTATGGTTCACCACAACAACAAAAATATTATTTGGCCCAATGTATTGTATACAAATTCAGCTGAATATAAATTTGAGGCCTAGTATTTAGGCGCTGGGTGACCGGTATGGATTTACTAACAGAATTAGACTTGGAAATGCACAGTAGCGTGTGTGTGAAGTTATTCTGAATGACCCTATGTGCACCTTGAATATTATATACCCTTTTAGGGATAGATTTCAAATAGCTCTGATATAGCAGAAACCACTAAATTATGAAATTGCTAAATTGGGAATTGTATTTCAACCCAGAACAAAAAATGTGCTTTGACGGACACTAAATAACTTTCCCAGCCACAACAGTACAGCGGTAACGAGAGATTTAGCGGGATATAAATTTGAGGCCTAGTATTTAGGCGCTGGGTGACCGGTATGGATTTTCTAACAGAATTAGACTTGGAAATGCACAGTAGCGTGTGTGTGAAGTTATTCTGAATGACCCTATGTGCACCTTGAATATTATATACCCTTTTAGGGATAGATTTCAAATAGCTCTGATACAGCAGAAACCACTAAATTATGAAATTGCTAAATTGGGAATTGTATTTCAACCCAGAACAAAAAATGTGCTTTGACGGACACTAAATAACTTTCCCAGCCACACCAGTACAGCGGTAACGACAGATGTAGCGGGATATAAATTTGAGGCCTAGTATTTAGGCGCTGGGTGACCGGTATGGATTTACTAACAGAATTAGACTTGGAAATGCACAGTAGCGTGTGTGTGAAGTTATTCTGAATGACCCTATGTGCACCTTGAATATTATATACCCTTTTAGGGATAGATTTCAAATAGCTCTGATATAGCAGAAACCACTAAATTATGAAATTGCTAAATTGGGAATTGTATTTCAACCCAGAACAAAAAATGTGCTTTGACGGACACTAAATAACTTTCCCAGCCACAACAGTACAGCGGTAACGAGAGATTTAGCGGGATATAAATTTGAGGCCTAGTATTTAGGCGCTGGGTGACCGGTATGGATTTACTAACAGAATTAGACTTGGAAATGCACAGTAGCGTGTGTGTGAAGTTATTCTGAATGACCCTATGTGCACCTTGAATATTATATACCCTTTTAGGGATAGATTTCAAATAGCTCTGATATAGCAGAAACCACTAAATTATGAAATTGCTAAATTGGGAATTGTATTTCAACCCAGAACAAAAAATGTGCTTTGACGGACACTAAATAACTTTCCCAGCCACAACAGTACAGCGGTAACGAGAGATTTAGCGGAATATAAATTTGAGGCCTAGTATTTAGGCGCTGGGTGACCGGTATGGATTTACTAACAGAATTAGACTTGGAAATGCACAGTAGCGTGTGTGTGAAGTTATTCTGAATGACCCTATGTGCACCTTGAATATTATATACCCTTTTAGGGATAGATTTCAAATAGCTCTGATATAGCAGAAACCACTAAATTATGAAATTGCTAAATTGGGAATTGTATTTCAACCCAGAACAAAAAATGTGCTTTGACGGACACTAAATAACTTTCCCAGCCACAACAGTACAGCGGTAACGAGAGATTTAGCGGGATATAAATTTGAGGCCTAGTATTTAGGCGCTGGGTGACCGGTATGGATTTACTAACAGAATTAGACTTGGAAATGCACAGTAGCGTGTGTGTGAAGTTATTCTGAATGACCCTATGTGCACCTTGAATATTATATACCCTTTTAGGGATAGATTTCAAATAGCTCTGATATAGCAGAAACCACTAAATTATGAAATTGCTAAATTGGGAATTGTATTTCAACCCAGAACAAAAAATGTGCTTTGACGGACACTAAATAACTTTCCCAGCCACAACAGTACAGCGGTAACGAGAGATTTAGCGGGATATAAATTTGAGGCCTAGTATTTAGGCGCTGGGTGACCGGTATGGATTTACTAACAGAATTAGACTTGGAAATGCACAGTAGCGTGTGTGTGAAGTTATTCTGAATGACCCTATGTGCACCTTGAATATTATATACCCTTTTAGGGATAGATTTCAAATAGCTCTGATATAGCAGAAACCACTAAATTATGAAATTGCTAAATTGGGAATTGTATTTCAACCCAGAACAAAAAATGTGCTTTGACGGACACTAAATAACTTTCCCAGCCACAACAGTACAGCGGTAACGAGAGATTTAGCGGGATATAAATTTGAGGCCTAGTATTTAGGCGCTGGGTGACCGGTATGGATTTACTAACAGAATTAGACTTGGAAATGCACAGTAGCGTGTGTGTGAAGTTATTCTGAATGACCCTATGTGCACCTTGAATATTATATACCCTTTTAGGGATAGATTTCAAATAGCTCTGATATAGCAGAAACCACTAAATTATGAAATTGCTAAATTGGGAATTGTATTTCAACCCAGAACAAAAAATGTGCTTTGACGGACACTAAATAACTTTCCCAGCCACAACAGTACAGCGGTAACGACGAGATTTAGCGGGATATAAATTTGAGGCCTAGTATTTAGGCGCTGGGTGACCGGTATGGATTTACTAACAGAATTAGACTTGGAAATGCACAGTAGCGTGTGTGTGAAGTTATTCTGAATGACCCTATGTGCACCTTGAATATTATATACCCTTTTAGGGATAGATTTCAAATAGCTCTGATATAGCAGAAACCACTAAATTATGAAATTGCTAAATTGGGAATTGTATTTCAACCCAGAACAAAAAATGTGCTTTGACGGACACTAAATAACTTTCCCAGCCACAACAGTACAGCGGTAACGAGAGATTTAGCGGGATATAAATTTGAGGCCTAGTATTTAGGCGCTGGGTGACCGGTATGGATTTACTAACAGAATTAGACTTGGAAATGCACAGTAGCGTGTGTGTGAAGTTATTCTGAATGACCCTATGTGCACCTTGAATATTATATACCCTTTTAGGGATAGATTTCAAATAGCTCTGATATAGCAGAAACCACTAAATTATGAAATTGCTAAATTGGGAATTGTATTTCAACCCAGAACAAAAAATGTGCTTTGACGGACACTAAATAACTTTCCCAGCCACAACAGTACAGCGGTAACGAGAGATTTAGCGGGATATAAATTTGAGGCCTAGTATTTAGGCGCTGGGTGACCGGTATGGATTTACTAACAGAATTAGACTTGGAAATGCACAGTAGCGTGTGTGTGAAGTTATTCTGAATGACCCTATGTGCACCTTGAATATTATATACCCTTTTAGGGATAGATTTCAAATAGCTCTGATATAGCAGAAACCACTAAATTATGAAATTGCTAAATTGGGAATTGTATTTCAACCCAGAACAAAAAATGTGCTTTGACGGACACTAAATAACTTTCCCAGCCACAACAGTACAGCGGTAACGAGAGATTTAGCGGGATATAAATTTGAGGCCTAGTATTTAGGCGCTGGGTGACCGGTATGGATTTACTAACAGAATTAGACTTGGAAATGCACAGTAGCGTGTGTGTGAAGTTATTCTGAATGACCCTATGTGCACCTTGAATATTATATACCCTTTTAGGGATAGATTTCAAATAGCTCTGATATAGCAGAAACCACTAAATTATGAAATTGCTAAATTGGGAATTGTATTTCAACCCAGAACAAAAAATGTGCTTTGACGGACACTAAATAACTTTCCCAGCCACAACAGTACAGCGGTAACGAGAGATTTAGCGGGATATAAATTTGAGGCCTAGTATTTAGGCGCTGGGTGACCGGTATGGATTTACTAACAGAATTAGACTTGGAAATGCACAGTAGCGTGTGTGTGAAGTTATTCTGAATGACCCTATGTGCACCTTGAATATTATATACCCTTTTAGGGATAGATTTCAAATAGCTCTGATATAGCAGAAACCACTAAATTATGAAATTGCTAAATTGGGAATTGTATTTCAACCCAGAACAAAAAATGTGCTTTGACGGACACTAAATAACTTTCCCAGCCACAACAGTACAGCGGTAACGACAGATTTAGCGGGATATAAATTTGAGGCCTAGTATTTAGGCGCTGGGTGACCGGTATGGATTTACTAACAGAATTAGACTTGGAAATGCACAGTAGCGTGTGTGTGAAGTTATTCTGAATGACCCTATGTGCACCTTGAATATTATATACCCTTTTAGGGATAGATTTCAAATAGCTCTGATATAGCAGAAACCACTAAATTATGAAATTGCTAAATTGGGAATTGTATTTCAACCCAGAACAAAAAATGTGCTTTGACGGACACTAAATAACTTTCCCAGCCACAACAGTACAGCGGTAACGAGAGATTTAGCGGGATATAAATTTGAGGCCTAGTATTTAGGCGCTGGGTGACCGGTATGGATTTACTAACAGAATTAGACTTGGAAATGCACAGTAGCGTGTGTGTGAAGTTATTCTGAATGACCCTATGTGCACCTTGAATATTATATACCCTTTTAGGGATAGATTTCAAATAGCTCTGATATAGCAGAAACCACTAAATTATGAAATTGCTAAATTGGGAATTGTATTTCAACCCAGAACAAAAAATGTGCTTTGACGGACACTAAATAACTTTCCCAGCCACAACAGTACAGCGGTAACGAGAGATTTAGCGGGATATAAATTTGAGGCCTAGTATTTAGGCGCTGGGTGACCGGTATGGATTTACTAACAGAATTAGACTTGGAAATGCACAGTAGCGTGTGTGTGAAGTTATTCTGAATGACCCTATGTGCACCTTGAATATTATATACCCTTTTAGGGATAGATTTCAAATAGCTCTGATATAGCAGAAACCACTAAATTATGAAATTGCTAAATTGGGAATTGTATTTCAACCCAGAACAAAAAATGTGCTTTGACGGACACTAAATAACTTTCCCAGCCACAACAGTACAGCGGTAACGAGAGATTTAGCGGGATATAAATTTGAGGCCTAGTATTTAGGCGCTGGGTGACCGGTATGGATTTACTAACAGAATTAGACTTGGAAATGCACAGTAGCGTGTGTGTGAAGTTATTCTGAATGACCCTATGTGCACCTTGAATATTATATACCCTTTTAGGGATAGATTTCAAATAGCTCTGATATAGCAGAAACCACTAAATTATGAAATTGCTAAATTGGGAATTGTATTTCAACCCAGAACAAAAAATGTGCTTTGACGGACACTAAATAACTTTCCCAGCCACAACAGTACAGCGGTAACGAGAGATTTAGCGGGATATAAATTTGAGGCCTAGTATTTAGGCGCTGGGTGACCGGTATGGATTTACTAACAGAATTAGACTTGGAAATGCACAGTAGCGTGTGTGTGAAGTTATTCTGAATGACCCTATGTGCACCTTGAATATTATATACCCTTTTAGGGATAGATTTCAAATAGCTCTGATATAGCAGAAACCACTAAATTATGAAATTGCTAAATTGGGAATTGTATTTCAACCCAGAACAAAAAATGTGCTTTGACGGACACTAAATAACTTTCCCAGCCACAACAGTACAGCGGTAACGAGAGATTTAGCGGGATATAAATTTGAGGCCTAGTATTTAGGCGCTGGGTGACCGGTATGGATTTACTAACAGAATTAGACTTGGAAATGCACAGTAGCGTGTGTGTGAAGTTATTCTGAATGACCCTATGTGCACCTTGAATATTATATACCCTTTTAGGGATAGATTTCAAATAGCTCTGATATAGCAGAAACCACTAAATTATGAAATTGCTAAATTGGGAATTGTATTTCAACCCAGAACAAAAAATGTGCTTTGACGGACACTAAATAACTTTCCCAGCCACAACAGTACAGCGGTAACGAGAGATTTAGCGGGATATAAATTTGAGGCCTAGTATTTAGGCGCTGGGTGACCGGTATGGATTTACTAACAGAATTAGACTTGGAAATGCACAGTAGCGTGTGTGTGAAGTTATTCTGAATGACCCTATGTGCACCTTGAATATTATATACCCTTTTAGGGATAGATTTCAAATAGCTCTGATATAGCAGAAACCACTAAATTATGAAATTGCTAAATTGGGAATTGTATTTCAACCCAGAACAAAAAATGTGCTTTGACGGACACTAAATAACTTTCCCAGCCACAACAGTACAGCGGTAACGAGAGATTTAGCGGGATATAAATTTGAGGCCTAGTATTTAGGCGCTGGGTGACCGGTATGGATTTACTAACAGAATTAGACTTGGAAATGCACAGTAGCGTGTGTGTGAAGTTATTCTGAATGACCCTATGTGCACCTTGAATATTATATACCCTTTTAGGGATAGATTTCAAATAGCTCTGATATAGCAGAAACCACTAAATTATGAAATTGCTAAATTGGGAATTGTATTTCAACCCAGAACAAAAAATGTGCTTTGACGGACACTAAATAACTTTCCCAGCCACAACAGTACAGCGGTAACGAGAGATTTAGCGGGATATAAATTTGAGGCCTAGTATTTAGGCGCTGGGTGACCGGTATGGATTTACTAACAGAATTAGACTTGGAAATGCACAGTAGCGTGTGTGTGAAGTTATTCTGAATGACCCTATGTGCACCTTGAATATTATATACCCTTTTAGGGATAGATTTCAAATAGCTCTGATATAGCAGAAACCACTAAATTATGAAATTGCTAAATTGGGAATTGTATTTCAACCCAGAACAAAAAATGTGCTTTGACGGACACTAAATAACTTTCCCAGCCACAACAGTACAGCGGTAACGAGAGATTTAGCGGGATATAAATTTGAGGCCTAGTATTTAGGCGCTGGGTGACCGGTATGGATTTACTAACAGAATTAGACTTGGAAATGCACAGTAGCGTGTGTGTGAAGTTATTCTGAATGACCCTATGTGCACCTTGAATATTATATACCCTTTTAGGGATAGATTTCAAATAGCTCTGATATAGCAGAAACCACTAAATTATGAAATTGCTAAATTGGGAATTGTATTTCAACCCAGAACAAAAAATGTGCTTTGACGGACACTAAATAACTTTCCCAGCCACAACAGTACAGCGGTAACGAGAGATTTAGCGGGATATAAATTTGAGGCCTAGTATTTAGGCGCTGGGTGACCGGTATGGATTTACTAACAGAATTAGACTTGGAAATGCACAGTAGCGTGTGTGTGAAGTTATTCTGAATGACCCTATGTGCACCTTGAATATTATATACCCTTTTAGGGATAGATTTCAAATAGCTCTGATATAGCAGAAACCACTAAATTATGAAATTGCTAAATTGGGAATTGTATTTCAACCCAGAACAAAAAATGTGCTTTGACGGACACTAAATAACTTTCCCAGCCACAACAGTACAGCGGTAACGAGAGATTTAGCGGGATATAAATTTGAGGCCTAGTATTTAGGCGCTGGGTGACCGGTATGGATTTACTAACAGAATTAGACTTGGAAATGCACAGTAGCGTGTGTGTGAAGTTATTCTGAATGACCCTATGTGCACCTTGAATATTATATACCCTTTTAGGGATAGATTTCAAATAGCTCTGATATAGCAGAAACCACTAAATTATGAAATTGCTAAATTGGGAATTGTATTTCAACCCAGAACAAAAAATGTGCTTTGACGGACACTAAATAACTTTCCCAGCCACAACAGTACAGCGGTAACGAGAGATTTAGCGGGATATAAATTTGAGGCCTAGTATTTAGGCGCTGGGTGACCGGTATGGATTTACTAACAGAATTAGACTTGGAAATGCACAGTAGCGTGTGTGTGAAGTTATTCTGAATGACCCTATGTGCACCTTGAATATTATATACCCTTTTAGGGATAGATTTCAAATAGCTCTGATATAGCAGAAACCACTAAATTATGAAATTGCTAAATTGGGAATTGTATTTCAACCCAGAACAAAAAATGTGCTTTGACGGACACTAAATAACTTTCCCAGCCACAACAGTACAGCGGTAACGAGAGATTTAGCGGGATATAAATTTGAGGCCTAGTATTTAGGCGCTGGGTGACCGGTATGGATTTACTAACAGAATTAGACTTGGAAATGCACAGTAGCGTGTGTGTGAAGTTATTCTGAATGACCCTATGTGCACCTTGAATATTATATACCCTTTTAGGGATAGATTTCAAATAGCTCTGATATAGCAGAAACCACTAAATTATGAAATTGCTAAATTGGGAATTGTATTTCAACCCAGAACAAAAAATGTGCTTTGACGGACACTAAATAACTTTCCCAGCCACAACAGTACAGCGGTAACGAGAGATTTAGCGGGATATAAATTTGAGGCCTAGTATTTAGGCGCTGGGTGACCGGTATGGATTTACTAACAGAATTAGACTTGGAAATGCACAGTAGCGTGTGTGTGAAGTTATTCTGAATGACCCTATGTGCACCTTGAATATTATATACCCTTTTAGGGATAGATTTCAAATAGCTCTGATATAGCAGAAACCACTAAATTATGAAATTGCTAAATTGGGAATTGTATTTCAACCCAGAACAAAAAATGTGCTTTGACGGACACTAAATAACTTTCCCAGCCACAACAGTACAGCGGTAACGAGAGATTTAGCGGGATATAAATTTGAGGCCTAGTATTTAGGCGCTGGGTGACCGGTATGGATTTACTAACAGAATTAGACTTGGAAATGCACAGTAGCGTGTGTGTGAAGTTATTCTGAATGACCCTATGTGCACCTTGAATATTATATACCCTTTTAGGGATAGATTTCAAATAGCTCTGATATAGCAGAAACCACTAAATTATGAAATTGCTAAATTGGGAATTGTATTTCAACCCAGAACAAAAAATGTGCTTTGACGGACACTAAATAACTTTCCCAGCCACAACAGTACAGCGGTAACGAGAGATTTAGCGGGATATAAATTTGAGGCCTAGTATTTAGGCGCTGGGTGACCGGTATGGATTTACTAACAGAATTAGACTTGGAAATGCACAGTAGCGTGTGTGTGAAGTTATTCTGAATGACCCTATGTGCACCTTGAATATTATATACCCTTTTAGGGATAGATTTCAAATAGCTCTGATATAGCAGAAACCACTAAATTATGAAATTGCTAAATTGGGAATTGTATTTCAACCCAGAACAAAAAATGTGCTTTGACGGACACTAAATAACTTTCCCAGCCACAACAGTACAGCGGTAACGAGAGATTTAGCGGGATATAAATTTGAGGCCTAGTATTTAGGCGCTGGGTGACCGGTATGGATTTACTAACAGAATTAGACTTGGAAATGCACAGTAGCGTGTGTGTGAAGTTATTCTGAATGACCCTATGTGCACCTTGAATATTATATACCCTTTTAGGGATAGATTTCAAATAGCTCTGATATAGCAGAAACCACTAAATTATGAAATTGCTAAATTGGGAATTGTATTTCAACCCAGAACAAAAAATGTGCTTTGACGGACACTAAATAACTTTCCCAGCCACAACAGTACAGCGGTAACGAGAGATTTAGCGGGATATAAATTTGAGGCCTAGTATTTAGGCGCTGGGTGACCGGTATGGATTTACTAACAGAATTAGACTTGGAAATGCACAGTAGCGTGTGTGTGAAGTTATTCTGAATGACCCTATGTGCACCTTGAATATTATATACCCTTTTAGGGATAGATTTCAAATAGCTCTGATATAGCAGAAACCACTAAATTATGAAATTGCTAAATTGGGAATTGTATTTCAACCCAGAACAAAAAATGTGCTTTGACGGACACTAAATAACTTTCCCAGCCACAACAGTACAGCGGTAACGAGAGATTTAGCGGGATATAAATTTGAGGCCTAGTATTTAGGCGCTGGGTGACCGGTATGGATTTACTAACAGAATTAGACTTGGAAATGCACAGTAGCGTGTGTGTGAAGTTATTCTGAATGACCCTATGTGCACCTTGAATATTATATACCCTTTTAGGGATAGATTTCAAATAGCTCTGATATAGCAGAAACCACTAAATTATGAAATTGCTAAATTGGGAATTGTATTTCAACCCAGAACAAAAAATGTGCTTTGACGGACACTAAATAACTTTCCCAGCCACAACAGTACAGCGGTAACGAGAGATTTAGCGGGATATAAATTTGAGGCCTAGTATTTAGGCGCTGGGTGACCGGTATGGATTTACTAACAGAATTAGACTTGGAAATGCACAGTAGCGTGTGTGTGAAGTTATTCTGAATGACCCTATGTGCACCTTGAATATTATATACCCTTTTAGGGATAGATTTCAAATAGCTCTGATATAGCAGAAACCACTAAATTATGAAATTGCTAAATTGGGAATTGTATTTCAACCCAGAACAAAAAATGTGCTTTGACGGACACTAAATAACTTTCCCAGCCACAACAGTACAGCGGTAACGACAGATTTAGCGGGATATAAATTTGAGGCCTAGTATTTAGGCGCTGGGTGACCGGTATGGATTTACTAACAGAATTAGACTTGGAAATGCACAGTAGCGTGTGTGTGAAGTTATTCTGAATGACCCTATGTGCACCTTGAATATTATATACCCTTTTAGGGATAGATTTCAAATAGCTCTGATATAGCAGAAACCACTAAATTATGAAATTGCTAAATTGGGAATTGTATTTCAACCCAGAACAAAAAATGTGCTTTGACGGACACTAAATAACTTTCCCAGCCACAACAGTACAGCGGTAACGAGAGATTTAGCGGGATATAAATTTGAGGCCTAGTATTTAGGCGCTGGGTGACCGGTATGGATTTACTAACAGAATTAGACTTGGAAATGCACAGTAGCGTGTGTGTGAAGTTATTCTGAATGACCCTATGTGCACCTTGAATATTATATACCCTTTTAGGGATAGATTTCAAATAGCTCTGATATAGCAGAAACCACTAAATTATGAAATTGCTAAATTGGGAATTGTATTTCAACCCAGAACAAAAAATGTGCTTTGACGGACACTAAATAACTTTCCCAGCCACAACAGTACAGCGGTAACGAGAGATTTAGCGGGATATAAATTTGAGGCCTAGTATTTAGGCGCTGGGTGACCGGTATGGATTTACTAACAGAATTAGACTTGGAAATGCACAGTAGCGTGTGTGTGAAGTTATTCTGAATGACCCTATGTGCACCTTGAATATTATATACCCTTTTAGGGATAGATTTCAAATAGCTCTGATATAGCAGAAACCACTAAATTATGAAATTGCTAAATTGGGAATTGTATTTCAACCCAGAACAAAAAATGTGCTTTGACGGACACTAAATAACTTTCCCAGCCACAACAGTACAGCGGTAACGAGAGATTTAGCGGGATATAAATTTGAGGCCTAGTATTTAGGCGCTGGGTGACCGGTATGGATTTACTAACAGAATTAGACTTGGAAATGCACAGTAGCGTGTGTGTGAAGTTATTCTGAATGACCCTATGTGCACCTTGAATATTATATACCCTTTTAGGGATAGATTTCAAATAGCTCTGATATAGCAGAAACCACTAAATTATGAAATTGCTAAATTGGGAATTGTATTTCAACCCAGAACAAAAAATGTGCTTTGACGGACACTAAATAACTTTCCCAGCCACAACAGTACAGCGGTAACGAGAGATTTAGCGGGATATAAATTTGAGGCCTAGTATTTAGGCGCTGGGTGACCGGTATGGATTTACTAACAGAATTAGACTTGGAAATGCACAGTAGCGTGTGTGTGAAGTTATTCTGAATGACCCTATGTGCACCTTGAATATTATATACCCTTTTAGGGATAGATTTCAAATAGCTCTGATATAGCAGAAACCACTAAATTATGAAATTGCTAAATTGGGAATTGTATTTCAACCCAGAACAAAAAATGTGCTTTGACGGACACTAAATAACTTTCCCAGCCACAACAGTACAGCGGTAACGAGAGATTTAGCGGGATATAAATTTGAGGCCTAGTATTTAGGCGCTGGGTGACCGGTATGGATTTACTAACAGAATTAGACTTGGAAATGCACAGTAGCGTGTGTGTGAAGTTATTCTGAATGACCCTATGTGCACCTTGAATATTATATACCCTTTTAGGGATAGATTTCAAATAGCTCTGATATAGCAGAAACCACTAAATTATGAAATTGCTAAATTGGGAATTGTATTTCAACCCAGAACAAAAAATGTGCTTTGACGGACACTAAATAACTTTCCCAGCCACAACAGTACAGCGGTAACGAGAGATTTAGCGGGATATAAATTTGAGGCCTAGTATTTAGGCGCTGGGTGACCGGTATGGATTTACTAACAGAATTAGACTTGGAAATGCACAGTAGCGTGTGTGTGAAGTTATTCTGAATGACCCTATGTGCACCTTGAATATTATATACCCTTTTAGGGATAGATTTCAAATAGCTCTGATATAGCAGAAACCACTAAATTATGAAATTGCTAAATTGGGAATTGTATTTCAACCCAGAACAAAAAATGTGCTTTGACGGACACTAAATAACTTTCCCAGCCACAACAGTACAGCGGTAACGAGAGATTTAGCGGGATATAAATTTGAGGCCTAGTATTTAGGCGCTGGGTGACCGGTATGGATTTACTAACAGAATTAGACTTGGAAATGCACAGTAGCGTGTGTGTGAAGTTATTCTGAATGACCCTATGTGCACCTTGAATATTATATACCCTTTTAGGGATAGATTTCAAATAGCTCTGATATAGCAGAAACCACTAAATTATGAAATTGCTAAATTGGGAATTGTATTTCAACCCAGAACAAAAAATGTGCTTTGACGGACACTAAATAACTTTCCCAGCCACAACAGTACAGCGGTAACGAGAGATTTAGCGGGATATAAATTTGAGGCCTAGTATTTAGGCGCTGGGTGACCGGTATGGATTTACTAACAGAATTAGACTTGGAAATGCACAGTAGCGTGTGTGTGAAGTTATTCTGAATGACCCTATGTGCACCTTGAATATTATATACCCTTTTAGGGATAGATTTCAAATAGCTCTGATATAGCAGAAACCACTAAATTATGAAATTGCTAAATTGGGAATTGTATTTCAACCCAGAACAAAAAATGTGCTTTGACGGACACTAAATAACTTGCCCATCCACAACAGGACAGCGGTAACGACAGATTTAGCGGGATATAAATTTGAGGCCTAGTATTTAGGCGCTGGGTGACCGGTATGGATTTAGTGACAGAATTAGACTTGGAAATGCACAGTAGCGTGTGTGTGAAGTTATTCTGAATGACCCTATGTGCACCTTGAATATTATATACCCTTTTAGGGATAGATTTCAAATAGCTCTGATATAGCAGAAACCACTAAATTATGAAATTGCTAAATTGGGAATTGTATTTCAACCCAGAACAAAAAATGTGCTTTGACGGACACTAAATAACTTGCCCAGCCACAACAGTACAGCGGTAACGAGAGATTTAGCGGGATATAAATTTGAGGCCTAGTATTTAGGCGCTGGGTGACCGGTATGGATTTACTAACAGAATTAGACTTGGAAATGCACAGTAGCGTGTGTGTGAAGTTATTCTGAATGACCCTATGTGCACCTTGAATATTATATACCCTTTTAGGGATAGATTTCAAATAGCTCTGATATAGCAGAAACCACTAAATTATGAAATTGCTAAATTGGGAATTGTATTTCAACCCAGAACAAAAAATGTGCTTTGACGGACACTAAATAACTTTCCCAGCCACAACAGTACAGCGGTAACGAGAGATTTAGCGGGATATAAATTTGAGGCCTAGTATTTAGGCGCTGGGTGACCGGTATGGATTTACTAACAGAATTAGACTTGGAAATGCACAGTAGCGTGTGTGTGAAGTTATTCTGAATGACCCTATGTGCACCTTGAATATTATATACCCTTTTAGGGATAGATTTCAAATAGCTCTGATATAGCAGAAACCACTAAATTATGAAATTGCTAAATTGGGAATTGTATTTCAACCCAGAACAAAAAATGTGCTTTGACGGACACTAAATAACTTGCCCATCCACAACAGGACAGCGGTAACGACAGATTTAGCGGGATATAAATTTGAGGCCTAGTATTTAGGCGCTGGGTGACCGGTATGGATTTACTAACAGAATTAGACTTGGAAATGCACAGTAGCGTGTGTGTGAAGTTATTCTGAATGACCCTATGTGCACCTTGAATATTATATACCCTTTTAGGGATAGATTTCAAATAGCTCTGATATAGCAGAAACCACTAAATTATGAAATTGCTAAATTGGGAATTGTATTTCAACCCAGAACAAAAAATGTGCTTTGACGGACACTAAATAACTTTCCCAGCCACAACAGTACAGCGGTAACGAGAGATTTAGCGGGATATAAATTTGAGGCCTAGTATTTAGGCGCTGGGTGACCGGTATGGATTTTCTAACAGAATTAGACTTGGAAATGCACAGTAGCGTGTGTGTGAAGTTATTCTGAATGACCCTTTGTGCACTTTGAATATTATATACCCTTTTAGGGATAGATTTTAAATAACTCTGATATAGCAGAAACCACTAAATTATGAAATTGCTAAATTGGGAATTGTATTTCAACCCAGAACAAAAAATGTGCTTTGACAGACACTAAATAACTTGCCCATCCACAACAGGACAGCGGTAACGACAGATTTAGAGGGATATAAATTTGAGGCCTAGTATTTAGGCGCTGGGTGACCGGTATGGATTTACTAACAGAATTAGACTTGGAAATGCACAGTAGCGTGTGTGTGAAGTTATTCTGAATGACCCTATGTGCACCTTGAATATTATATACCCTTTTAGGGATAGATTTTAAATAGCTCTGATATAGCAGAAACCACTAAATTATGAAATTGCTAAATTGGGAATTGTATTTCAACCCTGAACAAAAAATGTGCTTTAACGGACACTAAATAACTTGCCCAGCCACAACAGTACAGCGGTAACGAGAGATTTAGCGGGATATAAATTTGAGGCCTAGTATTTAGGCGCTGGGTGACCGGTATGGATTTTCTAACAGAATTAGACTTGGAAATGCACAGTAGCGTGTGTGTGAAGTTATTCTGAATGACCCTATGTGCACCTTGAATATTATATACCCTTTTAGGGATAGATTTCAAATAGCTCTGATATAGCAGAAACCACTAAATTATGAAATTGCTAAATTGGGAATTGTATTTCAACCCAGAACAAAAAATGTGCTTTGACGGACACTAAATAACTTGCCCATCCACAACAGGACAGCGATAACGACAGATTTAGCGGGATATAAATTTGAGGCCTAGTATTTAGGCGCTGGGTGACCGGTATGGATTTAGTGACAGAATTAGACTTGGAAATGCACAGTAGCGTGTGTGTGAAGTTATTCTGAATGACCCTATGTGCACCTTGAATATTATATACCCTTTTAGGGATAGATTTCAAATAGCTCTGATATAGCAGAAACCACTAAATTATGAAATTGCTAAATTGGGAATTGTATTTCAACCCTGAACAAAAAATGTGCTTTGACGGACACTAAATAACTTGCCCAGCCACAACAGTACAGCGGTAATGACAGATTTAGCGGGATATAAATTTGAGGCCTTTTATTTAGGCGCTGGGTGACCGGTATGGATTTTTTGACAGAATTAGACTGGGATATGGCCAAAAAATAACCACACTATTGCTGGTTAAATGCACTTGGTGTGACAGCTTGACCAACCACACTACTGAGGGTTAAATGCACCTGGTGACGGGCGCAGCTTGCCCCTGATGTAGTATATGGCCAAAAAATGAACAGACTATTGCTGGTTAAATGCACTTGGTGTGACAGCTTGACCAACCACACTACTGAGGGTTAAATGCACTTGGTGACGGGCGCAGCTTGCCCCTGATGTAGTATATGGCCAAAAAATAAACAGACTATTGCTGGTTAAATGCACTTGGTGTGACAGCTTTACCCTGATGTAGGCTTTAGCCAAAAAACAACCACACCATTGAGGGTTAAATGCACTTGGTGACAGGAGCAGCTTGCCCCTGATGTAGTATATGGCCAAAAAATAAACAGACTATTGCTGGTTAAATGCACTTGGTGTGACAGCTTCACCCTGATGTAGGCTTTAGCCAAAAAACAACCACACCATTGAGGGTTAAATGCACTTGGTGACGGGCGCAGCTTGCCCCTGATTTAGTATATGGCCAAAAAATTAACAGACTATTGCTGGTTAAATGCACTTGGTGTGACAGCTTCACCCTGATGTAGGCTTTAGCCAAAAAACAACCACACCATTGAGGGTTAAATGCACTTGGTGACAGGCGCAGCTTGCCCCTGATGTAGTATATGGCCAAAAAATAAACAGACTTTTGCTGGTTAAATGCACTTGGTGTGACAGCTTCACCCTGATGTAGGCTTAAAAAACAACCACACCATTGAGGGTTAAATGCACTTGGTGACAGGCGCAGCTTGCCCCTGATGTAGTATATGGCCAAAAAATAAACAGACTATTGCTGGTTAAATGCACTTGGTGTGACAGCTTCACCCTGATGTAGGCTTTAGCCAAAAAACAACCACACCATTGAGGGTTAAATGCACTTGGTCGCAGCTTGTGCTGGCGCACCACAAGACACAAAATGGCCGCCGATCACCCCAGAAAAAAGTGACTGACAAACGGTCTGGGCAGCCTAAAAACAGTGAGCAATTGAATTTCAGCAGCGCAATGATGCACAGCTGCAGATCGATCGATTAATCAAGTCCTTTGGAGAAGTTAATCTGCCTAATCTCGCCCTACTGTCGCAGCCGCAACCTCTCCCTACGCTAATCAGAGCAGAGTGACGGGCGGCGCTATGTGACTCCAGCTTAAATAGAGGCTGGGTCACATGGTGCTCTGGCCAATCACAGCCATGCCAATAGTAGGCATGGCTGTGACGGCCTCTTGGGGCAAGTAGTATGACGCTTGTTGATTGGCTGCTTTGCAGCCTTTCAAAAAGCGCCAAGAAAGCGACGAACACCGAACCCGAACCCGGACTTTTACGAAAATGTCCGGGTTCGGGTCTGTGTCACGGACACCCCAAAATTCGGTACGAACCCGAACTATACAGTTCGAGTTCGCTCATCCCTACTTAGAAACTCTCTTTGGTGCAGATATAGTTTTCTCTGTCTCATATGCTCTCGCTTTTGCTCTCACTCAAAACATAGTTGTTATTACTAATGTAGGCAACTATCCATTATTTTTGGTTTCTAGAATGATGATATGCAAATTAACATATACTGCCATGAGCTTATGAAAGCTAATTTGCATATCTTTTCCAGAAATCCATAGTAGCATTGTGAAGCTTGCCATGCACAAGCATGTATTTTGCAGACTTGGGTCTCCTCTTGGTGTATCAGGAGCTCTCCTTAATGGAAAAGGGTACCCGTTTAAAGATAGCTATATTGGATTGAGAAACTCTATTTGGTGCAGATATAGTTTTTTCTATCTCATATGCTCTTGCTCAAAACACAGTTGTTATTTCTAATGTAGGCAACATTCCATTATTTTGGGTTTCTAGAATGAGAGCCATAGGCTTATGGAAGCTAATTTGCATGTCTTTCCCAGAAATCAATAGTAGCATCGTGAAGCCTGCTATGCACAAGCATGTATTTCGTAGACTTGGTGCTCCCCTTGGTGTATCAGGAGCTCTCCTTAATGAAAAACGGCACCCGTTTAAAGATAGCTATGTTGGATTGAGAATCTCTCTTTGGTGCAGAAATAGTTTTCTCTGTCTCATATGCTCTTGCTCAAAACATAGTTGTTATTTCTTGCTCAAAACATAGTTGTTATTTCTAATGTAGGCAACAATCCATTATTTTGGGTTTCTAGAATGAGAGCCATATGCTTATGGAAGCTAATTTGCATGTTTTTCCTAAAAATCCCTAGTAGCATCGTGAAGCTTGTCATGCACAAGCATGTATTTCGCAGACTTGGGGCTCCCCTTGGTGTAGATGGAGCTCTCCTTAACCACTTCAACCCCGCTAGCTGAAACCCCCTTAATGACCAGGCCACTTTTTATACTTCTGCACTACACTTTTTTCACCGTTTATTGCTCTGTCATGCAACTTACCACCCAAATGAATTTTACCTACTTTTCTTCTCACTAATAGAGCTTTCATTTGGTGGTATTTCATTGCTGCTGACATTTTTACTTTTTTGTTATTAATCAAATTTTAACAATTTTTTTGCAAAAAAATGAGATTTTTCACTTTCAGTTGTAAAATTTTGCAAAAAAAACGACATCCATATATAAATTTTTCGCTAAATTTATTGTTCTACATGAACATAAGAAAAAATGTTTGGGCACCTGTCATGTTTCCTGAGGTTCTACAATGCCCAGACAGTACAAACACCCCACAAATAACCCCATTTCGGAAAGTAGACACCCTAAGGTATACACTGATGGGCATAGTGAGTTCATAGAACTTTTTATTTTTTGTCACAAGTTTGTAAGAAAAAAAAAAAATCATAATTTTCCGCTAACTTGTGACAAAAAATAAAAACTTCCATGAACTCACTATGCCCATCACAAAATACCTTGCGGTGTCTTTTTTCCAAAATAGGGTCACTTGTAGGGTAGTTATACTGCCCTGGCATTCTAGGGGCCCAGACGTGTGCGAAAAAGTTTGCAATCAAAAAATTGGAAAAAATGAGGAGAGAGGTCCCATAACAGAGATTCAGGCTTCATGTCAGCAGAGAATCAGACTTCATGTCATAGTGGAGAATCATGCTTCACGTCACCCAACACTGGAACAGTCCATTGTCATATATTTAGGCCCTGGCACCCAGGCAGAGGAGAAAGGTCCCATAACAGAGATTCAGGCTTCATGTCAGCAGAGAATCAGTCTGCATGTCATAGCGAAGAATCATGCTTCACGTCACCCAATACTGGAACAGTCCATTGTCATATATTTAGGCCCACGCACCCAGGCAGAGGAGAGAGGTCCCATAACAGAGATTTAGGCTTCATGTCAGCAGAGAATCAGTCTTCATGTCATAGCAGAGAATCATGCTTCACGTCACCCAACACTGGAACAGTCCATTGTCATATATTTAGGCCCCGGCACCCAGACAGATGAGAGAGGTCCCTTAACAGAGATTCAGGCTTCATGTCAGCAGAGAATCAGTCTTCAAGTCATAGCAGAGAATCATGCTTCATGTCACCCAACGCTGGAACAGTCCATTGTCATATATTTAGGCCCTGGCACCCAGGCAGAGGAGAGAGGTCCCATAACAGAGATTCAGTCTTCATGTCAGCAGAGAATCAGTCTTCATGTCACAGCAGAGAATCATGCTTCACGTCACCCAACACTGGAACAGTCCATTGTCATATATTTAGGCCCCGGCACCCAGGCAGAGGAGAGAGGTCCCATAACAGAGATTCAGGCTTCATGTCAGCAGAGATTCAGGCTTCATGTCATAGTAGAGAATCATGCTTCACGTCACCCAAAACTGGAACAGTCCATTGTCAGATATTTTGGCCTTGGCACCCAGACAGAGGAGAGGTTCATTCAACTTTGGGTTGCCCCGCTATTGGTTTGCCCCGCTATTGGGTTGCCCTGCTAATGGTAAAATGAAAATGAAAATAGGATTAAATGAG
Organism: Bufo gargarizans; assembly: GCF_014858855.1. Taxonomy (NCBI): domain Eukaryota; kingdom Metazoa; phylum Chordata; class Amphibia; order Anura; family Bufonidae; genus Bufo; species Bufo gargarizans. Next base: position 372,131,576 of record NC_058080.1, read on the forward strand.
GAAGTGCCCTGGAGTACAATAATATATGGTTAAGGGGATGTAGTTAATGTCTAATCTGCACAAGGGATGGACAGGTCCTGTGGGATCCATGCCTGGTTCATTTTTATGAACGTCAACTTGTCCACATTGGCTGTAGTCAGGCGGCTGCTGAATACCCGCTCAGACAAAATGCTGGCCGCCGGGCAGGCCAGCACCTCCAAGGCATAAAAGGCTAGCTCTGGCCATGTGGATAATTTAGAGACCCAGAAGTTTAATGGGGCCGAACCATCAGTCAGTACGTGGAGGGGTGTGCACACGTACTGTTCCACCATGTTAGTTGCCTCCTGCTAACACGTTCCGTATCAGGTGGTGGTGCAGTTAGCTGTGGCGTGTTGACAAAACTTTTCCACATCTCTGCCATGCTAACCCTGCCCTTAGAGGAGCTGGCCGTGACACAGCTGCCTTGGCGACCTCTTGCTCCTCCTCTGCCTTGGCCTTGGGCTTCCACTTGTTCCCCTGTGACATTTGGGAATGCTCTCAGTAGCGCGTCTACCAACGTGCGCTTGTATTCGCGCATCTTCCTATCACGCTCCAGTGCAGGAAGTAAGGTGGGCACATTGTCTTTGTACCGTGGATCCAGCAGGGTGGCAACCCAGTAGTCCGCACACGTTAAAATGTGGGCAACTCTGCTGTCGTTGCGCAGGCACTGCAGCATGTAGTCGCTCATGTGTGCCAGGCTGCCCAGAGGTAAGGACAAGCTGTCCTCTGTGGGAGGCGTATCGTCATCGTCCTGCGTTTCCCCCCAGCCACGCACCAGTGATGGGCCCGAGCTATGTTGGGTGCCACCCCGCTGTGACCATGCTTCTGTCACAACCAGACAGCTGAGAAGCTCTGACAGAAGCCTTTCAGAACCTCCTCCTTGAGTTTTCTTTGTTGTGGTATTCAGTTCCTCATCTCGTTAGCCTCTCTCAGCTGTCATGTAGTTGGACTGATTGCATCCCTTTAAATTCCTCCCCATAATGCATTACTGGGCGGCTTATACTTCTTCCTGGAGTGTGTGTGCATTCTGATCCTGTTTACCAGTCTGCTACAAAGTTAAGTGCTGTACATTTATCTGTTATTTTCTGTTTGCTGGATCCCAGGTGACCCTGACTCCCTCTGTGTCTGGTGTAGGGAGCCGGTGGTCGTGTCCCCTCACTATTGTAGGGTGTTCAGGGGTTATATAGTTGAGGTACGTGGATATGCAACCATCCACCTTTGGGATCTTTGCATAGGCTGAGCAGCCAGGGAAAGTGCTAGGTCTTGTGCAGGAGTCTCCCTTTTGGTTCCTTAGCTTTGGATCCATTAAGTCATATTTGCATGTTGCTTTGTCTTGTTTCCTGTACACCGTCCGTGACATTATAAGCCGTCAAAACCGTCTCAAGCATGGATCCGGTTTCACTTTTGGCTGAACGCTTCCAGGGTCTTTCATTGGAGGTAGCTGATCTCCGTAAGACTTTTTCTCAGCTTCAAGTGACCGGTTCAACTTGCGTTCATGGAGTTTGTTCTGAGCCTAAGATCTCGCTCCCGGATACGTTCTCCGGGGGTAGTGAGAATTTTGTGCGTTTTAGAGAGGCTTGCAAACTCCATTTTCGCCTTCTTCCCCATTCCTCTGGTGATGAGGAACGGAGGGTGGGGATCATTATATCGCTGCTCAGGGGTAATGCTCAGTCTTGGGCCTTTTCGCTGCCGGAGGGGGCACGGCCTCTCCGTTCAGTGGATGATTTCTTTTTAGCCCTGGGTCAGATATATGATGATCCGGATCGTATTGCTCTGGCTGAGTCTAGACTACGTCTGTTATGCCAGGGTAAACAATCCGCAGAGATATACTGCTCAGAATTTCAGAGATGGGCAGCTGATACTGGTTGGAATGATGCTGCACTCCGAGGTCAATTTTGCCATGGTCTTTCAGAGGGATTGAAAGATGCATTTGACTTTCATGAGAGGCCTATTTCTTTGGACTCTGCTATGTCTCAGGCCGTTCGTATTGACAGGCGTCTTAGAGAGAGAGGAGAGATGTCTCCTTCCTGTCATACTCAGTCCCAGACAGTGCAGCGGTCTCATTCTGTGCGCAGGGGTCTCGGTCGCTGTCAGCCCCTTCTGAGCAGGAGCCCATGCAGCTGGGGTTGATTGCTTCTGACAATAGAAGATTCAGCTCGCATGGGAGGGTTTGTTTTTGTTGTGGAGGTATAAATCATTTGGCAAATGTTTGTCCCTCTAGGAGTTTCAGGCAGTTTTCTGGGAGTAATAAAGAAACAAACAAGAAAAAATCTTTTAAAAATGTTCTGTCTGTTACTATTGGCAGAGTTGAGGCGGAAATTGAAGGTTTTCCGTTTGCTTGTAGTTCCCGTTTTGTCCTGCCTGCTAGGGTGGCGCTAGAGAGCAAGAGCATTTTTTGTGAGATTTTTGTGGATAGTGGAGCAGCTGTCAATCTCATTGATAATCAATTTGCAATAACTCATGGTTTCCAGGTGCACACTTTGGGAAAGGATATTCCTGTTTTTGCTATTGATTCCGCTCCACTTTCTCAGAAATCATTAAAGGGCATAGTTCACAATATCCGTTTAATTGTGGGTGTTGCTCATGTTGAGGATGTGTCATGTTTCGTCCTTAGCGGTTTGCCTACACCTCTAGTGTTGGGGCTACCCTGGCTCACTAAACATAACCCCACCATTGATTGGCAAGCGAGGCAAATAAATGGTTGGAGTGACTTTTGCAGTGAGAATTGCCTTACGACATCTGTTTCTGAGGTTTCTACTAAGACTGTACCATCTTTTCTCTCTGAATTTTCGGATGTCTTCTCTGAGAGTGGAGTTCAGGATTTGCCCCCGCACAGGGAGTACGATTGCCCTATTAATCTCATCCCAGGCGCCAAACTGCCTAAATCTCGTTTATACAATCTTTCCCAACCTGAGAGGATCGCTATGCGTGCTTATATCTCTGAGAGTCTGAGAAAAGGACACATACGACCCTCGAAGTCACCCGTTGCCGCTGTTTTTTTCTTTGTTAAGAAAAAAGATGGTTCTTTAAGACCTTGTCTGGATTTCAGGGAGCTGAACAGTATCACTATTCGTGACCCTTATCCGCTTCCTCTGATCCCGGACCTGTTTAACTAGGTTGTTGGGGCTAAAGTCTTTTCCAAATTAGATCTAAGAGGGGCATACAACCTGGTCAGGGTCAGAGAAGGAGACGAATGGAAGACGGCCTTTAATACCCCTGAGGGCCATTTTGAGAATTTGGTTATGCCTTTTGGTTTGATGAATGCCCCAGCCGTTTTTCAGCATTTCGTGAACAGCATTTTTTATCATTTGATGGGAAAATTTGTATTAGTGTATTTGGATGACATTTTGATTTTTTCTCCTGATTTCAAAACTCATAAGGAACATTTACGTCAGGTCTTGCTCATCCTGCGGGAGAATAAATTATATGGGAAACTGGAAAAATGTGTGTTTGAGGTTCCAGAAATTCAATTTCTGGGGTTTCTTCTCTCCGCTTCTGGTTTTCGCATGGACCCCGAGAAGGTCCGCGCTGTGCTTGAGTGGGAGCTTCCTGAGAATCAGAAAGCGCTGATGCGTTTTTTGGGCTTTGCCAATTATTACAGGAAGTTTATTTTGAATTATTCCTCTATTGTTAAACCACTCACTGATATAACCAGAAAGGGGGTAGATTTTTCTTCTTGGTCAGTAGAGGCGCGTAAGGCTTTTTCTAATATCAAGGAGAGTTTTGCTTCCGTTCTTATCTTGGTGCAACCTGATATTTCTTTACCCTTCATAGTTGAGGTTGATGCTTCTGAGGTGGGTGTGGGGGCGGTCTTGTCGCAGGGTTCCTCTCCTGCCAAATGGCGACCGTGTGCCTTTTTCTTGAAAAAACTCTCCTCCGCAGAGAGAAATTACGATGTGGGAGATAGGGAATTGTTGGCCATCAAGTTGGCTTTTGAGGAATGCCGCCATTGGCTGGAGGGAGCCAAACACCCTATTACCGTGTTTACTGACCATAAAAATCTGGCCTACTTGGAGTCAGCCAAGCGTCTGAACCCGAGACAGGCCAGATGGTCTTTGTTCTTTTCAAGATTTAATTGTGGTCTCTGCTCTTTTTTCTGAATTGGAGGCAGAGGTGCAGGCAGCCCAGTCAGAGGCTCCTGGTCTTTGTCCTCCTGGGAGGTTGTTTGTGCCTCTCGCTTTAAGACACAGGATTTTTAAGGAACACCACGATACGGTCCTTGCTGGGCACCCGGGGGCAAGAGCCACACTGGATCTCATCGCTCGGAGATTCTGGTGGCCTGCGCTTCGTAAGTTGGTTGAGGGTTTTGTGGCAGCCTGCGAGACTTGCGCTCGTGCCAAAGTCCCTCATTCACGGCTATCAGGTCCTCTCCTTCCCTTACCCATTCCTTCCCGTCCTTGGACACATCTGTCCATGGACTTCATAACGGACCTGCCTTGTTCCTCGGGGAAGACTGTGATTCTGGTGGTGGTGGACCGTTTTAGCAAAATGGTGCATTTCGTCCCTTTTCCTGGTTTGCCCAATGCTAAGACGCTAGCGCGGGCATTTATTGATCACATTGTCAAATTGCACGGTATTCCTTCCGACATAGTCTCTGATAGGGGCACGAAGTTTGTTTCCAGATTCTGGAAGGCTTTCTGTTCTCGCTTGGGGGTTCGGTTGTCATTCTCTTCTGCTTTCCACCTGCAGTCGAATGGCCAGACGGAGCGCGTCAATCAGAATCTGGAGACATATCTGCGCTGTTTTGTGGCGGAGAATCAGGAGGATTGGTGTTCTTTTTTGTCCCTTGCTGAGTTTGCTTTAAATAACCGTCGTCAGGAGTCCTCTGATAAGTCACCATTTTTTGGTGCATATGGGTTTCATCCGCAGTTTGGGACTTTCTCGGGAGAGGGGTCTTCTGGTTTACCTGATTAGGACAGATTCTCCTCGTCTTTGTCATCTATTTGGCAAAAGATTCAGGATGATCTAAAGAGCATGAGTGAGAGATATAAGCGTGTGGCAGATAAGAGACGTGTGCTTGGTCCGGACCTGAATGTTGGTGATCTGGTGTGGTTGTCTACTAAGAATATCAAATTGAAGGTTCCCTCCTGGAAATTGGGTCCTAGGTTTATTGGGCCTTACAAAATCCTCTCTGTCATCAATCCTGTTGCCTACCGTCTTGATCTTCCTCAGACTTGGAAGATCCATAATGTTTTTCATAAGTCCTTATTGAAACCTTATGTTCAACCCATTGTACCCTCGCCTTTGCCTCCTCCTCCGATTATGGTTGATAGGAATCTTGAATTTCAGGTCTCTAGGATTGTGGATTCTCGCCTTGTCCGCGGTTCTCTCCAGTACCTTGTTCATTGGGAAGGTATGGTCCTGAGGAGACGATGTGGGTCCCAGTGACGGACATTAAGGCCTCTCGTCTCATCAAGGCTTTCCATAGGTCTCATCCTGAGAAGGTGGGCTCTGAGTGTCCGGAGTCCACTCGTAGAGGGAGTGGTACTGTCACAACCAGACAGCTGAGAAGCTCTGACAGAAGCCTTTCAGAACCTCCTCCTTGAGTTTTCTTTGTTGTGGTATTCAGTTCCTCATCTCGTTAGCCTCTCTCAGCTGTCATGTAGTTGGACTGATTGCATCCCTTCAAATTCCGCCCCATAATGCATTACTTGGCGGCTTATACTTCTTCCTGGAGTGTGTGTGCATGCTGATCCTGTTTACGAGTCTGCTACAAAGTTAAGTACATTTATCTGTTATTTTCTGTTTGCTGGATCCCAGGTCACCCTGACTCCCTCCGTGTCTGGTGTAGGGAGCCGGGATCTTTGCATAGGCTGAGCAGCCAGGGAAAGTGCCAGGTCTTGTGCAGGGGTCTCCCTTTTGGTTCCTTAGCTTTGGATCCATTAAGTCATATAAGCATGTTGCTTTGTCTTGTTTCCTGTACACCATCCGTGACAGCTTCATCCTCATCCTCCTCCACCTCCTCCTCGTCCTCCAGTAGTGGGCCCTGGCTGGCCACATTTGTACCCGGCCTCTGCTGTTGCAAAAAACCTCCCTCTGAGTCACTTCGAAGAGACTGGCCTGAAAGTGCTAAAAATGACCGCTCTTCCTCCTCCTCCTGGGCCACATCCTCTTCCATCATCGCCCTAAATGTTTTCTCAAGGAGCCATAGAAGTGGTATTGTAACGCTGATAACGGCGTCATCGCCACTGGCCATGTTGGTGGAGTACTCAAAACAGCGCAACAGGGCACACAGGTCTCGCATGGAGGCCCAGTCATTGGTGGTGAAGTGGTGCTGTTCTGCAGTGCGACTGACCCGTGCGGGCTGCAGTTGAAACTCCACTATGGCTTGCTGCTGCTCGCACAGTCTGTCCAGCATGTGCAAGGTGGAGTTCCACCTGGTGGGCACGTCGCATATGAGGCGGTGAGCGGGAAGGCCGAAGTTATGCTGTAGCGCAGACAGGCGAGCAGCGGCAGGATGTGAACGCCGGAAGCACGAACAGACGGCCTGCACTTTATGCAGCAGCTCTGACATGTCGGGGTAGTTGTGAATGAACGTCTGCACCACCAAATTCAGCACATGCGCCAGGCAAGGGTTGTGCGTCAAACTGGCTAGTCCCAGAGCTGCAACGAGATTTCGCCCATTATCGCACACCAGCAGGCCGGGCTTAAAGCTCACCGGCAGCAACCACTCGTCGGTCTGTTGTTCTATACCCCGCCACAACTCCTGTGCGGTGTGGGGCCTGTCCCCCAAACATATGAGTTTCAGAATGGCCTGCTGACGTTCACCCCGGGCTGTGCTGAAGTTGGTGGTGAAGGTGTGTGGCTGACTGGATGAGCAGGTGGAAGAAGAGGAGGAGGAAGCCGAGTAGGAGGAGGAGGCAACAGGAGGCAAAGAATGTTGCCCTGTGATCCTTGGCGGCGGAAGGAAGTGCGCCAAACAGCTCTCCGCCTGGGGCCCAGCCGCCACTACATTTACCCATTATGCAGTTAGGGAGATATAGAGTCCCTGGCCGTGCTTACTGGTCCACGTATCTGTGGTTAGGTGGACCTTGCCACAGATGGCGTTGCGCAGTGCACACTTGATTTTATCGGATACTTGGTTGTGCTGGGAAGACACGGCTCTCTTGGAGAAGTAGTGGCGGCTGGGAACAACATACTGTGGGACAGCAAGAGACATGAGCTGTTTGAAGCTGTCTGTGTCCACCAGCCTAAATGACAGCATTTCATAGGCCAGTGGTTTAAAAATGCTGGCATTCAGGGCCAGGGATAGAGGATGGCTAGGTGGGAATTTACGCTTTCTCTCAAATGTTTGTGAGATGGAGAGCTGAACGCTGCCGTGTGACATGGTTGAGATGCTTGGTGACGGAGGTGGTGGTGTTGGTGGTACATCGCCTTTTTGCTGGGCGGCAGGTGCCAACGTTCCTCCAGAGGCGGAGGATGAGGCCGAGGCGTCAGCAGCAGAAGAGGCCGAGGCGGCAGCAGCAGAAGAGGCTGAGGCGGCAGCAGCAGAAGAGGCCGAGGCGGCAGCAGCAGAAGAGGTAGCAGGGGGAGCCTGAGTGATTTCCTTGTTTTTAAGGTGTTTACTCCACTGCAGTTCATGCTTTGCATGCAGGTGCCTGGTCATGCAGGTTGTGCTAAGGTTCAGAACGTCAATGCCTCGCTTCAGTCTCTGATGGCACAGCGTGCAAACCACTAGGGTCTTGTCGTCAGCACATTGTTTGAAGAAGTGCCATGCCAGGGAATTCCTTGAAGCTGCATTTGGGGTGCTCGATCCCAGATGGCGGCAGTGAGTAGCAGGCGGAGTCTCTAGGCAGCGGGTGTTCTGCTTTTGCCCACTGCTCCCTCTTTTGCTACGCTGTTGGCTCGGTCTCACCACTGCCTCTTCCTCCGAACTGTGAAAGTCAGTGGCACGACCTTTATTCCATGTGGGGTCTAGGACCTCAACATCCCCTGCATCGTCTTCCACCCAGTCTTCCTCCCTGACCTCCTGTTCAGTCTGCACACTGCAGAAAGAAACAGCAGTTGGCACCTGTGTTTTGCCATCATCAGAGACGTGCTGAGGTGGTATTCCCATGTCCTCATCATCAGGAAACATAAGTGGTTGTGCGTCAGTGCATTCTATGTCTTCCACCGCTGGGGAAGGGCTAGGTGGATGCCCTTGGGAAAGACTGCCAGCAGAGTCTTCAAACAGCATAAGAGACTGCTGCATAACTTGAGGCTCAGACAGATTCCCTGATATGCATGGGGGTGATGTGACAGACTGATGGGCTTGGTTTTCAGGCGCCATCTGTGCGCTTTCTGCAGAAGACTGGGTGGGAGATAATGTGAACGTGCTGGATCCACTGTCGGCCACCCAATTGACAAATGCCTGTACCTGCTCAGGCCTTACCATCCTTAGAACCCACCAAATATTGCTGTAAATTCTGGCGGCTACTGGGACCTGAGGTAGTTGGTACACTAGGACGTGTGGCTGTGGCAGAACGGCCACGTCCTCTCCAGCACCAGAGGGTCCAATAATCACGACCATGTCTGCGTCCCTTACTAGATGTTTTCCTCATTGTTACCATTCACCACAATAAGGAAAATATTATTTGGCCCAATGTATTTAATTCAAATTCAGGCCTTTTTTTACAGACAACTAACACTATCTGGCTATCTATTTAGGTACCGTATTACACTAATACAGGCACAGCAGTAACGACTGATTTAGCTAAATAAAAATTTGAGGCCTATTATTTAGGCGTTGGGTGACAGGTATACGTTTACGGACAGAATTAGACTTGGAAATGCACGGTAGCGTGTGTTTGAAGTTATTGAGAATGACCCTATCTGCACCTTCAATCTAATATTCCCTTTTATGGATAGATTTAAAGTAGGCCTGATACAGCAGAAACAACTGGTTTAGGGAATTGCTAAGTTGGGAATTGTATTTCAACCCAGAACAAAAACTGTGCTTTGGCGGACACTAAATGAATTGACCAGCCTCAGCAATAAACACAGATTTAGCTGAATATAAATTTGAGGCCAATTATTTAGGCGCTGGGTGACAGGTATACGTTTACGGACAGAATTAGACTTGGAAATGCACAGTAGCGTGTGTGTGAAGTTATTGAGAGTGACCCTATCTGCACCTTCAATCTAATATACCCTTTTATGGATAGATTTAAAGTTGGCCTGATACAGCAGAAACAACTGATTTAGGGAATTGCTAAGTTGGGAATTGTATTTCAACCCAGAACAAAAACTGTGCTTTGGCGGACACTAAATAAATTGACCAGCCTCAGCAATAAACACAGATAAAGCTGAATATGAATTTGAGGCCTATTATTTAGGCACTGGGTGACAGGTATACGTTTACGGACAGAATTAGACTTGGAAATGTACGGTAGCGTGTGTGTGAAGTTATTGAGAATGACCCTATCTGCACCTTCAATCTAAGATACTCTTTTATGGATAGATTTAAAGTAGGCCTGATACAGCAGAAACAACAGATTTAGGGAATTGCTAAGTTGGGAATTGTATTTCAACCCAGAACAAAAACTGTGCTTTGGCGGACACTAAATGAATTGACCAGCCTCAGCAATAAACACAGATTTAGCTAAATATAAATTTGAGGCCTATTATTTAGGCGCTGGGTGACAGGTATACGTTTACGGACAGAATTAGACTTGGAAATGCATGGTAGCGTGTGTGTGAAGTTATTGAGAATGACCCTATCTGCACCTTCAATCTAATATACCCTTTTATGAATAGATTTAAAGTTTGCCTGATACAGCAGAAATAACTGATTTAGGGAATTGCTAAGTTGGGAATTGTATTTCAACCCAGAACAAAAACTGTGCTTTGGCGGACACTAAATGAATTGACCAGCCTCAGCAATAAACACATATTTAGCTGAATATAAATTTGAGGCCTATTATTTAGGCGCTGGGTGACAGGTATACGTTTACGGACAGAATTAGACTTGGAAATGCACAGTAGCGTGTGTGAAGTTATTGAGAATGACCCTATCTGCACCTTCAATCTAATATACCCTTTTATGGATAGATTTAAAGTTGGCCTGATACAGCAGAAACAACTGATTTAGGGAATTGCTAAGTTGGGAATTGTATTTCAACCCAGAACAAAAACTGTGCTTTGGCGGACACTAAATGAATTGACCAGCCGCAGCAATAAACACAGATTTAGCTGAATATAAATTTGAGGCCTATTATTTAGGTGCTGGGTGACAGGTATACGTTTACGGACAGAATTAGACTTGGAAATGCATGGTAGCGTGTGTGTGAAGTTATTGAGAATGACCCTATCTGCACCTTCAATCTAATATACCCTTTTATGCATAGATTTAAAGTTGGCCTGATACAGCAGAAACAACTGATTTAGGGAATTGCTAAGTTGGGAATTGTATTTCAACCCAGAACAAAAACTGTGCTTTGGCGGACACTTAATGAATTGACCAGCCTCAGCAATAAACACAGATTTAGCTGAATATAAATTTGAGGCCTATTATTTAGGCGCTGGGTGACAGGTATACGTTTACGGACAGAATTAGACTTGGAAATGCACGGTAGCGTGTGTGTGAAGTTATTGAGAATGACCCTATCTGCACCTTCAATCTAATATACCCTTTTATGGAAAGATTTAAAGTTGGCCTGATACAGCAGAAACAACTGATTTAGGGAATTGCTAAGTTGGGAATTGTATTTCAACCCAGAACAAAAACTGTGCTTTGGCGGACACTAAATGAATTGACCAGCCTCAGCAATAAACAGAGATAAAGCTGAATATGAATTTGAAGCCTATTATTTAGGCACTGGGTGACAGGTATACGTTTACGGACAGAATTAGACTTGGAAATGTAGGGTAGCGTGTGTGTGAAGTTATTGAGAATGACCCTATCTGCACCTTCAATCTAAGATACTCTTTTATGGATAGATTTAAAGTAGGCCTGATACAGCAGAAACAACAGAGTTAGCGAATTGCTAAGTTGGGAATTGTATTTCAACCCAGAACAAAAACTGTGCTTTGGCGGACACTAAATGAATTGACCAGCCTCAGCAATAAACACAGATTTAGCTGAATATAAATTTTAGGCCTATTATTTAGGCGCTGGGTGACAGGTATATGTTTACGGACAGAATTAGACTTGGAAATGCACGGTAGCGTGTGTGTGAAGTTATTGAGAATGACCCTATCTGCACTTTCAATCTAATATACCCTTTTATGGATAGATTTAAAGTTGTCCTGATACAGCAGAAACAACTGATTTAGGGAATTGCTAAGTTGGGAATTGTATTTCAACCCAGAACAAAAACTGTGCTTTGGCGGACACTAAATGAATTGACCAGCCTCAGCAATAAACACAGATAAAGCTGAATATGAATTTGAAGCCTATTATTTAGGCACTGGGTGACAGGTATACGTTTACGGACAGAATTAGACTTGGAAATGTAGGGTAGCGTGTGTGTGAAGTTATTGAGAATGACCCTATCTGCACCTTCAATCTAAGATACTCTTTTATGGATAGATTTAAAGTAGGCCTGATACAGCAGAAACAACAGAGTTAGCGAATTGCTAAGTTGGGAATTGTATTTCAACCCAGAACAAAAACTGTGCTTTGGCGGACACTAAATGAATTGACCAGCCTCAGCAATAAACACAGATTTAGCTGAATATAAATTTTAGGCCTATTATTTATGCGCTGGGTGACAGGTATATGTTTACGGACAGAATTAGACTTGGAAATGCACGGTAGCGTGTGTGTGAAGTTATTGAGAATGACCCTATCTGCACTTTCAATCTAATATACCCTTTTATGGATAGATTTAAAGTTGTCCTGATACAGCAGAAACAACTGATTTAGGGAATTGCTAAGTTGGGAATTGTATTTCAACCCAGAACAAAAACTGTGCTTTGGCGGACACTAAATGAATTGACCAGCCTCAGCAATAAACACAGATTTAGCTGAATATAAATTTGAGGCCTATTATTTAGGCGCTGGGTGACAGGTATACGTTTACGGACAGAATTAGACTTGGAAATGCACGGTAGCGTGTGTGTGAAGTTATTGAGAATGACCCTATCTGCACCTTCAATCTAATATACCCTTTTATGGATAGATTTAAAGTTGGCCTGATACAGCAGAAACAACTGATTTAGGGAATTGCTAAGTTGGGAATTGTATTTCAACCCAGAACAAAAACTGTGCTTTGGCGGACACTAAATGAATTGACCAGCCTCAGCAATAAACACAGATTTAGCTGAATATAAATTTGAGGCCTATTATTTAGGCGCTGGGTGACAGGTATACGTTTACGGACAGAATTAGACTTGGAAATGCACAGTAGCGTGTGTGTGAAGTTATTGAGAATGACCCTATCTGCACCTTCAATCTAATATACCCTTTTATGGATAGATTTAAAGTTGGCCTGATACAGCAGAAACAACTGATTTAGGGAATTGCTAAGTTGGGAATTGTATTTCAACCCAGAACAAAAACTGTGCTTTGGCGGACACTAAATGAATTGACCAGCCTCAGCAATAAACACAGATAAAGCTGAATATGAATTTGAAGCCTATTATTTAGGCACTGGGTGACAGGTATACGTTTACGGACAGAATTAGACTTGGAAATGTAGGGTAGCGTGTGTGTGAAGTTATTGAGAATGACCCTATCTGCACCTTCAATCTAAGATACTCTTTTATGGATAGATTTAAAGTAGGCCTGATACAGCAGAAACAACTGATTTAGGGAATTGCTAAGTTGGGAATTGTATTTCAACCCAGAACAAAAACTGTGCTTTGGCGGACACTAAATGAATTGACCAGCCTCAGCAATAAACACAGATTTAGCTGAATATAAATTTGAGGCCTATTATTTAGGCGCTGGGTGACAGGTATATGTTTACGGACAGAATTAGACTTGGAAATGCATGGTAGCGTGTGTGTGAAGTTATTGAGAATGATACTATCTGCACTTTCAATCTAATATACCCTTTTATGGATAGATTTAAAGTTGTCCTGATACAGCAGAAACAACTGATTTAGGGAATTGCTAAGTTGGGAATTGTATTTCAACCCAGAACAAAAACTGTGCTTTGGCGGACACTAAATGAATTGACCAGCCTCAGCAATAAACACATATTTAGCTGAATATAAATTTGAGGCCTATTATTTAGGCGCTGGGTGACAGGTATACGTTTACGGACAGAATTAGACTTGGAAATGCACGGTAGCGTGTGTGTGAACTTATTGAGAATGACCCTATCTGCACCTTCAATCTAATATACCCTTTTATGCATAGATTTAAAGTTGGCCTGATACAGCAGAAACAACTGATTTAGGGAATTGCTAAGTTGGGAATTGTATTTCAACCCAGAACAAAAACTGTGCTTTGGCGGACACTAAATGAATTGACCAGCCTCAGCAATAAACACATATTTAGCTGAATATAAATTTGAGGCCTATTATTTAGGCGCTGAGTGACAGGTATACGTTTACGGACAGAATTAGACTTGGAAATGCACAGTAGCGTGTGTGTGAAGTTATTGAGAATGACCCTATCTGCACCTTCAATCTAATATACCCTTTTATGGATAGATTTAAAGTTGTCCTGATACAGCAGAAACAACTGATTTAGGGAATTGCTAAGTTGGGAATTGTATTTCAACCCAGAGCAAAAATATATCCTTTGCCAGACAGCAGACAGTATTACAATTGGCTGGCCACAGCTGAAACACCAGATTTAGGGTACTGCTATTTTGGCAATTGTATTTCACCCCTCAATAAAATAGCAAGCACAGCCATGCCCCTTATGTAGGATATAGCAAAAAAATAACCACACTATTGATGGTTAAAAGGACTTGGTGGCAGCTTGCCCCCTGATGTAGGATATAGCAAAAAAATAACCACACTATTGATGGTTAAATGGACTTGGTGGCAGCTTGCCCCTGATGTAGGATATAGCAAAAAAATAACCACACTATTGATGGTTAAATGGACTTGGTGGCAGCTTGCCCCTGATGTAGGATATAGCAAAAAAATAACCACACTATTGATGGTTAAATGGACTTGGTGGCAGCTTGTGCCGCCGATCACCCCAGAAAAAAGTGACTGAAAAACGCTCTGGGCAGCCTAAAAACAGTGAGCAATTGTATAGCAGCAGTTCAATGATCCACAGCTGTAGATCGATCACTGAATTAAGTGTTTTTTCTGGGTTAATCACTGCCTAATCTCGACCTAATAGTCGCAGCTGCAACCTCTCAATACACTGATCAGAGCAGAGTGACGTGCGGCGCTACGTGACTCCAGCTTAAATAGAGGCTGGGTCACATGCTGCACTGGCCAATCACAGCCATGCCAATAGTAGGCATGGCTGTGACGGCCTCTTGGGGCAAGTAGTATGACGCTTGTTGATTGGCTGCTTTGCAGCCTTTCAAAAAGCGCCAAGAAAGCGACGAACACCGAACCCGAACCCAGACTTTTACGAAAATGTTCGGGTCCGTGTCACGGACACCCCAAAATTCGGTACGAACCCGAACTATACAGTTCGGGTTCGCTCATCCCTACTGTTAACCCTTGCTTTATTAGTGAAAAAAAATGGGTTACAATGGAAAATTAGGCAAAAAAATTAAATTTTCAAATTTGATCCCCATTTGCCAATAACTCTTGTGCAACACCTAAATGGTTAACGACGTATATAAAATCAGTTTTGAATACCTTGAGGGGTGTACTTTCTTAGATGGGGTCACTTTTAGGGAGTTTCTACTCCAGGGGTGCATCAGGGGGGTTGAAACAGAACACGGTGTAAATAAACCGGTCCATAAAAATCAGCCCTCCAAAAACCAAACGGCACACCTTTCACTCTAGTGGAAAAAACTAGAGTGAAAAAAATGGGTTAAAATGGTAAATTAGACAAAAAAATTAAATTCTCAAATTTCATCCCCATTCGCCAATAACTCTTGTGCAACACCTAAAGGGTTAACAACGTATGTGAAATCAGTTTTGAATACCTTGAGGGGTGTACTTTCTTAGATGGCGTCACTTTTAGGGAGTTTCTGCTCTAGGGGTGCATCAGGGTGCTTCAAATAGGACATGGTGCAAATAAACCAGTCCAGCAAAATCTGCCTTCCAAAAACCAAACGGCGCACCTTTTCCTCTACGCCCCGCTGTGTGGCCGTACAGTAGTTTACAGCCACATATTGAGTGTTTCTGTAAACTGCAAAGTAAGGGCAATAAAGATACAGTCTTGTTTGGCTGTTAACCCTTGCTTTGTTAGTGGAAAAAATGGGTTAAAATGGAAAATTATGCAAAAAAATGAAATTTTCAAATTTCATCCCCATTTGCCAATAATTCTTGAGCAACACCTAAAGGGTTAACGACATATGTAAAATCAGTTTTGAATACCTTGAGGGGTGTACTTTTTTAGATGTGGTCACTTTTAGGGAGTTTCTACTCCAGCGGTGCATCAGGGGGTTTGAAACGGGACACGGTGTAAACAAACCGGTCCATAAAAATCAGCCCTCCAAAAACCAAACGGCGCACCTTTCACTCTACGCCCCGCTGTGTGGCCGTACAGTAGTTTACGCCCACATATTGGGTGTTTCTGTAAACAGCAGAGTCAGGGCAATAAAGATACAGCCTTGTTTGGCTGTTAACCCTTGCTTTGTTAGTGGAAAAAATGGGTTAAAATGGAAAATTAGACAAAAAAATGAAATTCTCAACTTTCATCCTCATTTGCCAATAACTCTTGTGCAACACCTAAAGGGTTAACAACGTTTGTAAAATCAGTTTTGAATACCTTAAGGGGTGTACTTTCTTAGATAGGGTCATTTTTGGGTGGTTTCTATTATGTAAGCCTCGCAAAGTGACTTCGGACCTGAACTGGTCTCTAAAAGTTGGGTTTTTGTAAATTTCTAAAAAATTTCAAGATTTGCTTCTAAATTTCTAAGCCTTGTAATATCCCCAAAAAATAAATCATCCCCAAATAATTCAAACATGAAGTAGACATATGGGAAATGTAAAGTCATCAAAATTTTTGGGGGTATTACTATGTATTTCAGAAGTAGAGAAACTGAAACTTTGAAATTTGCACATTTTTCCAAATTCTTGGTAAATTAGGTATTATTTTGTGCAAAAAAAGAAAAATTTTAATTTTTGACTTCATTTTAGCAGTGTCATGAAGTACAATATGTGACAAATAAACAGTCTCAGAACGGCCTGGATAAGTCAAAGCGTTTTAAAGTTATCAGTAGAGTTGAGCAAACACCTGGCTGTTCGGGTTCGAGAAGTTAGGCCGAACTTCCCGAAAATGTTCGGGTTCGGGATCCGAACCCGAACCGAACTTCGTCCCGAACCCAAACCCCATTGAAGTCAATGGGGACCCGAACTTTTCGGCACTAAAAAGGCTGTAAAACAGCCCAGGAAAGAGCTAGAAGGCTGCAAAAGGCAGCAACATGTAGGTAAATCCCCTGCAAACAAATGTGGATAGGGAAATGAATAAAAATTAAAATTAAAATTAACCAATATCAATTGGAGAGAGGTCCCATAGCAGAGAATCTGGCTTCACGTCACCCACCACTGTAACAGTCCATTGTCATATATTTAGGCCCACGCACCCATGCAGAGGAGAGAGGTCCCGTAACAGAGAATCTGGCTTCATGTCAGCAGAGAATCAGTCTGCATGTCATAGCAGAGAATCAGGCTTCACGTCAGCCACCACTGTAACAGTCCATTGTCATATATTTAGGCCCAGGCACCCAGGCAGAGGAGAGAGGTCCCGTAACAGAGAATCTGGCTTCATGTCAGCAGAGAAACAGTCTGCATGTCATAGCAGAGAATCAGGCTTCACGTCAGCCACCACTGTAACAGTCCATTGTCATATATTTAGGCCCACGCACCCAGGCAGAGGAGAGAGGTCCCGCAACAGAGAATCTGGCTTCATGTCAGCAGAGATGCAGTCTGCATGTCATAGCAGAGAATCAGGCTTCATGTCAGCCACCACTGTAACAGTCCATTGTCATATATTTAGGCCCACGCACCCAGGCAGAGGAGAGAGGTCCCGTAACAGAGAATCTGGCTTCATGTCAGCAGAGAATCAGTCTGCATGTCATAGCAGAGAATCAGGCTTCACGTCAGCCACCACTGTAACAGTCCATTGTCATATATTTAGGCCCAGGCACCCAGGTAGAGGAGAGAGGTCCCGTAACAGAGAATCTGGCTTCATGTCAGCAGAGAATCAGTCTGCATGTCATAGCAGAGAATCAGGCTTCACGTCAGCCACCACTGTAACAGTCCATTGTCATATATTTAGGCCCAGGCACCCAGGCAGAGGAGAGAGGTCCCGTAACAGAGAATCTGGCTTCATGTCAGCAGAGAATCAGTCTGCATGTTATAGCAGAGAATCAGGCTTCACGTCAGCCACCACTGTAACAGTCCATTGTCATATATTTAGGCCCACGCACCCAGGCAGAGGAGAGAGGTCCCGCAACAGAGAATCTGGCTTCATGTCAGCAGAGAATCAGTCTGCATGTCATAGCAGAGAATCAGGCTTCACGTCAGCCACCACTGTAACAGTCCATTGTCATATATTTAGGCCCAGGCACCCAGGCAGAGGAGAGAGGTCCCGTAACAGAGAATCTGGCTTCATGTCAGCAGAGAATCAGTCTGCATGTCATAGCAGAGAATCAGGCTTCACGTCAGCCACCACTGTAACAGTCCATTGTTATATATTTAGGCCCAGGCACCCAGGCAGAGGAGAGAGGTCCTGTAACAGAGAATCTGGCTTTGTGTCAGCAGAGAATCAGTCTGCATGTCATAGCAGAGAATCAGGCTTCACGTCAGCCACCACTGTAACAGTCCATTGTCATATATTTAGGCCCAGGCACCCAGGCAGAGGAGAGAGGTCCCGTAACAGAGAATCTGGCTTCATGTCAGCAGAGAATCAGTCTGCATGTCATAGCAGAGAATCAGGCTTCACGTCAACCACCACTGTAACAGTCCATTGTCATATATTTAGGCCCAGGCACCCAGGCAGAGGAGAGAGGTCCCGTAACAGAGAATCTGGCTTCGTGTCAGCAGAGAATCAGTCTGCATGTCATAGCAGAGAATCAGGCTTCACGTCAGCCACCACTGTAACAGTCCATTGTCATATATTTAGGCCCAGGCACCCAGGCAGAGGAGAGAGGTCCCGTAACAGAGAATCTGGCTTCATGTCAGCAGAGAATCAGTCTGCATGTCATAGCAGAGAATCAGGCTTCACGTCAGCCACCACTGTAACAGTCCATTGTCATATATTTAGGCCCACGCACCCAGGCAGAGGAGAGAGGTCCCGCAACAGAGAATCTGGCTTCATGTCAGCAGAGAATCAGTCTGCATGTCATAGCAGAGAATCAGGCTTCACGTCAGCCACCACTGTAACAGTCCATTGTCATATATTTAGGCCCAGGCACCCAGGCAGAGGAGAGAGGTCCTGCAACAGAGAATCTGGCTTCATGTCAGCAGAGAATCAGTCTGCATGTCATAGCAGAGAATCAGGCTTCATGTCAGCCACCACTGTAACAGTCCATTGTCATATATTTAGGCCCAGGCACCCAGGTAGAGGAAAGAGGTCCCGTAACAGAGAATCTGGCTTCATGTCAGCAGAGAATCAGTCTGCATGTCATAGCAGAGAATCCGGCTTCACGTCAGCCACCACTGTAACAGTCCATTGTCATATATTTAGGCCCAGGCACCCAGGCAGAGGAGAGAGGTGCCGTAACAGAGAATCTGGCTTCATGTCAGCAGAGAATTAGTCTGCATGTCATAGCAGAGAATCAGGCTTCACGTCACCCAACATTGGAACAGTCCATTGGCATATATTTAGGCCCCGGCACCCAGACAGAGGAGAGGTTAATTCAACTTTGGGTTGCCTCGCAATATAATGGTAAAATGAAAATAAAAATAGGATTGAATGAGGAAGTGCCCTGGAGTACAATAATATATGGTTAAGGGGAGGTAGTTAATGTCTAATCTGCACAAGGGATGGACAGGTCCTGTGGGCTGTAGACAGGCGGCTGCGTTTGTCTGTAATGACGCCCCCTGCCGTGCTGAATACACGTTCAGACAAAACGCTGGCCGCCGGGCAGGCCAGCACCTCCAAGGCATAAATGGCTAGCTCTGGCCACGTGGACAATTTAGAGACCCAGAAGTTGAATGGGGACGAACCATCATTCAGTACGTGGAGGGGTGTGCACACGTACTGTTCCACCATGTTAGTGAAATGTTGCCTCCTGCTAACACGTTGCGTATCAGGTGGTGGTGCAGTTAGCTGTGGCGTGTTGACAAAACTTTTCCACATCTCTGCCATGCTAACCCTGCCCTCAGAGGAGCTGGCCGTGACACAGCTGCCTTGGCGACCTCTTGCTCCTCCTCTGCCTTGGCCTTGGGCTTCCACTTGTTCCCCTGTGACATTTGGGAATGCTCTCAGTAGCGCGTCTACCAACGTGCGCTTGTACTCGCGCATCTTCCTATCACGCTCCAGTGCAGGAAGTAAGGTGGGCACATTGTCTTTGTATCGTGGATCCAGCAGGGTGGCAACCCAGTAGTCCGCACATGTTAAAATGTGGGCAACTCTGCTGTCGTTGCGCAGGCACTGCAGCATGTAGTCGCTCATGTGTGCCAGGCTGCCCAGGGATAAGGACAAGCTGTCCTCTGTGGGAGGCGTATCGTCATCGTCCTGTGTTTCCCCCCAGCCACGCACCAGTGATGGTCCCGAGCTGCGTTGGGTGCCACCCCGCTGTGACCATGCTTCATCCTCTACCCCCCATCCACCTCCTCTTCATCCTCTTTCTCCTCCAGTAGTGGGTCCTGCCTGGCCACATTTGTACCTGGCCTCTGCTGTTACAAAAAACCTTCCTCTGAGTCACTTCTAAGAGACTGGCCTGAAAGTGCTAAAAATGACCCCTCTTCCTCCTCCTCCTCCTCCTCCTCCTGGGCCACCTCCTCTTCCATCATCGCCCTAAGTGTTTTCTCAAGGAGACATAGAAGTGGTATTGTAACGCTGATAACGGCGTCATCGCCACTGGCCATGTTGGTGGAGTACTCGAAACAGCGCAACAGGGCACACAGGTCTCGCATGGAGGCCCAGTCATTGGTGGTGAAGTGGTGTTGTTCCGCAGTGCGATTGACCGTGCGTGCTGCAGCTGAAACTCCACTATGGCCTGCTGCTGCTCGCACAGTCTGTCCAGCATGTGCAAGGTGGAGTTCCATCTGGTGGGCACGTCGCATATGAGGCGGTGAGCGGGAAGGCCGAAGTTACGCTGTAGCGCAGACAGGCGAGCAGAGGCAGGATGTGAACGCCGGAAGTGCGAACAGACGGCCCGCACTTTATGCAGCAGCTCTGACATGTCGGGGTAGTTGTGAATGAACTTCTGCACCACCAAATTCAGCACATGCGCCAAGCAAGGGATGTGCGTCAAACCGGCTAGTCCCAGAGCTGCAACGAGATTTCGGCCATTATCGCACACCACCAGGCCGGGCTTGAGGCTCACCGGCAGCAACCACTCGTTGGTCTGTTGTTCTATACCCCGCCACAACTCCTGTGCGGTGTGGGGCCTGTCCCCCAAACATATGAGTTTCAGAATGGCTTGCTGACGTTTACCCCGGGCTGTGCTGAAGTTGGTGGTGAAGGTGTGTGGCTGACTGAATGAGCAGGTGGAAGAAGAGGAGGAGGAAGCTGAGTAGGAGGAGGTGGCAACAGGAGGCAAAGAATGTTGCCCTGCGATCCTTGGCGTTGGAAGGACATGCACCAAACAGCTCTCCGCCTGGGGCCCAGCTGCCACTACATTTACCCAGTGTGCAGTTAGGGAGATATAGCGTCCCTGGCCGTGCTTACTGGTCCACGTATCTGTGGTTAGGTGGACCTTGCCACAGATGGCGTTGCGCAGTGCACACTTGATTTTATCGGATACTTGGTTGTGCAGGGAAGGCACGGCTCTCTTGGAGAAGTAGTGCCGGCTGGGAACAACATACTGTGGGACAGCAAGCGACATGAGCTGTTTGAAGCTGTCTGTGTCCACCAGCCTAAATGACAGCATTTCATAGGCCAGTAGTTTAGAAATGCTGGCATTCAGGGCCAGGGATCGAGGGTGGCTAGGTGGGAATTTACGCTTTCTCTCAAATGTTTGTGAGATGGAGAGCTGAACGCTGCCGTGTGACATGGTTGAGATGCTTGGTGACGGAGGTGGTGGTGTTGGTGGTACATCCCCTGTTTGCTGGGCGGCAGGTGCCAACGTTCCTCCAGAGGTGGAGGAAGAGGCCGAGCCGGCAGCAGCAGAAGAGGCCAAGGCGGCAGCAGCAGAAGAGGTAGCAGGGGGAGCCTGAGTGACTTCCTTGTTTTTAAGGTGTTTACTCCACTGCAGTTCATGCTTTGCATGCAGGTGCCTGGTCATGCAGGTTGTGCTAAGGTTCAGAACGTTAATGCCTCACTTCAGGCTCTGATGGCACAGCGTGCAAACCACTCGGGTCTTGTCGTCAGCACATTGTTTGAAAAAGTGCCATGCCAGGGAACTCTTTGAAGCTGCCTTTGGGGTGCTCGGTCCCAGATGGCGGCGGTCAGTAGCAGGCGGAGTCTCTTGGCGGCGGGTGTTCTGCTTTTGCCCACTGCTCCCTCTTTTGCTACGCTGTTGGCTCGGTCTCACCACTGCCTCTTCCTCTGAACTGTGAAAGTCAGTGGCACGACCTTCATTCCATGTGGGGTCTAGGACCTCATCGTCCCCTGCATCGTCTTCCACCCAGTCTTGATCTCTGATCTCCTGTTCAGTCTGCACACTGCAGAAAGACGCAGCAGTTGGCACCTGTGTTTCGTCATCATCAGAGACATGCTGAGGTGGTATTCCCATGTCCTCATCATCAGGAAACATAAGTGGTTGTGTGTCAGTGCATTCTATGTCTCTTCCACCGCTGGGGAAGGGCTGGGTGGATGCCCTTGGGAAACCCTGCCAGCGGAGTCTTCAAACAGCATAAGAGACTTCTGCATAACTTGAGGCTCAGACAGTTTCCCTGGTATGCATGGGGGTGATGTGACAGACTGATGGGCTTGGTTTTCAGGCGCCATCTGTGCGCTTTCTGCAGAAGACTGGGTGGGAGATAATGTGAACGTGCTGGATCCACTGTCGGCCACCCAATTGACAAATGCCTGTACCTGCTCAGGCCTTACCATCCTTAGAACTGCATTGGGCCCCACCAAATATCGCTGTAAATTATTACTACTGGGACCTGAGGTAGTTGGTACACTAGGACGTGTGGCTGTGGCAGAACGGCCACGTCCTCTCCCAGCACCAGAGGGTCCACTAACACCACCAAGACCATGTCCGCGTTCGCATCCCTTACTGGATGTTTTCCTCATTGTTACCGTTCACCACAATAAGAAAAATATTATTTGGCCCAATATATTGAATTCAAATTCAGGCCTTTTTTTTACAGACACCTAACACTATCTGGCTATCTATTTAGGTACCGTATTACACTAATACAGGCTCAGCAGTAACGACAGATTTAGCTGAATATAAATTTGAGGCCTAGTATTTAGGTGCTGGGTGACAGGTATACGTTTACTGACAGAATTAGACTTGGAAATGCACAGTAGCGTGTGTGTGAGGTTATTCAGAATGACCCTATGTGCACCTTGAATCTTATATACCCTTTTATGGATAGATTTAAAGTAGCTCTGATACAGCAGAAACCACTAAATTAGGAAATTGCTAAATTGGGAATTGTATTTCAACCCAGAACAAAAACTGTGCTTTGACGGACACAAAATAACTTGACCAGCCACAGCAGTAACGACTAATTTAGCTGGATATAAATTTGAGGCCTAGTATTTAGGCGCTGGGTGACAGGTATAGGTTTACTGACAGAATTAGACTTGGAAATGCACAGTAGCGTGTGTGTGAAGTTATTCAGAATGACCCTATGTGCACCTTGAATCTTATATACCCTTTTAGGGATAGATTTAAAGTAGCTCTGATACAGCAGAAACCAATAAATTAGGAAATTGCTAAATTGGGAATTATATTTCAACCCAGAACAAAAACTGTGCTTTGACGGACACTAAATAACTTGACAAGCCACAGCACTAACGACTAATTTAGCTGTATATAAATTTGAGGCCTAGTATTTAGGCGCTGGGTGACAGGTATAGGTTTACTGACAGAATTAGACTTGGAAATGCACAGTAGCGTGTGTGTGAAGTTATTCAGAATGACCCTATGTGCACCTTGAATCTTATATACCCTTTTAGGGATAAATTTAAAGTAGCTCTGATACAGCAGAAACCACTAAATTAGGAAATTGCTAAATTGGGAATTGTATTTCAACCCAGAACAAAAACTGTGCTTTGACGGACACTAAATAACTTGACCAGCCACAGCAATAACCATAGATTTAGCTGACTATAAATTTGAGGCCTATTATTTAGGCACTGGGTGACAGGTATACGTTTACTGACAGAATTAGACTGGGATATGGCCAAAAAATAACCACACTATTGATGGTTAAATGCACTTGGTGTGACAGCTTGACCCTGATGTAGGATTTAGCCAAAAAACAACCACACCATTGAGGGTTAAATGCACTTGGTGACAGCTTGCCCCTGATGTAGTATATGGCCAAAAAATAACCAGACTATTGATGGTTAAATGCACTTGGTGTGACAGCTTGACCCTGATGTAGGATTTAGCCAAAAAACAACCTCACCATTTAGTGTTAAATGCACTTGGTGACAGCTTGCCCCTGATGTAATATATGGCCAAAAAATAACCACACTATTGCTGGTTAAATGCACTTGGTGTGACAGCTTGACCCTGATGTAGGATTTAGCCAAAACCAACCATACCATTGAGGGTTAAATGCACTTGGTGACAGCTTGCCCCTGATGTAGTATATGGCCAAAAAATAACCACACTATTTATGGTTAAATGCACTTGGTGTGACAGCTTGACCCTGATGTAGGATTTAGCCAAAAAACAACCACACCATTGAGGGTTAAATGCACTTGGTGACAGCTTGCCCCTGATTTAGTATATGGCCAAAAAATAACTACACTATTGCTGGTTAAATGCACTTGGTGTGACAGCTTGACCCTGATGTAGGATTTAGCCAAAAAACAACCACACCATTGAGGGTTAAATGCACTTGGTGACAGCTTGCCCCTGATGTAGTATATGGCCAAAAAATAACCAGACTATTGATGGTTAAATGCACTTGGTGTGACAGCTTGACCCTGATGTAGGATTTAGCCAAAAAACAACCACACCATTGAGGGTTAAATGCACTTGGTGACAGCTTGCCCCTGATGTAGTATATGGCCATAAAATAACCACACTATTGCTGGTTAAATGCACTTGGTGTGACAGCTTGACCCTGATGTAGGATTTAGCCAAAAAACAACCACACCATTGAGGGTTAAATGCACTTGGTGGCAGCTTGTGCTGGCGCACTACAAGACACAAAATGGCCGCCGATCACCCCAGAAAAAAGTGAATGAAAAACGCTCTGGGCAGCCTAAAAACAGTGAGCAAATCAATAGCAGCAGTTCAGTCATCCACAGCTGCAGATCGATCTCTGAATGAAGTCTTTTGGAGGAGTTAATCACTGCCTAATCTCGCCCTAACGTCGCAGCTGCAACCTCTCCCTATACTGATCAGAGCAGAGTGACGTGCAGCGCTACGTGACTCCAGCTTAAATAGAGGCTGGGTCACATGCTGCACTGGCCAATCACAGCCATGCCAATAGTAGGCATGGCTGTGACGGCCTCTTGGGGCAAGTAGTATGACGCTTTTTGATTGGCTGCTTTTCAGCCTTTCAAAAAGCGCCAAGAAAGCGAAGAAACACCAAACCCGAACCCTGGACTTTTACGAAAATGTCCGGGTTCGGGTCCGTGTCACGGACACCCCAAAATTCGGTACGAACCCGAACTATACAGTTCGGGTTCGCTTATCCCTAGTTATCAGCACTTAAAGTGACAGTGGTCAGATTTGCAAAAAATGGCCTCGTCCTTAAGGTGAAATAAGCCTGTGTCCCTATGGGGTTAATGTCTGGCCTTCCTTTCTCAAAAACAAAAGACCGTCGGAACTACTAACCCCAGGCTGTGTGGAGGCTATCAGCCGAGGTGTATACGTTTCCTCCATACGAACATGACAATTTGTGTTTCCTAGGGGTTGTTGTTTTTGGTGTTAAGACGGAGACAATTTCTTTCTTTCTAGACAGTGGAGCAGGGGTAAATTTGATAGATGCCCATTTTGCCCGCACTATGGGTTTGCCTCTCTGTACGCTACAGAGACCTATTCACATATTCGCTATTGACTCTGCTCCTCTGTCTCAGAGAAACCTTACTCACATTGTCCATAACTTACACCTTCGTGTAGGGGACCACCATAACGAGTGTCTATCATGTTATGTTCTGGAGGGCCTTCCCACTCCTGTGGTATTGGGTCTTCCCTGGTTGGTAGAGCACAATCCAGTGGATTGGCAGGCCAGGGAGATATTGGAGTGGAGTGAGCATTGCAGAGAAAATTGCATAAATAGCAATTGCTTAGTCGCCTCCATAGCTACTCGGGTCGGGTGGGTCACCTACATTTGTTTCGGACTTTGAGGACGTTTTTTCTGAAAAGGGTTGTCAGAAGTTACCACCTTACCGTCCGTATGATTGCCCGGTTAACCTTATTCCCGGTGCAAAATTACCCAAGACCAGGTTATATAATCTTTCGGGTCCCGAGAGACAAGCCATGAAAGATTATATCTCCGAGAGTCTGGCTAAGGGACACATCAGACCCTCTTCATCACCCGTGGCTGCAGCGTTTTTCTTTGTTAAAAAGAAAGATGGGGTCTGCGTCCTTGCCTAGATTTCCGCAAACTAAACCGGATAACCATCCGAGACCCATACCCTCTTCCTCTCATTCCTGACCTATTTAATCAGATTGCGGGTGCTAGGTGGCTTAGGGGGGCCTACAATCTGATTCGTATCAAGGAAGGGAATGAGTGGAAGAAAGCTTTTAACACCCCTGAGGGGCATTATGAAAATCTAGTCATGCTTTTCGGTCTGACAAATGCTCCTGCTGTCTTCCAACATTTTGTTAATGACATTTTTAGTCATCTTATCGGTAGGTTTGTGGTGATATACCTAGATGATATCTTAATTTATTCGTCTGATCTGAAAACACATGAGGTACATGTCAGACAGGTACTGCAGGTCCTACGGACGAATAAATTATATGCGAAAGTTGAAAGGTTTGTCTTCGCCGTTCAGGAAATACAGTTCTTGGGATATCTATTATCTGCTTCAGGTTTCCGTATGGATCCTAGGAAGGTCCAGGCAATTCTAGATTGGGATCTTCCTGAGAACCTTAAAGCACTGCAACGGTTCTTCGGCTTCGCAAATTTCTATAGAAAGTTCATTAAAAACTATTCTGTGATTGTCAAACCCCTTACTGACATGACTAGGAAGGGGACTGATTTTTCTATATGGTCTGATGCTGCTAAAATTGCATTTTACTCTCTAAAAGAGAGGTTTGCCTCGGCACCTGTACTAATCCAACCTGATGTCTCCCAGCCTTTTATTGTTGAAGTAGATGCGTCAGAGGTGGGAGTGGTGGCTGTACTGTCTCAGGGTCCGTCTCCTGGCAAATGGCATCCTTGCGCTTTCTTTTCTAAAAAACTATCTGCAGCGGAGAAGAACTATGATATTGGCAATAGGGAACTATTAGCTATTAAACTAGCGTTTGAAGAATGGCGTCACTTTTTAGAGGGGGCAATCCACCCCGTCACGGTGATTACGGACCACAAAAACCTTCTGTACCTTTAATCAGCTAAGCGTCTCACCCCTAGACAAGCTAGGTGGTCGCTATTTTTTTTACCAGGTTTAACTTTTTCATCACCTATCGTCCTGGGGCAAAAAATACCAAGGCAGATGCATTATCTCGTAGTTTCCCTGGAGGGGGTAATGTGGGTGATCCGGTACCCATTTTACAAAGAGGAGTGGTTGTCTCTGCTGTACACTCTGTTCTGGAGGGGAAGGTGTTAGAGGCCCAGGGGGACACCCTGGTCTCTTGCCCCTCAGAGAAATTGTTTGTACCATTAAACCTGCGTCTCAAATTATTAAAGGAACATCATAATTCGGCACTTGCTGGGCACCCGGGTAGTAAAGCAACCTTGGAGCTATTATATCGTCGTTTTTGGTGGCCAAGGTTGCGTCAGGATGTAATGGATTTTGTGTCTACTTGTGCACGCGCGAAAGTCTCTCATACACGTCCTTATTGCCTTTATTGCCACT
Organism: Bufo gargarizans; assembly: GCF_014858855.1. Taxonomy (NCBI): domain Eukaryota; kingdom Metazoa; phylum Chordata; class Amphibia; order Anura; family Bufonidae; genus Bufo; species Bufo gargarizans. The sequence continues at coordinate 372,158,883 of NC_058080.1, forward strand.
TGTCATTCCCAATAGGCCATGGACACATCTTTCAATGGATTTCATCACTGACTTACCTTTGTCTGCGGGTAAAACTGTTATCTTGGTAGTAGTAGACAGGTTTAGCAAAATGGTACACTTCATTGTGTTACCGGCAGTACCTAATGCTAAGACTCTTGCTCAGGTATTCATCAGTGAAATCGTGAAGCTTCACGGGGTCCCTTCCGATGTTGTTTCGGATTGGGGAACCCAGATTATTTCTAAGTTTTGGAAAGCTTTTTGTTCCCATTTGGGGGTACACTTGTCCTTTTCCTCAGCTTTCCATCCTCAGTCGAATGGGCAGACTGAGCGTACCAACCAAAACCTTGAGACATATCTTTTTTTTTTTTTTAACAAATCTCTTTTTATTTAAGGAATTCATTAAATCATACAGAATGTAAATGACATTATGATGAGGTCATAATAACATCAGGTATAAATTCCATTGCATAAGAGAGGTCATATACGAAGAGATGAGGGGAAGTGGGGAGGGAGGTGGAAAGGGTAGAAGGAATGGGAAGAAAGAAAAGGTAAAAAGGGGGAGGGGTACAATATAGATATCACATACAACACTCAAATCAAATGTAGAAGAGTTGCATGTACAAAGATAAACAGAGGTAAGAACTCAGCATATAGCAAAATAGCAATATTACATGGCAAAAATAATAAGGTTACATATACTCTGGGACACTCCATATTGGTGACTGAATGATAACCTAAAGAAGTAACACACTTACTCCTGGAATAAATTGTCAGAGACAGCGTACTAGTTACTAACCCAATGACTCAATCCCAGGCAACCACTCCAAAGTTAGGAATTAGGAGTAATAGATACTCTGTAATAATCAGCTAAAAGGATATGAACGTAATGTCAATCTATCATCTGAAGGGGAATGGAGTCAGGACCCAGAATAGGGAGCTCTTACGGGGTCTTAGAGTCGCGGAAAGTTTTCCATGGGCTCCACAAGTTCAGGAACTTCCCATGCGTTCTGGTAGCCCAGCTAGCTAGTTCCTCCATCAGAAAAACCTGGTCGATCTTTTCAAACCAACTTTTTAGTGAAGGGGGGGAGGTGTTGAGTCAGTTAGCCGGTATCAATAACCTTGCTGACTGGACAAGTAGAGTAGGCAAGTCAAATTTCGAGGGCTTCCATTTCTTGGAAGGGAGCCAGAGAAGAACTGAGAGAGGAGTCAGCTCGATTGTAGTGCCACAGATCTCATTAATTTTTTTGTTCAATTTGTTTCCAGTAATTGTGGATCACAGGGCAGTTCCACATAATATGACCTAGTGTGCCTGTCTGGGACCCGCATCTCCAACATAAATCGTTTTCTGCAAACCCCATTCTAAATAGTTTGTGAGGATCATTATACCACCTAGTGAGGGTTTTAAAAGAGTGTTCTTGCACTTTTATACATCTTGAAAACCCATGAGATCTTAGGAACGCAAGATCAATCTCCTTTGGAGATAGTGAACAATTCAAATCACTTTCCCAAGTTCTTATGAAAGCTGGAGTGCTCTTCCCTCTTTTGGGGATTAGCCACTTATACAAGAGAGACATACAATGTCTAGGTAGGGAATCGTAGGAGGACAACTGTTCAAACCAGGATGGGGTATGTGTGGCACTAAATTTCGTGCGGAGAACCTGACACATATTATCAAATTCAAGTCTAGCTAAGAAATCACCTTTTTTAGCAGAATTGTAGTCAAGAATGGAAACTTTCTCTTTCCGTTTTAAATCTGACAACAAATCTAATAAAGCCACTTCCTTTAGAGTGTTCCAGAATTGTGGAATATCAGGTAAGCCCGGCTTGATGAGAAATGGTGAAAGACTAACGGGCAAACTGACTGGGGGGTTTGAAAGTAGATGTACTTCTGACTGAAGATGACGTATAGTTAGATACAAGCCCTTAGACAAACCCATAGGGGGGTTGTTGGGGGTAGTGATTCCCCATAATCCTGCCTGTTGTTTACTGGACATAAGATCTAGTTCTATATCTACTCCAATTGTTCGGTATTTGGGAATACATACTTGTAGCCAACGTTTCAGTTGTATTGCTTTATAATAGTAGTGTATATCAGGAAGACCCATTCCCCCATTTGGACGCGTTCTAATTAGCTTATCGTGCGCTACCCTGGGTTTTTTGCCCTTCCAGAGAAATAAGGCAAATGTTTGTCTAACTTTCTGAAAGTACGAGTAAGGCTACTTTCACACTAGCGTTCGGGTGTCCGCTCGTGAGCTCCGTTTGAAGGAGCTCACGAGCGGACCCGAACGCAGCCGTCCAGCCCTGATGCAGTCTGAATGGAGCGGATCCGCTCAGACTGCATCAGTCTGGCGGCGTTCAGCCTCCTCTCCGCTCGCCTCCGCACGGACAGGCGGACAGCTGAACGCTGCTTGCAGCGTTCGGGTGTCCGCCTGGCCGTGCGGAGGCGTGCGGATCCATGCGGAGGCGTGCGGATCCGTGCGGATCCGTCCAGACTTACAATGTAAGTCAATGGGGACGGATCCGTTTGAAGATGCCACAATGTGGCTCAATCTTCAAGCGGATCCGTCCCCCATTGACTTTACATTGAAAGTCTGGACGGATCCGTCCGAGGCTATTTTCACACTTAGCTTTTTTTTTGCCATTTTAATGCAGACGGATCCGTTCTGAACGGAGCCTCCGTCTGCATTATTATGAGCGGATCCGTTCAGAACGGATCCGCCCGAACGCTAGTGTGAAAGTAGCCTAAGGGACATGTATGGGAACCATTTGTAGAAGATAAATTAGTTTTGGAACAATATACGTCTGCAATAAATTCTTTCGTCCAATCCAAGAAACCCATGGTAAAGTTAATGTTTGGAGTTGGGTTTGTATCTTTTTCAATAGGGGTGCATGATTCATTTTAAATAGGTCAGAGGGGTCTTTCGTGAGTTCGATACCTAAGTAAGTGAGAGATTTATCGTTCCATTTGAAGGGAGAAGAAGTCTTGAGAAAATGGGCCATTTGGGAAGATAAAGCCACCCCCATTGCTACCGATTTTGAATAGTTTATTTTAAAATTAGAAACAGTACCAAAAGTGGAGAAGAGATCTAATACATGGGGTAGTGCTTGTTTAGGGTTCGAAATTAGGAGCATTAAGTCGTCCGCAAAGGCCGCACATTTATGTTCAGTTTTGTTCAGTGTTAGGCCACATATATTTGGGTTGTCTCTGAATGCCTGCAGAAGTGTTTCCATCACTATGATGAATAGGGAAGGTGACAAGGGACAGCCCTGTCTTGTGCCGTTGGTGATAGAAAAGGGCTTGGATAGAGTACCGTTCACCCTCACTTTGGCACTAGGGTTATGGTAAAGTGTCATTATAGCTTTAATGAACGATTCGGGGACTCCAAATCTATTTAACGTTCGTTGCATGCATAGCCAACTTACAGGGTCGAACGCTTTCTCAGCGTCTGTGCTTAATAATACTAGGGGTTTAGCGTTCTTCTTGGCCCAATGTATGGCGTTTATAAGACGACAGGATTGGGAGTTTCCTTCCCTCCCTTTCACAAATCCTGCCTGCTCATTATTAATAATTCTGGGAATAATGGAGCTAAGCCTGGACGCTAAAATTTTTGCCCAGATCTTTACGTCTATGTTGAGCAAAGATATGGGCCTATAACTACCACAATCGCTACTGTCTTTGCCTTCTTTCGGGATTATGGTAATTATAGCTTCTAGCGATTGTTTAGGAAGGGGTTCACCTGAGGATAAAGCATGGCACCATTTGACTAATTGCGGAGATAAAATATGTAATATTTTTTTATAATAACCAATTGGTAGTCCATCTGGACCTGGGGCCTTACCTAGGGGCATGCTTTTAATAATTTTTTGTACTTCTATCTCAGTTATCGGTTGTAATAATGAGGCGCAGTCTTCTTGGCTAATTTTGGGAAGGTTTAACCTCTCTAGAAAGTTATCTATCTGTTTCTCTCTCACCGAATCAGATGACATGTTGGAGGATTTATCAACTCCAATATCTAGATTGTATAACGCGCCATAAAAGGAGCAAAATTCTTTCGCTATATCTTCAGTGGACGATACTGTATTTCCATCTTTAGTTTTGATTGAGGTGACGAACTGGGCATCTTTCCTCTGTTTGATCAGGTGTGTCATAAACTTATTTCCTTTGTCACTGTTTGAACTTTGTGTATTGATAGGCCTTAGCGCACTTTATGTTGAGTAGCTCTTTCAGCTGTCTCCTCAGTGTGGCAAGTTCCTCAGATGCAGCAGATCTCTTAGATTGCTTCTGAATGGATTCAATCGCAGAGATCTGGTGGATAAGAGAATCAAGCTTTTTCTGCCTCTCTTTTTTAACTTTGGAGCCAAGTGCAATGAACTCTCCACGGATGAATGCCTTGTGGGCTTCCCAGATAATGGGTAGGGGAGTGTCCTGTGGGGTATTCTCTTGGAAGTAATATGATAGTTTAAGGGCAATGTCTCCAATATGTTTATCAGAGTCAAGTAGCGTTTCATTTAGCCTCCAAACCCATTCCCTAGCTGGGAGACAGGAGAAGTTTAGTGATGATGTGACCGGGGCATGATCAGATACTGTGATCGGGCCTATGACTGACTTTTTCAACATAGCTAAATGGGTGTTAGAGAGGAAAATGTAGTCCAATCTTTGGTAGGACTGGTGAACATCCGAATAATATGAATAATCTCTTGTTGTGGCATTAAGCGACCTCCAAGTGTCTGTGAGGTACATATCTTTTAGCAACTTATGAATTCCCCCTAGTGTTTTCTGAGATTTAGTGGAAGTACCTAAGGATGAATCAAGTTGAGGACATAGAGAGACGTTCAGATCTCCACCAATTATTTTGATCCCTTCTGCAAAGACATTAAATTTGGATAGGGTGTCCTTGAGCCAACTGTGATGTCTGGTGTTGGGAGCATATAAACAAGCAAGAGATACTACTAAGTGACCAATTTTCCCTTTCACGAATAGGAATCTACCTTCAGGGTCCTGCTGAACGATTGTCACCACAAACGGAACATTCTTGCTAATTGCTATAGTGACGCCCCTAGAAGCCGAACTATGTGTGCTGTGATACCATTGCGAATACTTCCATTTAGGCATTTGTGGGATTTTATTCGTTTTGAAATGGGTCTCCTGGAGAAAACAAATGTCACTCCCAATTTTCCTCAGGAGAGTGAGAACTTGTGAATGTTTCTGAGGAGTGTTACAGCCTCTGACATTAAAAGTAGTTATGTGTAGATCTGTCATGAGGAGTAGGATGAGGATTGCTGTCTAGAAATCTGAGTAGGCAGATATAGGGGTGAAACCTTCATTAAAGCTAGCAGACTGGATCTACGCTGGACAGAGGAGTAGTGAGTGTAGCTATCGAATGGAGTGAACATGTAACCTGACATAGAGCTGAGTACCCCTATGGGGGGATTGATAAAACCGATAACAAATACGGTAACCGAACAAACTATGTGAACAGGTGAACGGTGTGAGTGATTATCAACGATTAGACGCCATCGCTGCGAACCACGACACATCATCATGTGGGGACTGAGGTGTATCCTAACCCGGATCATCACAACCCACATTACCAATTACTAAGAAATTACCTTTCTAAGACAAAAACAGACATTAGCGAATAGGACTGATATTAAGATAGCTAAAGGAATGCACACCTAAGTTAGAGCATATCTTAAAACAATAGCCTTCCGATAGAAGGATCCAAGCTGCTAGAAATATAAAACGTTAAATGAAAAAGAACTTAAAGATGCGACAAAGGAAAACCTGCGGTACTGCTGGAAGAGGAAACACCGTTGCTGCAGGCGAAAATTACAGTATGTCCTCCTTAGAATCCTGCGCAAGAGAGTCTGAAAAATGTTCTTCACAAGCTCCAATGAAATCAGGTAAGGTCTCTCCTCCCTTGCATCTTTTTGTTATTGGGCGATTTCTGTTTAGAATGTAAAGACCAGGCTTCTTGAACGAGCTGTTGAGGAAGTTTAGGGACCGCAATATCCACTGCAAGCCAATTATCAATCTTTATGGGAGAAACGTCCAGAACTCTCCACACATGAGGTAAGTCCTGTGGAGTGCGAACAGTACAGCGACGGCCATTTCTGGCAAAGGTAACCCCGAACGGGTATAGCCACTTATACAATATGTTATTATCCCTTAAATGGTCAGTCAGCGGCTTTAAAATCCTGCGTTTTGCTAAAGTAGATGAACCAATGTCCTGGAACAGCGCCACTGGAGAGTCACCTATTCTTAGATCTGTGTTCCTGCGGGCTGCCTGTAATATGGCTGCTGTATCTCTGTAGCTCAGCAAACCGCAAATCACGTCTCTAGGGGCTTCACCCTCTTTGGGTGTGGGACGTAGTGAGCGGTGGATACGCTCAATAGTGATCTCTGAAGCTCTATTGTCCCCCAGCAGATTGGCGAATAAGGACTTAGCAGCTGTTTCTAATTCGTTAGGGACGATCGATTCATCCAGCCCCTTCAATCTAATGTTCCTGCGCCTGCTCCTGTTCTCTTGGTCCTCGATCATGAGAAAAGCATTGTTAAGAGAGGAGACCTGCGCTTCCATAGCTGTTATCAGTCCGGCACTGTGAGACGCAGCATGTTCCTGTCGGGTCTCTAGTTGCTCGACCCGATTACCCAGGGCCCTCATGTCGTGTCTCAGGTCACGTACCTCCTGAAGCAGAAGAGCCAAAGCTTGGGATAGAGTCTCTTTGAAAAAGGCTTTGGTGAGGGTGCCGCTGTCTTCATGTGCTGAATCCTCCTCAGGGGCTTCTGTATAATCGGCCTCTCCTTCCTCCTGCTCAGATTCCCGCTCTGCTTCCTTCTCTAAGCGGCGGGCCGCCATCTTAGCTGCGCGGGCAGGAGACAGAGCCGACTTCTTACTGAAGAATCTGTCCATATCACCCTGATGTTTCTTGGATCTTGGGGTGTCAGGGGCCTCTCTGGACCTATCTCTGCCGATCTTGCCCATTTTGGATCCGCTTGTGGTGTGCAAAAGCAACGTAATGTGGGTTAGATGGGAGAGAGCTCCTGCTCAAGCCTCCGTCTTGGTCAGCGGTTAGGCTCCGCCCCCCTTGAGACATATCTAAGGTGTTTTGTGTCTGAAAACCAAGAGGTGTGGTCATCATATTTACCGTTAGCCGAGTTTGCTATAAATAATCGCCGTTAGGAATCCACTGGCAAGTCACCATTTCTTGGTGCATATGGTTTTCATCCCCAATTCTGTACTTTAAGGAGAAAAAACAAAAAGACACAGCGCCTCATGTGTGGTACCGCCTTATAGGAGATATACAGTTATGGTGCGTAATTCGCTTACCGGATTATGTTGTGAACAGTCACAACAGCTGGATGTGCCTTAGCTGGTATAATTCCCCACCAGCATTGAGGGATGCCGTGCTGCTGCCTGGGTCTTTTCCTGTCCAAATGGTTCCAGGGAAATAGGTATGCAGAATTCCTTAAAAAATCAGACCACTGTCCGGCGCTGCAGGCATGAAGATAAGTCCTTGGAGTGAATAGGATTCTTTTTATTATAGTCAACGCGTTTCAGGGGCAAAGAGCCCCCTTCATCAGGACAATATACAGAATGAACATACACTTGTGATCAGGATATTTAAAACGCTGTTTTGGCGGGTTAAAAGGGGGGAGGTACAGGGGGTGGGGTGGGCGTGCTTAGTATAATGAGCCTAATTGCCAGTGTCTCAAATGATCCGTGGCAATTATTGTTAAATGTCCAATCATTTCTGCAGCATACAAAACTAGGTAGCGCAGAGTCAAGCGCTTCACAGTCTGGTCCACTGTGATGTTACATTGTTGCGATCGTACAATCAATAATACATATAATGATACTAATACATTGTATAGCTGCATGTAATGATACTTCTAGTGGTGCGTTCAGACCAGCAGCGACGCTGCTGGCCCCGCACTAGGTCAGCACCGCACTGAACATTATGCTTTCACATAGAGCTGAGGGCATATCATGCTCCCCGCTTTAGCTATGTAGCGTGCGCCTGTCGGGTATTCAGATTGTTCAAGCAGGATCTCCCAGCTTCTCCTGCATGCTGTGACCCTCAGCGCTGCCTGATCTCTCAGACCCGGACACAGATCGATATGGTATAGCGCTGATATTAATTTAATTCTTCCATATTCATTAGTGTGGTCACTTCTGGGGACTTATCGATTCTTTATTCCCAAGGATTGGCATGATTTGAATATATGTGGTAGATGGGATATTTAAAAAAAACGCCCGGCTATGGGGTACATTTATCATCCTATGTTAATCGCTTACACGCGGTATAGGAATATAGATGATACTATTTAAAACCTTTTTATGACCACCTATGGTCTTTTTAGGGGAAGTAGATAAAATCTATTTAAAAGAGTAGAGGAAACTCTTGAATAATACATGGTCCATAGTAAGTTTTATATAAAACAAAACAAAATTGGAAACATCTGTTGGTATTACACTGATGACTATTGCTGTAATCTCAAAGCTGTCATTATGTACCTCTAATTATAATGTAATGGATCTCTAGATCTCTAACTAATTCCTTATTTGTAGGCATAGAGGATGTAATATAATAAGGCAGGCTTGTAGTTCAATATATGGATCTGTAGGATAATAGCTAATAGGGGAAAATTAATAATGGCAGAAATAATATTAATAATAATAAGAATAGTAAAAAAATAATTAATTAATAGCTGCGTATGGATGATATATACGTGATTAGGTCTGTCTATAGGTATTGTATAGGTGTTGTGGTATATATTACCCATAATTCAATCGTTATATTATTAGTTCTCTGAGGTATTAAACAGATATGTATCTCTCTATATATACGTGCATAGAAGTACACATATGCACACAATCGTATATCGGTGTCTGTCTGGGCGCCTAGGCGGAATTGGTACGTATTGGCCAATATATGTATGTTGTTTATCATAAGATGGTCTCATTGATTTCATTCAAGCCTCGTGGGCTCAGTGTGTCTAATTGATACATCCAATACACTTCCCTTTTTTGTAATTTTTCAAAACGGTTAAAAGGGTTCTCCGGTATGAAATCAATTGGGGTGATTTTAATCTCATGTTTTTCTTTTTCCGGTGTGGATGCACAATGTCTGGACACCCCATGTTTCAAATACTGTTTGCGGATATTGTACCTGTGTTGGTTCACCCGGCAGTGAAGGGCTTGTGTAGTGCGGCCTACGTATTGCAGGCCGCATCTGCATTCGATGAGGTAAATGACATAGGTAGAATGGCAGGTGAGGTGATGTTTTATGGGGAATGATGTGCCATTGCAGTTGGAGGTAAAGGACGTCTGTTTGTGCGTGATGATTTTGCAACATAGGCAGTTCTTGGCTCCACACCTATAGCTCCCTTTTTCTTTTTCTTCCCCTTTCCTTTTGCTTGGTTCGCCTACTTTTATTGTTTGGGTGTGTTGTTTTGGTTTGCTTGGGGCTAGTATATTTTTTATGGTTGGTGCTCGTCTGTAAGTAATTTTCGGTATGGTGGGTAGGTATTTTGCTATATACGGATCTTGACGAAGAATATGCCAATGGTTTTTCAAGATTTTTTGTATCTGTCTATTGGATGTATTGTATTGTGTAATGAACCGGACTATTTCATTAGGGTCCTGTTGTTTGGTGGTGATCGATAGGCATTCCTCTTGTGTCTGTAGGCTGCTCTTTTTTATAGCGTCTTTAACTAGTTTTTTGGGGTAGCCCTTATCACGGAACCTATTCTCAAGAATTTTGGTCTGGGTTCTGAAGTCCTCATTTTTTGTACAGTTACGTCTCATCCTTTTGCATTGGCTGTAGGGTATATTCTGAAGCCACTTCTTGTGGTGGAAGCTGGAATAGTGGATGTAGCTATTGGTGTCCACTGATTTGAAATATGTTTTTGTGCTTAGATGGTTGTTATGGCATGAGATAATGATATCCAGAAATTCTATCTCTGTTTTATTGTAATTTGGAGTGAAGGAGATTCCCCAGTTTGTGTTATTGAGGGAGTTACAGAAAACTTTCGCTGAATCTTCATTCCCATTCCAGATAATGAACAAGTCATCGATATATCTTTTGTAATACACGATCTGTTTGTGGCATGCCGGGTGGTGGGTGATGATTTTTTCTTCAAATTCACCCATAAATAGGTTTGCGAACGCCGGCGCTACTCGCGTACCCATAGCGGTTCCTTTACGCTGATGGTAGACCGTGTTGTGGTAGATGAAGTAATTGTTCTGGAGAATGAAGCGTAAGCTTTCCAGAAGAAATTCTATTTGGGCCGATGTCAGTGTGTCATCTTTTTGTAATGTTGTTTTTACGCATTCTATTCCTATGTCGTGTTCGATATTGGAATAGAGCGCCGTCACATCCATAGTGAGTAGGCCATATGTATCTTTCCACTCTATTTGTTTTAGTTCTCGGATGAGTTGGCTCGAATCATGTAGGTAGCTTGGTAATTTCTTTACGTATGGTTGTAAATATATATCCATGAACTGCGATAAGTTACTGGTGGCGCATTTTGTATTAGATACGATGGGTCTGCCGGGTGGATTTTGTATATTTTTGTGTATTTTGGGTAGGTGATAAAAATACGGGGTGCACGGTGTTTTGTGGAACAGAAAATTGCGTTCTTTTTTATTTATGTACCCTTTGTCATAAGCATTCTTCACGAGGGAATTTAGTTTCTTTGTGATTTCGGGGAATGGATCATATGAAATGGGTTCATAGTAGTTGGTATCACTAAGAATATTTTGTGCCTCTTTTTCGTAGTCATCATAATTCTGTATGACCAGTCCCCCTCCCTTATCCGCAGGTCGAATGATCAATTCTTCATTCTTTTTCAGGGCATCTAATGCTCTGCGTTCGTGGTGTGTTAGATTTCCCTTCGGTGTATAGGTTTTGTCGGTTTTTGTTCCACTGACTAGTTTTTTTATGTCTGTGGATACAAGATCAAAAAAGGTCGGGATACAATGTCCCTGACTATACAGTGGGAAAAAATTGGATTTGGGTCTGACCTCTATATGTTTATAGTTGTCTGTTTCTATTTGTCGGATTTCTCCATTATCTCCTATGGTCTTCTTATCCTTGTTGCTGACCAGTTTTTCTCTTGTTTTTGGGAGTGGTGGTTTATTCTTTTCTATATCAAAATGCCTCTTTATCGTTAGATTACGCCTGAATTTCTGGATGTCTATGAATAGGCCTAGGGGGTCGACTCGATTTTGGGGGCAAAAAGACAATCCTTTTTGTAGCAGGTTATTTTCATGTGCTGTAAGTGTATGTGTGGATAGGTTAAATATTTTCACCGTAAGTGTGTCTCTGGTGGAGATGGGGGGCTCGGGTATCGTTATGCGACTCTTCCTTTTTTGGTGTTGTCCTCCTCTCTTTCCTCGTGTTCTAATTTTCTTTTTATCTTTGGGAAATACTGGGTGATCTGTACGTTTGGTTTTACAGGGGGGTGGGGGGGGTATGTCCTTGTCCCTAAAAAAGAGACACTTTGTGTATTCGATTGTCTGGCGTGGTTTAGAAAGGGTACGAATGCATTGGAACCTGACGCAGTATTATCTATGACAGAAATATGTTCTTCGATTTCAATCAATGGGTAGTTTTGGGAGCTGGGAGTGGGGGAGAGGTGGATAGTGTAATCCAGAAGATTGCGTGTGTCGTATGGGTCCTGTGGGGGGTCCCTGCATGGGATGTGTTGTGAAGATCAAGAAGGGTACCGGGGGGGGGGGGGATCCTCTAATGGGGGATCCTATGGTAGTTATAGGTATGGGTGTGGGTGGGTTGTGGAGGGTACTGTGTGGTGGGATGCGTTATGCTTGGATTTGTATTCGAAGTACTTCGATTTTAGGGCTTTGAATCTTTCCAGAAAATCATCTGTCTCAGTGGTTTTAGTGTTTGGTATGTTGCTAGAGGTAACGGTGTGGGTGTGGGTAGGATCCTTGATTTTGTTGCAATTCTCCTGACACGGTCTGGAGGTGTTTGCGGGTTCGTCTGTCTTTGTTTTATTGATATGGGTGTTCTTATTGAACTGTGGATCGAACTCTGTCGTCCTATTGTGTGTGTAGCTTCTTTGTGTCATGTCCGTGTTCGTTTTCTTTGTGTATGTCTGATTAATAAAGGACCTAGTTTTTTGGTTCCCTTCATATCTTCTGGTTTTATTGGTCTGCTCTCTTATTTTTCCCGGGTTTTTTTGGGGGTCTCCAGGTACTGATTCCTGTGGCGGGATATTGGATTTATTCTTATTACCAGGGTGGCGGTAGGTGTCCTGTTCTTTATCCAATCTGTCTCTTATTAGTTTGTGGGATTTTTTTGCTATTATATCCTGCTCATTTTCATATATTCTATTGGTTACACTCAGATTAATAGTAGAGAAATCAGGATGTGTTCTAAAATGTTGTATTTCTCTGATATTTGCCTCTATTTCTTTTGTGTGTATGTCAGTTAATATTTTCCTTTTATTGAGGACTGTTCTAATGAGGCCCGCAGAGCATTGATCAAGATGATTATTCCATTCATATATAAATTCCGGATCATCTGGAAATGTTGGTTTTCTATACAGTCTTAAACCTCTGGGTGCCAGATTCTCTTTTAAATACATATCTAAAAACATTACATCAAGGTAGTGAAACAGTTCGCTTTTTAAGTTGCTTTCTAGTGATTTAAACAAGTCCAGCATCTTATCAGATTCTTCTTTTGAATACTTTGTTATATTTTCACTTGTGGCCCCAAGTGCAAAAGTACCTTTCTCATTACGAGCGGTGAACCGCGATATTATGAGTTTCCGTTGTTGAATTCTCTGTGAGAAGTATTCCATGGTGCGTTGGTGGTAGTCGGTCAAGGCGTTCCTCTTTCTGGGCAGCTGTTTTGGACGTACGTCCTCCGGTCTTGGTATGAAACACTCAATCCGGATTGATCATATAAGGAGAAAAAACAAAAAGACACAGCGCCTCATGTGTGGTACCGCCTTATAGGAGATATACAGTTATGGTGCGTAATTCGCTTACCGGATTATGTTGTGAACAGTCACAACAGCTGGATGTGCCTTAGCTGGTATAATTCCCCACCATATTTTTTTAAATATCCCATCTACCACATATATTCAAATCATGCCAATCCTTGGGAATAAAGAATCGATAAGTCCCCAGAAGTGACCACACTAATGAATATGGAAGAACTAAATTAATATCAGCGCTATACCATATCGATCTGTGTCCGGGTCTGAGAGATCAGGCAGCGCTGAGGGTCACAGCATGCAGGAGAAGCCGGGAGATCCTGCTTGAACAATCTGAATACCCGACAGGCGCACGCTACATAGCTAAAGCGGGGAGCATGATATGCCCTCAGCTCTATGTGAAAGCATAATGTTCAGTGCGGTGCTGACCTAGTGCGGGGCCAGCAGCGTCGCTGCTGGTCTGAACGCACCACTAGAAGTATCATTACATGCAGCTATACAATGTATTAGTATCATTATATGTATTATTGATTGTACGATCGCAACAATGTAACATCACAGTGGACCAGACTGTGAAGCGCTTGACTCTGCGCTACCTAGTTTTGTATGCTGCAGAAATGATTGGACATTTAACAATAATTGCCACGGATCATTTGAGACACTGGCAATTAGGCTCATTATACTAAGCACGCCCACCCCACCCCCTGTACCTCCCCCCTTTTAACCCGCCAAAACAGCGTTTTAAATATCCTGATCACAAGTGTATGTTCATTCTGTATATTGTCCTGATGAAGGGGGCTCTTTGCCCCTGAAACGCGTTGACTATAATAAAAAGAATCCTATTCACTCCAAGGACTTATCTTCATGCCTGCAGCGCCGGACAGTGGTCTGATTTTTTAAGGAATTCTGCAATTCTGTACTTTCAAAGAGGGGGGGGGGGGGGGTCTCTGGGGTTCCCGAAGAGGAATGGTTTTCGTCATCTCTTTCATCTGTATGGCAGAAGGTGCAAGCTAACTTGAAAAATATGGGAGGTAAATATAAATGCATGGCTGATAAGAAACGGTCGCCAGGTCCGGACCTAGGAGTGAATGACTATGTGTGGTTATCAACTAGGAATATTAAGATAAAGGTTCGCTCTTGGAAACTGGGTCCTAGGTTCATTGGTCCTTACATAACAGTAGCCATCATTAACCCTGTGGCTTTTCGCCTGGAGCTACCTCAAACTTTTAAAATCCATAACGTCTTCCATAAGTCGTTACTCAAAAAGTATGTTCCCCCTCTAGAACCGTCACCGCTGCCACCCCCTCCTGTTGTTATGGATGGTAATCTAGAGTTTCAAATATCCAAAATTGTTGATTCTCGTCGGGTCCGCCGCTCTCTTCAATATCTGGTGTATTGGAGGGGTTACGGTCCCGAGGAAAGAATGTGGATTCCAGCGTCTGAGGTAAACGCCGACAGGTTAGTGCGTGCTTTCATGCCTCTCATCCTGAGAGACCTAGTCCTGATTGTCCGGATGCCCCTCGTGGAAAGGGAGGTACTATCACGAGGGTGTCAAGAGCCACATCTGACAACGTTATACCCGGGGTCAGGAAGTCGCAGCGGGTGGCTGCGTGCTCTATGTCTACAGATAGTGCTGTTTATTAATGGTAGCTTTCTGGGTTTGCCTTGCAATCCTTTTTGGCTCACTCAGGGATCCGTAGCTTCTTCTCCTCAGCTGTTTCTTCTCCAGCAATACCAACCTCCTCATATTCCCCTCTCCCACTTCTCTAGTTGCCAGATATAGAGCTTCCTGCCTGGACTTCTATACTGACCTGTGTAGCTGTGATTCCTGGTTGTTGTTCCAGAGCGTTACCCTCCGGATCCCTGTTGGACTTTTGCTGTCCACTGTTGTGGCCCACCTGGGATTATATGTTTTGTCTGTATTGTCTGTCCTCTCCTTGGTGTTTTCCTTTAGTGTTAGTGGTGCGGACTAGTGTTCCCACCGCCCTACTCACTACGTAGGGCTCATCTCAGGGAAAGCCAGGGTTTAGGCACGTAATCGGCGTACGGGTGAGGAACCCGTCTAGGGACGTCAGGGCAGTCAGGTGCCAGCCTCTAGGTGAGTTAGGGGTCACCACCTTTCCCTCTCCCTTGGACAGGGCCTTCCCATTTTCCTCCCTTTGCGTCATGTATGTGATCGGCGCGCCGGTCATGATATATAGACTGCAATTGTGTAGTGCAGCATTTGTTTGTGGTTTAGCTGCGTTACCTCAGCTACTGATAGAGACAAATACTATTGGAACAGATAATTTCTACTGGTGTGAAATACCAGTTACCTCCCCAAAAAACTGATAGAAGCAGGGGTTTTATATACCTATAATACACTTTCTATATAGTGCATTTGGGCAGTACAGCATTTGTTTACGGTTTAGCTGCGTTACCTCCGCTACAGATAAAGACAAACGCCATTGGAGCAAATAATTTTTACTGGTGTGATCTACCAGTTGCCCCCCAAAAAATAATTGATTAAGGGATAGGTGTTAAATACCAATAATATACTTTCTATATAGTGCATTTTTGTAGTGCAGCATTTGTTTGCAGTTTAGCTTCGTTTCCTCTGCTACAGATAGTGAAAAATTCAGTTGGAACAAATAATTTCTACTGGTGTGATATACCAGTTGCCCCTTGAAAAAAAACGTTTGACGCACGGGTGTTATATACCAATAATCTACTTTTTAGGCTACTTTCACACTAGCGTTCGATCGGATCCGTTCTGAACGGATCCGATCATATTAATGCAGACAGAGGCTCCGTTCAGTACGGATCCGTCTGCATTAATAACTTAGAAAAAATTCTAAGTGTGAAAGTAGCCTGAGCGGATCCGTTCAGACTTTCAATGTAAAGTCAATGGGGGACGGATCCGCTTGAAGATTGAGCCATATGGTGACATCTTCAAGCGGATCCATTCCCATTGACTTACATTGTAAGTCTGAACGGATCCGCTCGCCTCCGCACGGCCAGGCGGACAGCTGAACGCTGCAAGACTGATGCAGTCTGAGCGGATCCGCTCCATTCAGACTGCATCAGGGCTGGACGGAGGCGTTCGGGTCCGCTCGTGAGCTCCTTCAAACGGAGCTCACGAGCGGACCGACGAACGCTAGTGTGAAAACTAGCCTTATATAGTTCAGTTCGGTAGTGCAGCATTTGTTTGCTGTTTAGATGCATTACCTCAGCTACAGATATAGACAAACGCTTTTGGAACAAATAATTTCTACTGGTGTAATATTCCAGTTGCCCCCCAAAATATTGATTGAAGCAGGGGTGTTATATATCAAATATATACTTTCTATATAATGCAATTGGGTAGTGCAGTATTTGTTTGCAGTTTAGCTGCGTTACTTCAGCTACAGATATAGACAAACGCTATTGGAACAAATAATTTCTACTGGTTTGATATAACAGTTGCCCCCCAAAATACTGATTGTGGCAGGGGTGTTAAATACTAATTATATACTTTCTATACACTGCAATAGTGTAGTGCAGCATTTGTTTGCGGTTTAGCTGCGTTACCTCAGCTACTGATAGTGACAAATGCTATTGGAACAAATCATTTCTACTGGTGTGAAATACCAGTTGCCCCCCAAAAAAACTGATGGAAGCAGGGGTTTTGTATACCAATAATACACTTGCTATATAGTGCATTTATGTAGTGCAGCATTTGTTTGCGGTTTAGCTTCGTTTCCTCTGCTACAGATAGTGAAAAATTCAGTTGGAACAAATAATTTCTACTGGTGTGAAATACCAGTTGCCTCCCCAAAAAACTGATAGAAGCAGGGGTGTTATATACCAATAATACACTTTCTATATAGTGCATTTGGGCAGTACAGCATTTGTTTACAGTTCAGCTGCGTTACCTCCCCGCTACAGATAAAGATTTGTCTTGGAACAAATCATTTCTAGGGGTGTGATCTACAAGTTGCCCTCCCAAAAAATTTGATTGAAGGAGGGGTGTTACCAATAATATACTTTCTATATAGTGCAATTGGATAGTGCAGCATTTGTTGGCAGTTTAGGCTACTTTCACACTAGCGTTCGGGTGTCCGCTTGTGAGCTCCGTTTGAAGGGGCTCACAAGCGTCCCCGAACGCTTCCGTCCAGCCCTAAGGCTGGGTTCACACCTGAGCGTTTTACAGCGCGTTCCTACGCGCTGTAAAACGCACAACAGGCAAGAACCAATGATTCCCTATGGGAATGGTTCTCACCTGGGCGTTTTACAGCGCGTACGATCGCGCTGTAAAACGCCCGACGCTCAAACAAGTGCTTGAGCTTTTTTTGGGGCGTTTGTCGCGCGTTCCCGCACATAGAAATTCGGGAACGCGCGACAATGTGTGAACGCCAGTCTCTGTATGCGCGATTGTAAATGCCCGTACAATCGCGCATACAGAGCGCTCGTTTCAGAACGCTCTGGTGTGAACCCAGGGTAATGCATTCTGAGTGGACGCGGATCCGCTCACAATGCATCAGTCTGGCAGCGTTCAGCCTCCGCTCCGCTCAGCAAGCGGACACCTGAACGCTGCTTGCAGCGTTCGGGTGTCCGCCTGGCCATGCGGAGGCAGGCGGATCCGTCCAGACTTACAATGTAAGTCAATGGGGACGGATCCATTTGAATATGACACACTATGGCTCAATTTTCAAACGGATCCGTCCCCCATTGACTTTCAGTGTAAAGTCTGGACGGATCCGTCTGAGGCTACTTTCACACTTAGAATTTTTTTTACAATATAATGCAGACGGATCTGTTCTGAACGGATCCACCGTCTGCATTATATGAGCGGATCCGTCTCAGACGGATCCGCTATGAACGCAAGTGTGAAAGTAGCCTTAGCTGCGTTACCTCAGGTATCGATAGAGACAAACACCATTGGAACAAATAATTTCTACTAGTGTGATATACCAGTTGCCCCCGAAAAAAACTGATTGAAGAAGGGGCATTATATATCAATAATATACTTTCTATATAGTGCAGTTGGATAGTGCAGCATTTGTTTGCGGTTTAGGCTACTTTCACACTTGCGTTCGGGGCTCCGCTTGTTAGTTCCGTTCAAAGGCTCTCACAAGCGGCCCCGAACGGATCCATACTGCCCCAATGCATCATGAGTGGATAAGGATCCGCTCAGAATGCATGAGTCTGGCAGCGTTCAGCCTCCGTTCCGCTCAGCAGGCGGACACCCGAACGCAGCTTGCAGCGTTTTGGTGTCCGCCTGGCCGTGCGGAGGCGTGCGGATCCGTTCAGACTTACAATGGAAGTCAATGGGGACGGATCCGTCTGTCCTGGCTCCGCTTTGACACGGAGCCGTTAGAAACCGTTCACGTTTCTGCGCATGCCCAGTAACTTCCTGTCCCTCCCCCTCATCGTCGGCCATTTTGGATCATCAACTTGGTGAGACTGGTAAGTATATGAAGTTTTGTCTGTTTGTCTATCTTTCATTTTTTACTATCTATCCATCTATCTATCTATCTCTCTATTTCTAGGGTGGGGGGGCTGCTGGCACTTGGGAAGGGGTGTGTGTGTCTGGAACAGTGGGAGCCGCTGGCACTGGTGGTGTGGGCTGCCTTTATAGGGGCTTCTGGCACTGGGGGGGGCGTGTGTGGCTGGAACTGTGGTTTCTGCTGGCACTGCGGGGGTGTTTGTGGCTGGAACTGTGCGGTGCTTCTGGAACTGCAGGGTTCTTTGTGGCTGGAACTGTGCGGTGCTTCTGGCACTGCAGGGATGTTTGTGGCTAGAACTGTGGTTGCTGCTGGCACTGCGGGGGTGTTTGTGGCTGGAACTGTGGTTGCTGCTGGCACTGCGGGGGTGTTTGTGGCTGGAACTGCGCGGTTTGCTGGCATTGCAGGGGTGTTTGTGGCTGGAACTGTGCGGTGCTTCTGGAACTGCAGGGGTTTTTGTGGCTGGAACTGTGCGGTGCTTCTGGCACTGCGGGGGTGTTTGTGGCTAGAACTTTGTTTGCTGCTGGCACTGCGGGGGTGTTTTTGGCTGGAACTGTGGGGGCTGCTGGCATTGGGGGGGCTGAGGGCACTGTGGGAAAGTTGTTTGGAACTGGGGGCCTGATGTCATTGTGGGGGGCTGCTGGCACTATGCGGGGCTGCTGTCTCTGGGGGTGTTTATGGCACTTGGGGGGATTTTGGCTCCTGTCGGATTAATTTTTTAAATCATTTTATTATTAGGGTCGTTCCAAAAAAAATAAAAAATTGAAAGAGACATCTGCGGTGGGCAAGCCCAGATCTATATTTTAAAAAGTAAGTATTAAAAAAATAAAATAAAATTGTTGATATATGAGGAAATAGTGCTCTACAAGCTCCTTTAATGTTATCTGCATTTTGTCTGGTATTCTGTTGCGTACAGATGTCATCAAAGAAGACAATCGACTGGAGTAACCCACCCAGAAGGCGCCGCCGTATCCAGTGGCCGGTAAGTATAAAATCAACACTTGGAGTTTTTACTGTTTGATTCGTTGCATTAATCAGTATGTGCTCTTATTATAGATTTTGTCTTCATCATCTGCGGAGGGCTCTCCAGCTATGCCCAGCTCACCTGCCGGAGCTCCAGTGCTGAAATCGCCAGCGTCCAGGGGAGGTGGACCAAGCCCGGACCGGGGCTGTCAAGAAGTAAGTATATATATATATATATATATATATATATGTAGCAAAAAGATGAGGCAGCACTCCGACATAAGGTGAAAGAAAACGTGAATCCTTTATTCCCCTCTGCAACGTTTCAATCGCTCATTGCGGTCTTTATCAAGCATGGTTTACAAGTGTCATACAGGGGTATATATACCCAAGGTGCATTGTGACAATACAAGTGAAAATTATTCAATTATATGAATATAAACATAGAAAAACAGCTTAATAGAACAAAAAATTATCACAGGAATAAAGCCAGCATCCCAGTAATAACATACAGTTTGTGCATATGATGAAAAATATTGGTATACATGATCATATAGATGCCGCAGCATAAATACTCTAAATAAGGCTCATTGTGTCAGTGATTCACCACCTGTGTAATCGTGTCGATTATAATCATGATTAAAACATAAAACAAACTCACACAGCAGTCGATGACTACCGGCGCCAAAATCCGCGTCCTCATCCACCAACCGCGCATGTCCAGTCGCCTAGCAACACCCCCCAAACAGAACAAGCCAAGAGGCGTCACGCAAGTCACGGGACAGATCACATGCTCAACCACATGACTATCGCAACACACAAATGACACGTCAGTGGGCGGCGTCGGACCACGTCACAAAGGAGGGGGAGCACCGAAAGTCAAAGCGAAAACGACGTCAGCTAGCTGGCGTCGTTGCCACGGTAACCATCCGCACAAAACCGCCCAGAGGACGCGTCCAAGCTAGGGAAGGAAATGCGCAACTGGAAAACGCAGGGAGTAGGAGAAACAAAGGGCACAATCCAATTAAATAATCAGATTAAATAATCAGCAAAACCGAGATATATCTATAACTGTCCACATCAGAAATGTGTAGACTATATGTACAAGATCGCTGTGATGGCTACTCAGAAATAGAGTGAACGTGGTTCAATGTATATCAGCACCATATAAGATCAATTAAGTTCGGTGCCATACAACTCAATATACTAAAAAGAGAGAGAAAAAGAAGGGAGGAGCCAACGGTTAACTCATTTCCATGATCATAACCAGAAGCTCATTAGAGGTAAGAGGTCAAGGACATATCAGTGCCCCGTACCCCAACACCCAATTACACCCCATAATCTCAAAGGGATAAACAAGGAGAAGACCACCACTCCATATATAGAGCCATCAACAGACAACCAGTATAGTAATCATAAGTATTTATTTTCATATATATCTCAGTTATGTAGTATAAAGTTGTTGTGCCCCATGGATCCCCCCAATCACAAGATGACATAAACGGAGAACCGCAGGATTCCAGAACCGCAGTACATCAAAACCGCTGCCAAAGCATTGATAGAAGTAATCTAAAAGAGAAAACAAAGAGCGGTTTAAACAATACTGTAAAACCAAAAATTGTAACAAATAGTGAGATAGAGGACACCTATACATCTCACACATACACAGGCACAATAAGAAAAAGAAAAACGCAGAGCCGATCAGCGAGCAACACTTTATATCACACTCCACTTGAAGTCAACGTTAAGACCAGTGGGTCTCAGAGTGTTGAGGCGATGGATCCATCTAAGCTCCCTCTGTTTGAGAGCCCTTATCCTATCACCACCCCTCCTGGACTGAGTGATCTGATCCAGAATCATAAATTTAAGATCCTTCTCTTTATGATTTGCTTCAACAAAATGTTTGGGGACTGGCAAATCTTTTCTCTTACGTCTAATAGAGAAACGATGATTGTTGAGACGTGTCTTCATGTCACATGTGGTCTCCCCCACATAGAGGAGACCACATGGACAGGAAAGCACATACACGACAAACGAACTGTCACATGTCAGATAATGACCAATAGTATAGGGGACTCCTGTCTGGGGATGGATAAACCCCTCACCCTTGGTCATGTAGGAACAGTTTACACAACCAAGGCAAGGATAACTACCTCTTTTGCGTGATCCAATATATGTTTGTGTCAAAACTTTAGTTGGAATATCCGCCCTAACCAGTTTATCACGAAAACTGGTGGGGCGTTTATATGAAAAAAGTGGGGGTACAGTGATGTTAGGGAGATTGCTCTTAAGGATGGACCAATGTTTGCGAACAATTTTAGCAATACATCCACTCTGCTCAGAATAAGTGGATATAAATGGAATTCTCTCCACCTTATTTTGTATCACCAATGGTGACTGATGTATACTTTTAACCTTATTTAGATGTTTCTCAATGACCTGGGAGGGATAACCTCGTGCCCTGAACTTATGTGCCATTTGTGCATATCGAACAGGTAATTTGTCAACATCCTGTACCACCCTCTTAACCCTAAGGAGCTGACTGTACGGCAATGAGTTGATAGTCGACCTGGGATGACAACTGCTATAGTGCAATAATGTATTGCAATCTGTAGGCTTAGTGTAAATATCGGTCAATAGTTTATCTCCAACTACCGTAACAGTAGTGTCGAGAAATTGTACTTGGGTCTCAGAATAGACCAAGGTGAATTGAATGTCAGGATCCAATCCATTCAAGAAATGATGAAATGACTCCAGTGAAACTGGGTCACCATGCCAAATGAGGAAGACATCGTCTATGTATCGCCACCACCCCAGTACCTTACTGAAGTGGTGGGACACATAGACAAGGTCCTCCTCAAGGGCCGCCATGAAGACATTGGCGTAGGTGGGCGCCACATTAGACCCCATAGCGGTCCCTCTCAATTGCAGATAGAAGCTATCCAGGAACAAAAAATAATTGTTCCTTAGAACAAGATCCAACAACTGGACAATGAAGTCCTGACAATCACAAGAGTAATTACCTCCGTATAATTGTCTCCGGACAGCAGATAAACCTCTTGCATGGTCGATGGAAGTATATAGACTGGTAACGTAAAAGGACGCCACCAGACATCCATCAGGTAATTTGATATCAGAGATCTTGTCAAGAAAATCCCCAGTGTCCCTGATGTAGGATCTGGCACCAACTGCAAAGTGGCGAAGCAAACGATCTAAGAAAATGGAGATGTTAGAAAAAATGGATCCGGTTCCAGCAACAATAGGCCGGCGAGGTGTGTCTATCATAGATTTGTGTATCTTAGGTAACACATATATGACGGGTGTCTGTGGTATGATCAGAAAGGAATAGAGCTCATTGTCAATAATGCCCTGACACAATGCTGCATCAAGGACCCCCTTGATACAACGGGCAATGTCAAATCTCGGATCACCCGTCAGGACCCTATACACATTATCATCATTCAGTTGTCTCCTGATCTCCTGTATATACTTAGGGGTGTCCATAACAACAACCGCACCCCCCTTATCAGCAGGTTTAATCGTGAGGCTGTTGTTATGGCACAGTCCCTCAAGTACAGCAATCTCAGAAGTGGTCATATTAGGATGCCTCAATGGCATATCAGCAACCTCATTGCGTAGGGCGGCCATGTCAACAGCAATAGCCTTTTTGAAGGTATCAAGTACCGGTAAATTACTAGATGGTGAAAAATCACTTTTGGTAAAAAGACCTACTGCCCCCAGTTTTAACTCAGAGTGTGTCAAACAATCAGAGGATTGGTCAGATGGAGGACGATCAGCAAACCATAATTTCAGTTCAATATTCCTATACAGGCGCTGCAGATCGACCTCCAACTGAAACCAATCCACTTTGGTGGAGGGACAGAAGGACAAACCTTTAGAAAGAACTTTAGTCTGTACATCAGATAAACATACTGAAGAGATATTTACCACAGTTGACACATAATCAGATGCATTAATCATAGGACTTAATTGGCTTTCCTGCGCCGAGCCATGGGTTTCACCAGTTTGGGGGATTTTAGATTTCCGCCATCTATGATGCCTGGTGCCACCCCGTCTGGTTCTTTTGACGGCAATGGGCCCATCTCTAAAAAAGACTGAGTGGAGGAAGGGTCATAAGTAGATGTTGACCCGGAATGTCCAGGTGGTTGTGATTTCCGATTGAAAGGCCGATATGCAGACATTTGTTTCTTAGGCCCATCACTCTGCCACGTGTAGACTTTACCCTTTATATAATCATCCGCATCGCGTTGCCACTTTTTTCTTTTAGTGGATTCTTGTTCTTTGATGAATTTAGATAAATGTTCCATACAACTGTCGTCATAGGTTTTCCAATCTTCAGGTCCCATCATGGTTTTTAGAGCCAACATAGTTTCAGATTGTCGTTTCTTACTTATCGACAGTTCCTGTTGTAAATATTCAAGATTGAGCAAAATTATATCGAAGGCATATTTATTAGAAATCTGTATAAAATTTTGAGCAAAGGCTGATTCCGCCGGAAATAAGTTAGGTTTGAGTTGTGAGCGGATCCCTCTGGGGATTCTATGCTCTTTGAAATATTGTCCAAGAGTCATTAGGTGCAGGTCAGTTGAAGCAATTTTCTTGGCATCAGCCTGATATCATTTTTTCAGATCAATCAAGGTCGGAGTGGATAAAAATAACGGCTCACTCACCAGACCCTGCAAAATCCTTTCCTCATCATCTCTAGTGTATGTGAAGACATCAGGGGGATCCATTGAGGTAATAATATAAACACGTAAAAGTAGGTGCAAGCTGGAGAGAGTTCAAGTAATACAAATAACAAAAAAGAGAACCAGCAGCACAAGACAAAAATTGTGGCGGGTGCAAAAATATCCTCAAAACCGCAGGCTCAGACGGCTATACATAGATCTAAGTAGCAAAAAGATGAGGCAGCACTCCGACATAAGGTGAAAGAAAACGTGGATCCTTTATTCCCCTCTGCAACGTTTCAACCGCTCATTGCGGTCTTTATCAAGCATGGTTTACAAGTGTCATACAGGGGTATATATACCCAAGGTGCATTGTGACAATACAAGTGAAAATTATTCAATTATATGAATATAAACATAGAAAAACAGCTTAATAGAACAAAAAATTATCACAGGAATAAAGCCAGCATCCCAGTAATAACATACAGTTTGTGCATATGATGAAAAATATTGGTATACATGATCATATAGATGCCGCAGCATAAATACTCTAAATAAGGCTCATTGTGTCAGTGATTCACCACCTGTGTAATCGTGTCGATTATAATCATGATTAAAACATAAAACAAACTCACACAGCAGTCGATGACTACCGGCGCCAAAATCCGCGTCCTCATCCACCAACCGCGCATGTCCAGTCGCCTAGCAAAACCCCCCAAACAGAACAAGCCAAGAGGCGTCACGCAAGTCACGGGACAGATCACATGCTCAACCACATGACTATCGCAACACACAAATGACACGTCAGTGGGCGGCGTCGGACCACGTCACAAAGGAGGGGGAGCACCGAAAGTCAAAGCGAAAACGAAGTCAGCTAGCTGGCGTCGTTGCCACGGTAACCATCCACACAAAACCGCCCAGAGGACGCGTCCAAGCTAGGGAAGGAAATGCGCAACTGGAAAACGCAGGGAGTAGGAGAAACAAAGGGCACAATCCGATTAAATAATCAGATTAAATAATCAGCAAAACCGAGATATATATATTTGAGATTATGGGGTGTAATTGGGTGTTGGGGTACGGGGCACTGATATGTCCTTGACCTCTTACCTCTAATGAGCTTCTGGTTATGATCATGGAAATGAGTTAACCGTTGGCTCCTCCCTTCTTTTTCTCTCTCTTTTTAGTATATTGAGTTGTATGGCACCGATCTTAATTGATCTTATATGGTGCTGATATACATTGAACCACGTTCACTCTATTTCTGAGTAGCCATCACAGCGATCTTGTACATATAGTCTACACATTTCTGATGTGGACAGTTATAGATATATCTCGGTTTTGCTGATTATTTAATCTGATTATTTAATTGGATTGTGCCCTTTGTTTCTCCTACTCCCTGCGTTTTCCAGTTGCGCATTTCCTTCCCTAGCTTGGACGCGTCCTCTGGGCGGTTTTGTGCGGATGGTTACCGTGGCAACGACGCCAGCTAGCTGACGTCGTTTTCGCTTTGACTTTCGGTGCTCCCCCTCCTTTGTGACGTGGTCCGACGCCGCCCACTGACGTGTCATTTGTGTGTTGCGATAGTCATGTGGTTGAGCATGTGATCTGTCCCGTGACTTGCGTGACGCCTCTTGGCTTGTTCTGTTTGGGGGGTGTTGCTAGGCGACTGGACATGCGCGGTTGGTGGATGAGGACGCAGATTTTGGCGCCGGTAGTCATCGACTGCTGTGTGAGTTTGTTTTATGTTTTAATCATGATTATAATCGACACGATTACACAGGTGGTGAATCACTGACACAATGAGCCTTATTTAGAGTATTTATGCTGCGGCATCTATATGATCATGTATACCAATATTTTTCATCATATGCACAAACTGTATGTTATTACTGGGATGCTGGCTTTATTCCTGTGATAATTTTTTGTTCTATTAAGCTGTTTTTCTATGTTTATATTCATATAATTGAATAATTTTCACTTGTATTGTCACAATGCACCTTGGGTATATATACCCCTGTATGACACTTGTAAACCATGCTTGATAAAGACCGCAATGAGCGGTTGAAACGTTGCAGAGGGGAATAAAGGATCCACGTTTTCTTTCACCTTATGTCGGAGTGCTGCCTCATCTTTTTGCTACTTAGATCTACGTATAGCCGTCTGAGCCTGCGGTTTTGAGGATATTTTTGCACCCGCCACAATTTTTGTCTTGTGCTGCTGGTTCTCTTTTTTGTTATTTATATATATAAATATATATATATATATATATATATATATATATATATATATATAATAAAGAAAGTCCGCAGCACTCCTTGAAGTAAAAAATTTGCAGTTTATTCACACATGTCAAAAATAGACAACGTTTTGGTTCTCTCACAGAACCTTTCTCAAGTCAGGTGAAACATAAAGTGCAATAGTGCCAATATAAATACATAGTAAGGTTGTTACCAATCAATTCATCAACCAATACAAACATGGTACACTCCCCTCTTGTGGACGAATAACAATTCACTTATCTATGTCAGTTATCCATATAGACAGACTGACAAGCTCATTATACATGTGCCATAGTTCTATGTCCGTGTTACACATCCATAGTATACATTACAGTGCCAACAGTAATAAAAGTGCTCAGTGCATTAAAATTCCTAACTTCTATACCTTGCTGGGGGTATATATAATCAGCTGAGTATATGACCGGCATCTTCTCTCGTATAGGTCCGCGGTACATCTGCGCGTCTCGTACTTGCTACTGCGCATGTGCCAAGCACTCACCAGCTGTTCGGCCGCACACAAACTATATGCATCACCGACAGGCGGAGTTAAAGCGCCGCGTCCTCTGGCATGCTGCGTCACTCACGCGCCAACACATCACGTGCCGGCACGTTCGTGGGCGCATCAGCCAGCGTCGCTGCACTTATCTTTTCCGCCATTTTACAGCAGGGCAATATTTTGGGAAACACATTCTGTAACCGCAATTACCACCCCAGCAAGGGACGATAACAATGCTACTACACAGTTAGATAAGTAACACAATCCATTACATAATAATATAGTTAAAAAATAGACCTTTCCACGGGGTTCACCCATAAAGCGTTATGGACACACAACAGACCATGGTTATTAAGGACGGATATTAACTGACCATTCCCCCTGTCACCCTGAATTCGACATTTAGCCCTGTCGAAAAATCCATTTGAGCTCTGCTTTTTTTAAAATATTAAGTCGATCCCCTCCTCTATCCAAAGGTTTGACATGATCTAAGATCATAAATCTTAGATCATTTTCTTTATGATTTTTTTCCCAAAATGTTTTGACACAGGCAGGTCCCTTCTCTTATTCCTAATAGATTGTCTATGGTTATTTAACCTGGTTTTCATGTCACATGTGGTTTCACCCACATAGAGCTTTTTGCAGGGGCACCACAATACATATATCACCCATGACGAATCACAAGTGAGATAATGCCTTGTGTTAAAGGTCTCATCCGTGTCTGGATGTGTGAATACCGATCCTTTGTTCATCAGTTTACAGTTCACGCATCCCAGACACGGGAAAGAACCCGTACGCTTTGTCTTGAGAAATGTCTGTCTGAATTGACCCTTTTCAGGCAATCTGGAGTGCACAACCTTGTCCCTGATGTTTCCTGCTCTTTTATAAGCCATCATGGGCGGATTCTTAAAGGCGGCTATACTAGGATGGGCCACTACTGAGCAATCCCCAGTGTCGCCTCACTATCTTTTCTATATCTGGGCTCAACTCACTATATGCTGACACAAAAGGCAGTCTATCGCCAGTCTGTCTAACTTTTGGGGTCAACAACTCTTCTCTAGGGATTCCTCTTGCTTTATCCGCATGTTTTTTCACTATCCTTTTAGGGTAACCCCTATCTATGAATGATTGTTCCATCTTGCTCAGTGCAACTTTCATATTTTCATCCTTATCAACTATTCTCCGTACTCTGAGCATTTGACTGAACGGAAGCGAATCCAACATCCTTCTCGGATGTCCACTGGAAAAATGCAACAATGTATTCTTATCCGTAGGTTTAATGTTCAAATCCATATGTATCTGGTCCTCCTCAATATAGACCTGAGTGTCCAGATACTGCACCCGGTCAACCGATGCCGTTAATGTAAATTGGATCTCCCGATCAAGAGAGTTCAAAAATACGTGAAAGTCCATCAGCAGCTCCATGGTGCCTAGCCAAATGAGGAAAATATCGTCTATGTACCTCCACCACGTCAAAACTTGATTGAAGTGGGGAGATACATAGACAAGACGTTCCTCAAATGACCGCACAAAAATATTTGCATAAGTGGGCGCGGCATTAGGCCCATTGCCGCGCCCATTGCTTGCAAGTAGAACTGTCCCTGGAACACAAAGTAATTGTTCCTCAAGGACAGCTCCATCAGTGTTAGTACAAACTGTTGCACTGAGGCAGAATGATCTGAACGTTGCAGCATTTCTGTTACCGCTGACAAGCTCTTTACATGGTTAATAGAAGTATATAATGACACAATGTCAAAAGATGCCAGGATCGCTCCTTTCGGAATTCGCATTCCTTTAATCTTGGTGATGAAATCTCCGGTGTCCCTAACATAAGATTTGGTGCCTATTGCATACTCCCTCAAAATTTTGTCCAGGAAAACATTAATATTCGAAAAAATCGAATTCCTGCCTGAAATCATTGGCCGCCCTGGAGGGTCAATCAGCCTTTTATGTATTTTGGATAATACATATATAGTGGGAGTAGCCGGAGATTTCACCACCAAGAATTCCTTAAACTGTTTATCAATAATACCGTCCTGTATCGCTCTGGTCAATGCTGTATCAATTTTTCTGGCTATGTCGAATCTGGGGTCCCTGACCAAAGGTTCATAGACTCCAGGTTCTCCCAATTGCATCTGTATTTCTTTTATGTACCGAGAGGTGTCCATAACCACGATCCCACCGCCCTTGTCCGCGGGCTTAATGGTGAGATCGGGGTTCCTGGACAAACTCTCTAGAGCAGACATTTCCTGTGCCGTAATATTTGGTTTTACATATGCATCGGTTCTAGTTCTTTCTCTCAACAGGGCTACGTCCCGTTTAACTGCCTCTGAATAACACTCTAAAGCATGTGAGTTTACAACAGGGAAAAAAATCACTTTTTAAATGCAAACCAAATTGTTTCAACGTCAACCGTCCCTCAGGAATGTGGACCTCATTAGTATCCCTGGGTACTAAGGGTCAATTCAGACAGACATTTCTCAAGACAAAGCGTACGGGTTCTTTCCCGTGTCTGGGATGCGTGAACTGTAAACTGATGAACAAAGGATCAGTGTTCACACATCCAGACACGGATGAGACCTTTAACATAAGGCATTATCTCACTTGTGATTCGTCATGGGTGATATATGTATTGTGGTGCCCCTGCAAAAAGCTCTATGTGGGTGAAACCACATGTGACATGAAAACCAGGTTAAATAACCATAGACAATCTATTAGGAATAAGAGAAGGGACCTGCCTGTGTCAAAACATTTTGGAAAAAAAATCATAAAGAAAATGATCTAAGATTTATGATCTTGGATCATATCAAACCTTTGGATAGAGGAGGGGATCGACTTAATATTTTCAAAAAAGCAGAGCTCAGATGGATTTTTCGACTGGACACTCTGAAGCCGAAAGGGCTAAATGTCGAATTCAGGGTGACAGGGGGAATGGTCAGTTAATATCCGTCCTTAATAACCATGGTCTGTTGTGTGTCCATAACGCTGTATGGGGTGAACCCTGTGGAAAGGTCTATTGTTTAACTATATTATTATGTAATGGATTGTGTTACTTATCTAACTGTGTAGTAGCATTGTTATCGTCCCTTGCTGGGGTGGTAATTGCGGTTACAGAATGTGTTGCCCAAAATATTTCCCTGCTGTAAAATGGCGGAAAAGATAAGTGCAGCGACGCTGGCTGAACGTGCCGGCACGTGATGTGTTGGCGCGTGAGTGGCGCAGCATGCCAGAGGACGCGGCGCTTTAACTCCGCCTGTCGGTGACGCATATAGTTCATGTGCGGCCGAACAGCTGGTGAGTGATTGGCACATGCGCAGTAGCGAGTACAAGAGGCGCAGATGTACCGCGGACCTATACGAGAGAAGACGCCGGTCATATACTCAGCTGATTATATATACCCCCAGCAAGGTATAGAAGTTAGGAATTTTAATGCACTGAGCACTTTTATTACTGTTGGCACTGTAATGTATACTATGGATGTGTAACACGGACATAGAACTATGGCACATGTATAATGAGCTTGTCAGTCTGTCTATATGGATAACTGACATAGATGAGTGAATTGTTATTCGTCCACAAGAGGGGAGTGTACCATGTTTGTATTGGTTGATGAATTGATTGGTAACAACCTTACTATGTATTTATATTGGCACTATTGCACTTTATGTTTCACCTGACTTGAGAAAGGTTCTGTGAGAGAACCGAAACGTTGTCTATTTTTGACATGTGTGAATAAACTGCACATTTTTTACTTCAAGGAGTGCTGCAGACTTTCTTTATTATTTACCCGTCCTGGATCGAGGGACTACCACGGGCACCATATAACTATCGCTGCATGTGTAGGAGTGCTGCCTAACCTTTTCTATGGATATATATATATATATATATATAGAGAGAGAGAGAGAGAGAGAGAGAGATTTCGTAAAAAAATTTTTAAATTTAAGTACAGTCTTCTAAAAAAAAATTATTTGTATTAGCAATCTGCACCTAGAGCCGCCAGCGAGGATCCCCCAGTCGCCTCCAGAGTCCGCGGGAATGAGCGTAGCGGTCGTAGACATGTAAGTATTGAATTTAGTAGTTTTAATTAGCATTTTATATTAGGATTCACGTCAAATTTTGTATTTCCTTTTTTTCAGGGTTCCCTAGGCTCCACCAGGGAAGATGAGGAGTTCAG
Source organism: Bufo gargarizans (assembly GCF_014858855.1). Classification (NCBI taxonomy): domain Eukaryota; kingdom Metazoa; phylum Chordata; class Amphibia; order Anura; family Bufonidae; genus Bufo; species Bufo gargarizans. The sequence goes on from NC_058080.1 coordinate 372,189,918, forward strand.
GGTTCCGAGCATAGATAACCTGCTCCTCATCCAACTGGTGGAGGCGCGTCCAGCATTATGGGACCACTCCGACCGCCACCACGCCGATCATCGTCGTACCCAGCGGCTTTGGAGGGACATCTCTGCTGAAGTTTTTGAGACCTGGGGGGATCTAGATGCGGCGGCTCAGGAGAAATATGGTAAGTAAAACAATATGTATTTTAATACATTAAAATATTGTTCTTTTCCTTTCATCATGCTGATTTTAGTTTTTAATGTTTTTTTCGATAGTCAAACTGGTTATAACGCGTTGGCGATCTATCCGGGACCGCTTCAGGAGGGATTACAACAAGGAGGTTCAGGCCCCGAGTGGCTCCGGAGGAACCTCAGGGGCCACCTACATCCATACGGCAGCCCTGGGGTTCTTACGAAAGGCAATGGCACCAAAAAGGTAAATATTTATAACAACTGTTTAAAAAATAAATTGTAAAGGGGCTGTCTGAGACAGGGTAACGTTTGGCTCCCCTGTTTTGGCCAGCCCCCCACAGTCAGATCGACAACTGTTCTCTCCATCTGAGTGTAAGGGGCTGTCTGAGACAGTGGAGCGTTTGACTCCCCTGTTTTGGCCAGCCCCCCACAGTCAGATGGACAACTGTTCTCTCCGTCTGAGTGTAAGGGGTTGTCTGAGACAGCGGAGCGTTTGGCTCCCCTGTTTTGGCCAGCCCCCTATGGTATACGGTAGAACAATTCCTAACTTTCCTTTTTTTTTCTACAGAAGTGCCAGCAGCACTCGGGAGCCTGACCAACCTCCTGAGGCGGAACAGATCGCCAGCGCCAGCCCTCCTGTCCCTCATGCATCGGCTCAGGATAATCCGGGTCCCTCCGCTCAACAGAGGCTCTTAGGTTTCAGAACGGGTCATGGGAAGTCAGGCACTGCCCCCAACCCCCACCCCCATCCCACACCTACCCCCCATCCCACACCAGTGGCCAGTACCGCCAACCTTTCCCTTCCCACCCCCCCAAGCATGTGTTTCCTTCTGCTTCTTTTTCTTCTCCTGCCCCTTATTTTCCTCCTACTTCTTTTCAACCTCCCTCCACCTCTACACATGCTCGGGTCCCCTCCTCCTCAGACCCTTCCTTTCTCCACACCCCACAATTACGCCCTGCATCCTTTCCTATGGCCCGTAGTTTAACCTCAGTGGATACCCAGGACAGCGGGGCTACCATTGCCAGCCCCAGCGCATTAAGTCCACGACAGTCCACCTCCCCTACCAGTTATGAAAATTTATTAAAAAAAAAAAAAGTTTATATTTATTTTATTTATTTACAGTAAAAAAATTAAAATTAAAATTATACTTTACTGCACTGTGTCTGTGTTTTTATTGTCCTGTACAGGGAACCTTGGCACTATAGCTGTGTTGAAATTAAAACTACCCTAGTCTCACTACTGTGCGTTTATTACAACACCCTTAGTAGTTTTTATATCAAAACAGGATTAGTGCCAATGTCGTAAGATCCATTAAAACCTGACCATCAATAATGAGCTAAATTTTGCCTCTTTATTGATCGTAGACCCTATGATTGGCACATGAACAAGCAAATGCTTGTTCATTGTTCAATCTTGTGCCCTTTCATATGAGCCCTTGTGATTTTAACGTTTAATGATTTCCAGATGACGCTAATATAACTAGTGTGATTACCACAAGGGACACGCAAGGGACATACAGTTTTTAAAGGGGTATTCACATAGACAAGGGGGGGATTTCACTTGAATATGCCCCCATTGTCTGATAGGTGTGGGTAACATTGGTAGGACCCGCACCTATATTGAGAACGGAGCGGGGAGCACTGTTGCTGTAGGACACATTTCCCATGGTATGTCCACCACCAAGCGCTAATCCCCGCCTCTCCCATAGAAATGAATGGAGGGCGTCAGCACAGTGCGACCTCATCTACTTTCTTGGCTTCGTTCTAAATATATGTGAGGGTACCAGCCGTGGGACCCGCACCTATAAGACAATGTAGGTATATCTTAAAATGGTATGCCCCCATTGTATGAGATGAGAAAACCCATTTAAGGCCTCTTGCACACGACTGTATGCCACAAGAGACATACGGTCCGTGAGCGGGCTATATGTCCCGTAGTGGCATTGATCGTGCACACGAGAGTACACAGCATCATAGTGTACAATCCTCCTGTGCAAGTTGAGCTGCCCGCGGGGATATAGTCTTGCACTAATAGATCATATGAGTGCGGGACAATAGTCCAGTTTGCGGCACAACATGGTCAGCATCATGATGCTCTGTACTCCTGTACGCACGATCAATGACGATCAGGGACATATGGCCCTCTAACGAACACTATACATCTTTAAGTGCATGTAGTCATGTACAAGAGTCCGAAAGGTGTGGTCCATTATCAAAGTCGGACCAGCTTTGGAACTTCAACAAGATAGCCCTGGAGAAATATAGGAGCATTACAACCCTATAGATCTGAATACATGAAGATGGAACCTAGAGATGCTTTTCCTTCCAAAACGGATCCGCTAAACGGATGACAAAACGGAAACCAACGTGACAAACGGATCCGTAATGGCTTCCGTTTGGTTCCGTTTAGTCAGTTTATTGACGGATCCGTTTGAAATGCCCTTCAAACGGATCCGTGAAACGCTAGTGTGAAAGTAGCCTTAGCTGTGTTACCTCAGCTACAGATAGGAACAAACAACATTGGAACAGAGAAATGGAGAGAAACGCAATTGGAACAAATAATTTCTACTGGTGTAATATACCTGTTGCCCCACAATTTTTTTTATTGAAGCAGGGGTGTTATATACCAATAATATACTTTTTATAAAGTGCAGTTGGGTAGTGCAGCATTTGTTTGCGGTTTAGATGTGTTACCTCAGCTACAGATATAGATAAACGCTTTTGGAACAAATTATTTCCCCTGGTGTAATACAGCAGTTGCCCCCCAAAATATTGATTGAAGCAGGGGTGTTATATATCAAATATATACTTTCTATATACTGCAATTGGGTACTGTAGTATTTGTTTGTTGTTTAGCTGCGTTACCTCAGCTACAGATAGAGACAAACGCTATTGGAACAAATAATTTCTACTAATGTAATATACCAGTTGCCCTAAAAAAAACTGATTGAAGCAGGGGTGTTATATACCAATAATATACTTTTTATATAGTGCATTTAGGTAGTGCAGCATTTGTTTGCGATTTATCTGCTTTACCTCTGCTACAAATAGTAACAAACGCCATTGGAACAAATAATTTCTACTGGTGTGATATACCAGTTGCCCCCCCAAAAAATGTATTGAAGGAGGGGTGTTATATAACAATAATATTTTTTCTTTATAGTGTATTTATGTAGTACAGCATTTATTTGGGGTTTAGCTGCATTACCTCTGCTACAGGTAGATACAAACGCCATTGGAACAAATCATTTCTACTGTTGCGATATACCAGTTACCCGACAATTTTTATATACCAATAATATACTTTCTATATAGTGCAGTTGGGTAGTACAGCATTTGTTTGCGGTTTAGCTGTGTTGCCTCTGCTACAAATAGTAACAAACGCCATTGGAACAAATAATTTCTACTGGTGTGATATGCCAGCTGCCCCCCAAAAAACTAATTGAAGCAGGGGTGTTATATACTAATAATATACTTTTTATATAGTGCATTTAGGTAGTGCAGCATTTGTTTGCGGTTTAGTTGCTGTAGTGACCGGCGTCACGCAAAGGGAGGGAAAAGTGAAGGCCCTGCCCAAGGGAGAGGAAAAGGTGGTGACCCCTGACTCACCTTGCGGCTGGCACCTGACTGCCCTTAAGTCCCTAGACGGGTTCATCACCCGTACGCCGATCAGGTGCCTAAACCCTGGCTTTCCCTAAGATGAGCCCTAGGTAGTGAACGGGGCGGTGGGATCACTAGTCCGCTCCACTGACACTAAGAGGAAAACACCAAGGAGAGGACAGACAATACAGACAAACATATAATTCCAGGTGGGCGACAACAGCAGACCACAAAGGCCCAACAGGGATCCGGAGGGTAACGTTCTGAAACAACAACCAGAAGTCCAGGCAGAAAGCTCTATATCTGGCAACCAGAGAAGTGGGAGAGGGGAATATAAGGAGGTTGGGAGTGCTGGACAAGGAACAGCTGAGGAGAAGGAGCTACGGATCCCTGAGTGAGCCAAAAAGGGTTGCAAAGCAAACCCAAAAAGCTACCATAAAGAAACAGCCCTATCTTTCTACATAGAGCGCGCAGCCAACCGCTGCGATTTCCTGACCCCGGGTATAACGGAGTCAGGCATGGTTCTTGACACCCTCGTGACAGTTGAGTTACCTCTGCTACAGATAGTGCCAAACGCAATTGGAACAAGTAATTTCTACTGGTGCGATATATCAGTTGCCCCACAAAAAATTTATTGAGGCAGGGGTGTTATATACCAATAATATACTTTTATATAGCCAGTTGGGTAGTGCAGCATTTGTTTGCGGTTTACATGCGTTACTTCAGCTACAGATAGAGTCAAACGTCATTGGAACAAATAATTTCTACTGGTGTGATATATAAGTTGCCCCACAAAAAAACTGATTGAAGCAGGGGTGTCATATACCAATGATATACTTTCTATATAGTGCAGTTGGGCAGTGCAGCATTTGTTTGCGGTTTAGCTGCGCTACCTCAGCTACAGATATAGACAAACGCATTTGGAACAAATAATTTCTACTGGTGTAATATACCAGTTGCCCCCCAAAATACTGATTGAAGCAGGGGTGTTAAATACCAATAATATACTTTCTATATAGTGCATTTATGTAGTGCAGCATTTGTTTGCAGTTTAGCTTCGTTTCCTCTGCTACAGATAGTGAAAAATTCAGTTGGAACAAATAATTTTTACTGGTGTGATCTACCAGTTGCCTCCCCAAAAAAATTGATTGAAGGAGGGGTGTTAAATACCAATAATATTCTTTTTATATAGTGCATTTATGTAGTGCAGCATTTGTTTGCGGTTTAGCTTTGTTTACTCTGCTACAGATAGTGAAAAATTCAGTTGGGACAAATAATTTCTACTGGTGTGAAATACCAGTTGCCTCCCCAAAAAACTGATAGAAGCAGGGGTGTTATATACCAATAATACACTTTCTATATAGTGCAATTGGGTAGTGCAGCATTTTTTTGCAGTTTAGCTGCGTTACCTCAGGTATCGATAGAGACAAAAACCATTGGAACAAATAATTACTACTGGTTTGATATACCAGTTGCCCCCCGAAAAAAACTGATAGAAGCAGGGGCATTATATATCAATAATATACTTTCTATATAGTGCAGTTGGATAGTGCAGCATTTGTTTGCGGTTTAGCTGTGCTACCTCAGCTACAGATTGGAACAAACAACATTGGAACAGAGAAATGGAGAGAAACGCCATTGGAACAAATAATTTCTACTGGTGCTATATACCAGTCCCCCCCAAAAAAAACTGATCGAAGCAAACCAATAATATACTTTATATATAGTGCATTTTGGTAGTGCAGCATTTGTTTGCTTTTTAGCTGCGTTACTTCAGCTACACAGAGTGACAAACGACACTGAAACAAATAATTTCTACTGCTATGATATACCAGTTGCCCCCCGAAAAAACGGATTGAAGCAGGGGTGTTATATATTAATTATATACTTTCTATATACTGCAATTGGGTAGTGCAGCATTTGTTTGCGATTTAGCGGCGTTACCTCAGCTACAGATAGTGACAAATGCTATTGGAACACATAATTTATACTGATGTGAAATACCAGTTGCCCTCCCGAAAAAATGATTGAAGCAAGGGTGTTATACACCAATAATATACTTTCTATATAGTGCATTTGGGTAGTTCAGCATTTGTTTGCGGTTTAGCTGTGTTATCTCCGCTACAGATAGAGACAAACACTATTGGAACAAATACTATCTATTGGTGTGATTTACCAATTGCCCCCCTAAAAATTGATTGAAGGAGGAGTGTTGTATACCAATAATATACTTTCCATATAGTGCAATTGGGTAGTGCAGCTATTGTTTTCTGTTTAGCTGTGTTACCTCAGCTACAGATAGAGACAAACGCCATTGGAACAAAACATTTTTTTACTGGTGTGATTTACCAGTTGACCCCCCCAAAAATTGATTGCAGCAGGGGTGTTATAAAGCAATGATATACTTTCTATATAGTGCAGTTGGGTAGTGCAGCATTTGTTTATGGTTTAGTTGCGTTACCTCAGCTACAGATATAGACAAACGCCTTTTGAACCAATAATTTCTACTGGTGTAATATACCAGTTGCCGTTTCAAAAAACTGATTGAAGCAGGGGTGTTATATACCAATAATATACCTTTCATATAGTGCATTTTGGTAGTGCAGCATTTGTTTGCAGTTTCGCTGCATTACCTCTGCTAAAAACAGTGACAATTGCCATTGGAACAAATAATTTCTACTCTCGAGATATACCAGTTGCCCCCCAAAAAAACTGATTAAGGCAGGGGTGTTATATACGAATAATGTACTTTCTATATAGTGCATTTGGGCAGTGCAGCATTTGTTTGCGATTAAGCTTCATTAGCTCAGTTACAGATAGAGACAAATGCCATTGGAACAAATAATTTCTACTGGTGTGATCTACTAGTTGTTCCCTCAAAAAATTGATTTAAAGAGGGGTGTTATATACCAATAATATACTTTCTACATGGTGTATTTATGTAGTGCAGCATTTGTTTGCGGTTTAGCTTCATTACCTTTGCTACAGATAGTGAAAAATTCTATTGGAACTAAAAATTTCTACTGGTGTGATATACCAGTTGCCCCACATTTTTTTTTATTGAAGCAGGGGTGTTATATACCAATAATATACTTTCTATACAGTGCAGTTGGGTAGTGCAGCATTTGTTTGTGGTTTAGCTGTGTTACCTTAGAAACAGATATAGACAAATGCCATTGGAACAAATAATTTCTACTGGTGTGATATACCAGCTGCCCCCCAAAAAACTGATTGAAGCAGGGTGTATTATACTAATAATATACTTTTTATATAGTGCATTTAGGTAGTGCAGCATTTGTTTACGGTTTAGTTGAGTTACCTCTGCTACAGATAGTGACAAATGCAATTGGAACAAATAATTTCTACTGGTGCGATATACCAGTTGCCCTGTGAAAAAACTGAATGAAGCAGGGGTGTTATATACCAATAATATACTTTCTATATAGTGCAGTTGGGTATTGCAGCATTTGTTTGCGGTTTAGCTGCGTTACCTCAGCTACAGATAGAGACAAACGCCATTGGAACAAAAAAATTCTACTGGTGTGATATACCAGTTGCCCTGTGAAAAAACTGAATGAAGCAGGGGTGTTATATAACAATAATATACTTTCTATATAGTTCAGTTGGGTAGTGCAGCATTTGTTTGTTGTTTAGCTGCGTTACCTCAGCTACAGATAGAGACAAACGCTATTGGAACAAATAATTTCTACTAATGTAATATACCAGTTGCCCTAAAAAAAACTAATTGAAGCAGGTGTGTTTATATACCAATAATATACTTTTTATATAGTGCATTTAGGTAGTGCAGCATTTGTTTGCGGTTTATCTGCGTTACCTCTACTACAAATAGTAACAAATGCCATTGGAACAAATAATTTCTACTGGTGTGATATACCAGTTGCCCTCCCAAAAAATTGACAGAAGGAGGGGTGTTATATAACAATAATATTCTTTCTTTATAGTGTATTTATGTAGTACAGCATTTTTTTTGCGGTTTAGCTGCATTACCTCTGCTACAGATAGAGACAAACGCCATTGGAATAAATCATTTCTACTGTTGCGATATACCAGTTACCCGACATTTTTTTTTTTATTGAAGCAAGGGTGTTATATACCAATAATATACTTTCTATATAGTGCAGTTGGGTAGTGCAGCATTTGTTTGTAGTCTAGCTACGCGTTACATCAGCTACAGATAGAGACAAACGCTATTGGAACAAATAAATTCTACTGGTGTTATACAGTTGCCCCCCAAAAAAACTGATTGAAGCAGGGATGTTATATAAGAATAATATACTTTCTATATAATGCATTTGGGTAGTGCAGCATTTGTTTGCGGTTTTGCTGCATTGCCTCAGCTACAGATAGGAACAAATAATTTCTACTGGTGTGAAACAGCCCTATCTTTCTACATAGAGCGCGCAGCCAACCGCTGCGATTTCCTGACCCCGGGTATAACGGAGTCAGGCATGGTTCTTGACACCCTCGTGACAGTTGCGTTACCTCTGCTACAGATAGTGCCAAACGCAATTGGATCAAGTAATTTCTACTGGTGCGATATATCAGTTGCCCCACAAAAAAATTGATTGAGGCAGGGGTGTTATATACCAATAATATACTTTTATATAGCGCAGTTGGGTAGTGCAGCATTTGTTTGCGGCTTAGCTGCGTTACTTCAGCTACAGATAGAGTCAAACGCCATTGGAACAAATAATTTCTACTGGTGTGATATATAAGTTGCCCCACAAAAAAAAAGATTGAAGCAGGGGTTTCGTATACCAATGATATACTTTCTATATAGTGCAGTTGGGTAGTGCATATAGTATATAGAAAGTATATTATTGGTATATAACACCCTTGCTTCAATAAAAAAAAATTGTCGGGTAACTGGTATATCGCAACAGTAGAATTTATTTGTTCCAATAGCGTTTATCTCTATCTGTAGCTGAGGTAACGCAGCTAAACTGAAAACAAATGCTGCATTGCCTCAGCTACAGATAGGAACAAATAATTTCTACTGGTGTGATATACCAGTTGTCCCCACAAAAAAGTGATTGAAGAAGAGGTGTGATATACCTTCTTCCACAAATACTGCTCTTCTATAGGGACTTTTGTCACAGGGTGATTTTCAAATTGACAGGCAGAGGAAGAGGCAGGCTATTCTGCAGGGGTGGTAGGTGGTAGGGGTCTGGCCGATGCACCAGGCCAGAGCCTAAGTGTAAAGTTGCAGAAGGTGCATGTGATTATGTCAAAGGACCAGATTTGGTTCATTGGCTCACTCATCCTTCCGCTTCTGCACCCTCCTCATCCTCTCTATCTGTACCCTCTTCACTCCTGCTGTGTGCACCCGAAAAGACACCACCACCATCACCATATCCCCTCCGCTCGAGTCAGAGGAATTATTTTCCCAGCCATTTCAAGACCTTATCGATGCGCAGCCATTCTTTGCATCGGATCAGGAAGCGGAGGCATTAACGGTCGCCACCCAACAGTCTGACGACATTAACCAGATCACCCCAAGGAAGGTGGTTCCCGCTATTGCTGCCGACTCCGAGATCTCAAATGCCAATGGTGGTGAAGGGGACAATGATGATGTCACGTAAGTGCCCACAAGAGAGTAAGAGTAGGGGAGTTTAGCGAGAGAGACAAAGCAGCCAATAGGAAAGAGGAGAAGCAGGCACAACTTACAGTGCATAGGAGGCAAAAAGCAGACTGCTAATGTATCTGGAACAAGCCATACAGCATGCACAATCATATCTGGTGCTCCCAGGACGCTGGCATATGGCTCCGCAGTGTGGGCTTTTTTGAACGTGTATGCTGCTGACAATAGTGTTGCCATCTGCAGCCTGTGCTGTCAACACATAAGTCGCGGTAAGCCCAACACTCATCTAGGGACGACCGCCTTAAGAAGGCACCTGGCCTCCCATCACCAATTCCAGTGGTAGCAACTCCGTCAGAACCCACAAAGACACGCTCCTGGTACTCCACATCCTGCCTCTTCTCCTTTTCTTCTCTCCTCCCATTTGTCCTCCACTGCACCTCGTGTCCACTGCACCTATTCGACGTGCCAGGTGAGACATTGCCATGCTGTGCTGTGGCTGTTGTGCCTGGAAGCCAAGAGCCACACTGGTCCTGCACTTCTTTCAGCTTTACTTTCACAGACCGATCAGTGGCTAACCCCGCTCAATTTGACAGTTGGTAAAGTGATGTGCATCAATGGTGCCAATCTGCTGAGCAAGCTGAAACAGGGCAAAATGACACACGTGCCATGCATGGCACACATCCTGAACTTAGTTGTGCAGCGATTCATTGACAAATACCCCGGGGTCCAGGATGTCTTGCGGCAGACCAGGAAAATCTCTGGCCATTTTAGAAGATCTTACACGGCCATGGCTCGCCTTGCTGACATTCAGCGGCGACACCACCTGCCTGTCAGACATCTGATTTGTGACTGCCCGACGTACTGGAACTCCACCTTGTATATGCTTGATAGGCTGCTCCAGCAGAAACATGCAGTTAATGTCTACCTGTACAAACTCTGCGGCAGGACAGGTTCTGGGAGCTTGTTTTTTTTTTTCAATGCGCCAGTAGCTGCTCATGTGCGACACTTTCAGACTTCTGTGGCCATTTGATGAGATCACCAAACTGGTCAGTCGCAGCCAGGGTGCCATCAGTGACAACGTACCTTATGTCTTCTTTCTGGAGCTTGCATTGCGCCGTGTCATTGATCAAGCCATCGAGGAGCAGGAGCTAGAAGATGAGAAAGTCGCAATGCTGGATGAATTCCCAGGGGGTTCTACTCCATCTGAGACAAGTCAACAGGAGTCTGAAGAGGAGTCAGAGGAGGATGGTGCTGGGTTGGAGGAGGAGCAAGAAGAGCATGCTTTAAACATTTCTGGGATCCCTGGTGTTATTGGTGGCTGGGGGAGGAGACTGAGGACGACATTATCCTGGATAATGAGCAGGAGCCAGGACACTCCACCACTTCCAGTTTAGTGCAAATGGGGGCCTTCATGCTCCAGTGTTTTTAAAAGAGGGACACCCGTATAAAAAGCATAAAGGCCAAGGACCAGTACTGGGTGGCAACGTACTTAGAGCCCCGATACAAACACAAAATGGCGGACATGTTACCACCATCACAAAGGGCTGTCAGAATGCAGCACTTCCAGGCCTTGCTTCAAGAAATGCTGCATTCTGCTTTTGTGGGCACTGGCAGAGGAATTCCCACTCACACACTCACAGAGAGTACCAATCCAACAGTGCATGCAAGAAGAGGGCAGTTTGAAGATGTGTTAGTCACTTAAGATATGAGATCATTCTTGCAGCCATCCCATCAACAGGCACCCTCCGGATATAGCCTCACGGAACGCCTAGACCGACAGGTGTCTGACTACATCAGGTTACCGGCCGATGTGGATACTCTGAGAAGAAAGGAGCCCCTGGACTACTGGGTGTGCAGGCTTGACCTGTGGCCAGAGCCGGAACAATTTGCCATGGAACTCTTGGCTTGTCCCTCGTCGAGTGTCCTGTCTGAAAGGATGTTCAGCACAGCAAGGGGAATCGTGACCGATAAGTGCACTCGCCTAGCTCGCGACAGTGTGGACTACCTTACATTTCTAAAAATGAACGAGGCATGGATCTCGAAGGAACTGTGACGACCACGTTTAATTTAATTTCCTCATGCCAGCCCACAAATATCCGCCACCACCCAGAACAAATATTGGTCCCTGTCTTAGGTAAACACAGCGGCATAAAAGGTCTTTTTTGTCAGTTAAATGTCTAATGTTTTGGGCCTCGGAGGGATTCAACACCTGTGATGACCGCGTCTTTCAACTATTATCCTTAGTTTTTTTTTCAAGAGGGGGGATTTCGTTAAGCATGTTTTTAATCCAGTTTTAAATTTTTAGTAGTGTTAATCGAGCACCAAAGTGCTCGTGTGCTTTACATAGCACAATGGGAGAACCCCAGGCACCCCCTGCTCAGAAGAAAAAAGGGTGCTTGGTTTACAAGCAAAAGTTAGAAATTGATGGAAGTTTCATTAAAATGGTTTGAAAACCGCACTAAGAGGGAATCTGGATGCATGTTAGACTTCTATTATCTACAACATACAACCACACAAAGGCTATATGCCAAAAGCCACGTATGTGCAAGCCATCAATCAATCCATCCATCCATCATATTTTACAATGGCAGCCTTGTGCACTATGAGGCATTCTAAACCCAAACTAGCTCTCATCTGACTGAGAGACAGTAAGCCTCAAAGTTACTACAGGTCTGTTGGATGGCTTAGGTGGACAAGCGCACCTAGATCAATATCATTAGAGAGACAAAAAGTTTTTTGATTGTCCAAAGATAATATTCAATAACCTTTCTATACAGTTTTGTCAAGTAAAAACTCTTTTTCATAAACATGGGCATATGGGAAAGACATGCAGAATTTGCCTTGTTTTTCAGCTGAAAAACCATTTGCATGGAAAATTTGCAATCAATCTGCACTACTCATGAACAGCGCCATCCATTGGTTTCATAGTCTTATGACAAGAGAAGTAATCTTGTCATAGGACTATTAAACCAATAGATGGCGCTGTTCATGAGTCATGAACAGCGCCACCTTATGGTTTCATAGTCTTATGACAAGATTATTAATGTAACCTTTTGCATGGAAAATTTGCAATAAAAATTTGCACTTTGAATATTTGCAATGTACACTACTCATGAACAGCGCCATCTATTGGATTCATAGTCTTGTCATAAGACTATGAAACTAATAGATTGCACTGTTTATGAGTCATTGCAAGCAGGGCAATAGTCCTCAAATACACCCTAGCAAGCTTATAAAGTGCTAGAAGATGTGTGAATGATAGAAGCAATATGATATACACATCAGTGTTAGCGAAGGCTATATAGGTGTTGAGCAGTGTGCCCCACTTACTAGCGCCCCAAAAAGATGAACAGCGCCATCTATTGATTTCATAGTCTTATGACAAGAGTAATCGTTTTGTCATAAGACTATGAAACCAATAGATGGCGTTGTTCAGGTAGCGTAGATCGTGAATATTCTAATCGTGAATTTTTATCGCAAATTTTCCATGCAAAAGGCTACACTAATAATCTTGTCATAAGACTATGAAACCAATAGATGGCATTGTTCATGACTCATGTACAGCGCCATCTATTGGTTTCATAGTCTTATGACAAGATTATTACTCTTGTCATAAGACTATGAAACCAATAGATGGTGCTGTTCATAAATAGGGTAGATTGCCAATTTTCCATGCAAATGGTTTTTCAGCTGAAAAACAAGGCAGATTCTGCTCATTTACATGTCTTTCCCATATGCCCATGTTTATGCAAATTAGTTTTTACATGACAAAACTGTATAGAAAGGTTATTGAATTGTATGTTAGGACAATCAGAAAACCTTTTGTCTCCCTAATGATATTGATCTAGGTTCGCAGGTCCACCCAAGCCATCCAACTGATCTGAAGTAACTTTGAGGTTTACTGTTTATTAGTTAGATGAGAGCTGGTTTGGAATGTTTTAAATTTAATGATGCTTCCATTTTAAGGTATGCTGATTAAGCCTTCCAGTTGTTTCATAAATAGATTGATGGCTTGTATATACCTGGCTTTTGGAATATAGTTTCTGTGTTGTTTTTTATTGTATGTTGTTGATAATTGGTGTCCAAGACGCATCCCACTATTCTCTTAATGCTGTTTCCTAACCATTTTGATGGGATTTCTATCAGTTTCCAAACTTTTTTTTGAGAACCAGACACTCTCTTTTCTCCAGAGCAGGGGGTGTCTGGTTTGATGTTTGTGTCTCCCATAGACTTACATTGTATTCAATTGTATTCAAGCACCTGCAGTGTTCAGCCAAGCACTCGGATGTGGTGAGCATAGCAATACTTGAGCGGAACAGCAGTTCAGCCAAGCATGCTCGCTCAACACTAATTTTTAGTTCTTCTAATTATATGTATTTGACCTGTATTTGTACTGGCCTTCAGTAAAATTGATATCCGTTCACCATTTAATAGTCCTCCAGCCATATACTTACTTGTTCTTTTATGTACGCTGAAAGCATCATTTTTGGGGTCTGTAGTACACTGGACTGCTGGAAAATTGATATCCAATGACCGTGTAATTTACCTTCAGCCCCTTTCTTACTTGTTCTTTTATGTATGCTGAATGCATAATTTTTGGGGCCTGTAGTACACTGGCCTGCTGGAAAATTGATATCCAATGAGTGTGAAATCTGCCTTCAGCCACTAACTTACTTGTTCTTTTATGTACTCTAAATGCATAATTTTTGGGGCCTGTAGTACACTGGCCTGCTGGAACATATGTATGTGACTCGTATTTGTACTGGCCTGCAGTACAATTGATATCCATTGACCGTGTAATATACCTCCAGCCACATAATCACTTGATCTTTGATGTCATGTGAATGCCTAATGTTTGGGGCCTATCGTCCAGTGGCCTACAGTCAAATTTTTATCCATTGACCGCATAATGTACCTCGCACTACATAATCAGAATTTATTTTATGTCAGGTGAATGCCTAATTTTTAAGGCCCGTACTCCTGTGGCCTAAAATAAAAATTTCTTAGGAATCAACAGGGCACATTTCAGAGAATTTCCCTCTAAGACGCATAAAAATGTCCCCTGATTAAGATACATATTTTTTGTTGGAATTTTTGTCATTGATCCCCCTCTAGTATGTCACTGTCCACGTTGTGAGACTTATTTGTACACTTCTACTAAGAATTTGGTGGCTGCAAATATGAGCTGAAGGTTTTTCGGGTTCGCAAACTTGCGGTTCGCGAACATTTGATCGCGCTCGTGAACCATCTCAGCCGATGTTTGTCCATCACTAGTGGTGTTAAACAGACAGGAAGTGCTCAAACCCATATGTAGTTTTGCAGGGGAGCAAATCCTGCACATGTGGCCCGTTGCTAATGGCTATCCCCAGCAAAAATGCATACAGTAGAGGATGTCTACAGCAGACCACAATTACCACAATAAACATCCTACACAAGATAGCAATGATGTGGATGTGATAACCAATATAACAATATAATAATATCTATTATTACCCCGTAATATGTTACATGGGCTCAGGTCTCTTTTGTGTTGATTGCATCTCTTATTTTCTATATCCATTTGGGGATCTCAGTATTCAGATGTTTTAGGTCTCTTCATATATTACATTGGTTCAGGTCTCTACTGTAAATCCCCTAATAACAGAGAATGCCTACAATAGCGAGTACGTATACTCGCTATTGTAGGTCCTGTGGTATTCTGGGAAAGCTATGCAAGTTAGCTTCCCTAAGCCTTAGGGTCCAGTCACACATCCGTAAATGTTTTGCGGATCTGCAAATTGTGGATCCGCAAAACACGGACACTAGCAATGTGCATTCCACAATTTGCAGACCGCACATCGCCGGCACTATAATAGAAAATGCCTAATCTTGTCCGCAATTGTGGACAAGAATAGGACATGTTCTATTTTTTTGCGGAAATGGAAGCACGGATGCGTAAGTGTGGATCAGCAAATGCGGATGCGGACAGCACATTCCGGCCCCGTTGAAAATGAATTGGTCTGCAGCCGTTCCGCAAAATTGCGGAACGGATGCGGACCCATTTTGTGGTCGTGTGAATGGACCCTAAGGCAGCAGATGTTAATTTGCATATCATCCCACTAGAAACCAAGAGGAATGGTTTCTTGCCTATATTAGCAAAGATTTTTTTTTTTATATAAAAATATATGAGAGAGACTATGTGTGATAGAGAAAAAGAGAGACCTCCTTCTGTACCAAAAAGCATTTCGCACTCCTATATATGCATCTTTAAAGGGGTACCCTTTTTAATTAAGGAGAGCCCCAAGTCTGCAAAATATTTGCCTATGCATGGTATTGTAAACTGAACGATGCTCCTATGGAATTCTGGGAAATATATTCAAATTAGCTTTCAAAAACCTATCTGAAGGCAGAGCGGATATTAGACATAATAATTTGTATAAATTTTTCCCAAAAATAGAGAGGTGTGCCTGCAATAGTAAATCATCACACAGCATATCAAAAGGTCTCCATAATAGAAATAGTAAACATGCAGAAGTTTGCTGCTGGAAAAGCTGTTTCTGTCTGTTTTGTTTTGAGAAAGGCTTTTTTTTTTTCTTGAATGAGCTGCTATTTTGCTAATCAGTTGTCTAAAGATAATGCAGTGCTCCTATTAGCACTGTGTTCTCTTTATCTTTGTTAGATGTTACTATGTTTTGTTTCTGTGGATTTCATTGTATGTTTTCTGTATTTGCTTTTGAATCTCTGTATGTTTTATATTGGTTTGTGTTATGCTTTTGTAGATTCCCTGTTTTGGAGTACATCTATTATGCAGAAAACATGTGTGCTGTGTTATTGCACACCATCGTGGTCAAAAGTTTTGAGAATTACATAAATATTGGAATTTGGAAAAGTTGCTGCTTAAGTTTTTATAATAGCAATTTGCATATACTCCAGAATGTTATGAAGAGTGATCAGATGAATTGCATAGTCCTTCTTTGCCATGAAAATTAACTTAATCCCCCAAAAAACTTTCCACTGCATTTCATTGCTGTCATTAAAGGACCTGCTGAGATAATTTCAGTAATCGTCTTGTTAACTTAGGTGAGAATGTTGACAAGCACAAGGCTGGAGATCATTATGTCAGGCTGATTGGGTTAAAATGGCAGACTTGACCTGTTAAAAGGAGGGTGATGCTTGAAATCATTGTTCTTCTATTGTTAACCATGGTGACCTGCAAAGAAACGCGTGCAGCCATCATTGCGTTGCATAAAAATGGCACCTCAATCAACAATTTATAGGATCATCAAGAACTTCAAGGAAAGAGGTTCAATTCTTGTTAAGAAGGCTTCAGGGTGTCCAAAAAAAGTCCAGCAAGCGCCAGGATCGTCTCCTAAAGAGGATTCAGCTGTGGGATTGGAGAGCCACCAGTGCAGAGCTTGCTCAGGAATGGCAGCAGGCAGGTGTGAGCGCATCTGCACGCACAGTGAGGCGAAGACTTTTGGAAGATGGCCTGGTGTCAAGAAGGGCAGCAAAGAAGTCACTTCTCTCCCAAAAAAAACATCAGGGACAGATTGATCTTCTGCAGAAAATATGGTGAATGGACTGCTGAGGACTGGGGCAAAGTCATATTCTCTGATGAAGCCTCTTTCAGATTGTTTGTGGCAACAGGAAAAAGGCTTGTCCAGAGAAGAAAAGGTGAGCGCTACCATCAGTCCTGTGTCATGCCAACAGTAAAGCATCCTGAGACCATTCATGTGTGGGGTTGCTTCTCATCCAAGGGAGTGGGCTCACTCACAATTTTGCCCAAAAACACAGCCATGAATAAAGAATGGTACCAAAACACCCTCCAACAGCAACTTCTTCCAACAATAATCGAATTTCGATTTTAACTTAGCACTGCTATATTCCATATTCGTTAATTCTAGCCTAATATGGAATATAGCAGTGCTAAGTTAAAATCGAAATTCGATTATTATAACTTGAATTAATCGAATTACGATTTCTACTTGGACCTGGTTTACTATGGTTGGCTTGGTAGAATTAGCAAATATGACGAATGTATTCGTCATATTCCACAAAACGAAGATAACGAAGTATTCTGCATCTTCGTTTTAGCTACCTATTCATCAACTTCACTAATTCTAGCAATCATATAGGAAAGTTTACTATAGAGACAGCTAAGTTTAATTCGCTATGCGATTATATTACTTTGCTTTTTTTTAATAAATAGAATAATTCTAATAATTATCAGGTATTATAATTATTCTATTTATTTTTTTAAAAGCAGTCATATAATCGCATAGCGAATTAAACTTAGCTGTCTCTATAGTAAACTTTCCTATATGATTGCTAGAATTAGCGAAGTTGACGAATAGGTAGCTAAAACGAAGATGCAGAATACTTTGTTATCTTCGTTTTGTGGAATATAACGAATATATTCGTCATATTCGCTAATTCTACCAAGCTAACCATAGTAAAACAGGTCCAAGTTGAAATCGCAATTCGATTATTTCAAGTTATAATAATCGCATTTCGATTTTAACTTAAAGGCTACTCTCCTATTGAAATAGCAATGCGATTAATTCAAGTTATAATAATCGAATTTCGATTTTAACTTAGCACTGCTATATTCCATATTAGGCTAGAATTAACGAATATGGAATATAGCAGTGTTAAGTTGAAATCGCTATTCGATTATTATAACTTGAATTAATCGCATTGCTATTTCAATAGGAGAGTAGCCTTTAAGTTAAAATCGAAATGTGATTATTTAAATCGCATATTAATCGCGATAACAGAAATAATGACGAATATTCGATTTCGACGAATATAAAACGAATATTCTATCGAATATTCGCGAATTTCTTCAAAATCGAATATGGCACC
Organism: Bufo gargarizans; assembly: GCF_014858855.1. NCBI lineage: Eukaryota > Metazoa > Chordata > Amphibia > Anura > Bufonidae > Bufo > Bufo gargarizans. Next base: position 372,208,150 of record NC_058080.1, read on the forward strand.
TGCCGCTCATCACTAGTGATAACGAAGTGGCTCGGGGACCAAAACTTTGACATTTTGGGTCCATGGCCTGGAAACTCCCCAGATCTTAATCCCATTGAGAACTTGTGGTCAATACTCAAGAGGTGGGTGGACAAACAAAAACCCACTAATTCTGACAAACTCCAAGAAGTGATTATGAAAGAATGGGTTGCTATCAGTCAGGAATTGGCCCAGAAGTTGATTGAGAGCATGCCCAGTCGAATTGTAGAGGTCCTGAAACAGAAGGGCCAACACTACAAATACTGACTCTTCGCATAAATGTCATGCAATTGTCGATAAAAGCCTTTGAAACGTATGAAGCATGTGTAATTATATTTCACTACATCACAGAAACAACTGAAACAAGAGAACCAGTATAAGATTTTAATGTACTGGTACCACACTCCTGATCTCCTCCTTAGGTTCATGCTAATATACTGTAAGCTCCTGTACTGTGAGGTGCTGTATTCTGTATAGTTTGGGGTGCTGTATACTGTATACTGTGAGGTGCTGTATACCGTGGGGTGCTATATATTGTGGAGTGCTATACTGTGGGGTGATGTATACTGTGGGGGGCTGTATACTGTGGGGTGTTGTATACTGTATAGTGTGGGGTGCTGTATAGTGTGGAGTGCTGTATACTGTGGGGCACTGTATAGTGTGGGATGCTATACTGCATAATGTGGGTTGCTGTATACTATAGGGTGCTATACTGCATACTGTGGTGTGCTGTATACAATAGGGTGCTATACTGCATACTGTGGGGTGCTGTATACTATAGGGTGCTATACTGCATACTGTAGGCTGCTGTATATCATAGCATGCTATACTACATACTGTGGGGTGCTGTATACTATAGGGTGCTATGCTGTATACTGTTGGGTGCTGTATACTATAGGGTGCTATACTGCATACTGTGGGGTGCTGTATACTATAGGGTGCTATGGTACATACTGTGGGGTGCTGGGGTGCACTGTAACACTAGGGTGAGCTGAGCCCCGGTCTCCTTCTTGCAGAGCGGTGCTCTCTTCTAGCCCTGAGCCCAGCTGCCCAGAGCACTAATCCTGAGCCACTAGAGTCATCAGAACTGGAAGTATTTACAGTCATTTACTGTACTCTACCAGGTGTGTGGATTTGTGTGTGTGTGTGTGTTGTGGTGGAGGGCGTGATTGCATGCTAGGGTGTGGGAAGGCGGGATCCAGGGGGACCAAGTACATTTTTGCCCAGGGTCCAATCAATGTTAAAGATGGCCCTGATGACAATAATACGCACCAAACAGAAGATAAAATCGATTTTAGAGGAAAAATTGGCATCATACACACACTTGAAAAATTATAATTGAGGGCCTGCTGGTGACCCTCAAAAACATTAGAAGCAAGGGCCTGCTGGTGACCCTCTAAAAGATTAGGGGTGAGGGCCTGCTGCTGAGCTGACCATCTAAAAAAATAGGGGTGAGGGTCTGCTGCTGAGCTGACCATCTAAAACATTAGAGGTGGGGACCTGCTGCTGAACTGACCATCTAAAACATTAGGGGTGAGGGTATGCTGCTGAGATGACCCTTTAAAACATTAGGAGCAAGGGCAGCCTAATAAACATATTGATATTATGGAGGAGGACGAGAAAAGGAAGATTGAACTATATACCCTTTTTTATGGTGGATGGGGTGCATGGGAATACATTGTATTCAATACACCATAAAAGCCACATTAAAAGTGCCTTTATGTTCAGCTGCTTTCCTCTGGTGGAGTAGAGAAGTCAGGGGCAATCCAGGCCTTGTTCATTTTGATAAGAGTCAACCTGTCAGCATTTTCAGTTGACAGGCAGACGCGCTTATCAGTTATTATGCCCTCGGCAGCACTAAATACCCGTTCTGACAAAACACTGGCACCAGGGCAGGCCAACACCTCCAAGGCGTAGAGCGCCAGTTTGTGCCACGTGTCCAGCTTGGACACCCAATAGTTGTAAGGCACAGAGGGATCACTGAGGACGCTGACACAGTCTGCTACGTACTCCTTCACCATCTTCCAAAACTTTTCCCTCCTTGAGACAGTAGGCCGCGCATCAGGGCGAGGGTGCCATGAAACTGTCCCAGGCCTTGGAGAGTGTTGCTCTGCCTCTGTTGGAACTGCTGTGTGTTCCCCTCATCTTGTCTCCTCGGTTGCTCAAGGAACCACGTACTCTGCTGCCAGCATTGTCAGCTGGAAATTTTGGGAGTTATTTTTTCCAAAAGGACCTTCTGGTATTGCACCATTTTGCTAGTCCTCTCCACCACAGGAATGAGAGATGATTAGTTCTCTTTGTAGTGGGGGTCGAGAAGGGTGAACAACCAGTAATCGGTGTTGGCCAAAATGCGTATAACGCGAGGGTCATGGGAAAGGCAGCATAACATAAAGTCAGCCATGTGTGCCAGAGTCCCAACAGACAAGACTTCGCTGTCCTCATCAGGAAGTTGACTCTCAATCTCCTCATCCTCTTCGGCCCATCCAAGCTGAATAGATGGAATAAACCTGCTATGGATACTACCCTCTGTAGTGTAGGCAACCGTCTCCAGCTCATCCTCTTCCTCCTCCTCATCGTCCAATTTGCGCTGAGAAAACGAATGGAGGGTGGTCTGGCTATTACCCTGTGTACTGTCTTCCCCCATTTCCACCTCTTCCACATGCAAAGCGCCTGCCTTCATTGTGAGCAGCGAGCGTTTCAGAAGACACAAAAGTGGGATGTTACGCTGATAATAGTAGAATCGCTGTTCACCATCTGTGTTGATTCCTCACAGTTGCGTAAAACAATTGGAAATCACAATTCTTTTATTGTTTGCACTTTCCTCAAAAAAGAGCCAGACTGCAGAACACCTACCCCTTGGCAAGGGAGATTGCCACAAGGGGGTGCTCCGGGGAAAAGTTGTGGGCCTGTTTGGTCTGGCCCACCTTCTCCCTTTTGCCACCCACTGCCTTTTCCAGCCTGTTGCAGTGCTGCCGATCCCCCCCCCCTCTGTACTGCTGTCCTCGCTTGGCTTGCCACCTTCCCAGATTGGGTCAGTGATTTAATCGTCCACCACCTCCTCTTCCACTTCCGCACTCTGGTCATCCTCCTGAATTGTTGACCTAACAAGAACCTCGCTTATTGAAAACTGTGTCTCATCCTGATCATCAACCTCTTGAGACTCTAATTGCCGTTGACTTATTGGCAACTGTGTCTCATCATCATCATCATCATCCACCTCGTGAAACACTAATTGCCGTTCCCCACCATCATCTTTTTCTGACTGTGGATGCTCAACAGTTTGGGAATCAGTGCACAAGATCTCCTCATGCCCCTCTTCAAGTGGGCTTGGTGAGAAGCACAAATCAAGGCATGGCAATGAAAATAGCTCCACGGAATATACAAGTGTGTGATCACTTGTTTTCCAAGACTCTCCATGGTGGGAGGAAGAAGGATCAGGGTGAGGATTCTGTTGACCAGACTCTTGTATATCGAGACTGGACTTTGTGGAAGACAGGGTGGTGCTTAACTGACTGGAAGCATTATCTGCTGCAATCCAACTGACCACCTGGTCGCACTGGTGTGACTTTGAGAGTGGTGTCGTGCACCGCCTTGCAATCTGGGACATGAAGCTAGGTATCGTGTATGAGTGTGTTTCTTGTGCTCTGGCAGCAGGCACAGTTTCGCCACGGCCTCTGTGTGCACCATCAGCAGCACGGCCACTTCCCTGTCCCTTACTGCTCGCCTTAAGCATATTAAATGCAAATTATATGCTTGCAAGTATGTCACACGTACAGTAGCGCAGGTTTTGTAAGTGTATGCACAAATAAATTAAACTGAATGTCACTGATATTTAGGATGCTCAAACGTTATACAGGAGATGTAGCGCAGGTAATGTTGCTGTCACCAGCGGCAAAAAAAATTAAACAATGTCACAGATATTTAGGATGCACAAAGTTATAAAGGAGAAGTAGCGCAGGTTATGTCGCTGTCACCAGCGATGAAAAAATGAAATTGAATGTCACAGATATTTAGGATGCTCAAATGTTATACAGGAGATGTAGCGCAGGTAATGTCGCTGTCACCAGCAGCAAAAAATTTTTTACTGAATGTCACTGATATTTATGATGCGCAAACGTTACACAGGAGATGTAGCGCAGGTTGTGTCGCTACTGTCATCAGCAGCCAAACAATTGCACAGAATTTAGCGCACGTTGCCCTAATATATTTTGCAGCCAGATAAAACAATAGTCCTTAAAAGGACTGTTGGGTCTCTAACACCTTTCAACACTCAAAACTCCAAGCATCACAATGCTCGCCCAACACTAGTGGCAACCCTAACAGCACTCACGCTCGGGACCGCTATAGGCCTGCTCACTGCAGCAAGCTAAGCCTCATCAGGACTCACTTTGTAAAAAAAAATTGGGGGGTTTTCATTGCGACATTCTGACCCTCATAACTTTTTTATAGTTATGTCCACAGATATGTGTGGGGTCTCATTTTTTGTGGGACAATCTGTCATTTTTGACAATACCATTTTGGGTTGTGTATGACTTGATCACTTTTTATTCAATTATCTTTGGAGATAAAGTGATGAAAAAATGTGAATAGCCCATAATGCTATTTTTTTTTTTTTTTGGGGGGAATGGGGAATTTCAAAACTTTTATTTTATTTTATTTATTTTTAAACTTTTTGTTAAGTCCCCCAAGTGGACCACAACTTGCAATCATCAGATGTAAATTGCTCAATTATTCTGTATAGAAATCACTGAACTGGGATATACTAACAATGAGCCTGGAAACCTAGTAAGGCTGCGGCTCATTTTTAGAACAGGGTGCTTTCCCTGATCTCCACTGGGGAAAAGCGCCCCTAAAGAGGAATCCAGCACTTCCAGTTTTTAACAGTCTCAGATGTCGTGAGTAAGAGGAACTCATTGCTGTGAGGGGAGGGGCCATGAGGGTGAAGAACTGTGTGAGGAGCTTTACGGGGTGTAAATCGGTGAGGGGGGGGGGCCGGAATCGACAATGTAACTGTGCTGTTAGTACATTATTACAAGATTTGGGGCCCCACTTTTGATTTTGCCCAGGGCCACATTTTATCCTTAAACTGACCCTGGTGACATCACAGGGCTGTCTGGCTGCATGCATGACATTATGGGTGATCCCGCCTTCCCAGAGTTACTTTCTCCATGTCCTCACACGTGTAGCAGTCATTTTAGGAAAAAAAGGAAATTCGGCTTTGATTGGTCTATGACATAAAATCCCAATACAATGCATTTAAAGGGTTTCTGTCATCACAAAATTCGTTATGTAGCTGGCTGACATTAGCGATGTGCTAATGTCAGCAGTACATAACTGTGTAACATTTACATGCCTACATTCCGCCTACATTCCAAACAAACTTTTTCCGCCTACATAAAATATGCAAATGAGCCTCTAGGTGCTATTGGGGCGTTGCTGCAGCACCTAAAGGCTCTGTCTCCTAACCGTTCGTCACGCTCATTTTGCTTTGATGGACATCTCTGCTCTGCGCCTGCACCGTCCCATTTAGTCGGATATGTCACAGCGCTCCCCGGAAGTGAAGACAGCCGGCAGCAGGCGAGCGTCCTTCACTCACTGCGCCTGCGCCGGGACAGCGCAGGTGCAGGATTTTACTTTCAAAGCGAAGAGCAGAGATGTCCATCAAAGCAAAATGGCCGTGCCAAACGATGAGGAGATGGAGCCTCTAGGTGCTGCAGCAACACCCCAATAGCACCTAGAGGCTCATTTGCATATTTTAAAAGTTTGTTTTCTGGGCGAATAGCGGCATGTAGGCAGATAAAAGTTACACAGTTAGGTACTGCTGACATTAGCACATTGCTAATGTCAGCCAGCTACATAACGAATTTTGTGATGACAGAAACCCTTTTAAGGTTGTGGGTGTAACGTAAAAAATGGGAAAAAAGTTTTCAAGGCACTGTATACATATATCCGGGCAGTACAGAGATCTCTCCCTTTATCTATTTATACCCAGAACTGTGACGAGGGGACATCCTTCTCCGTCTGGAGGAAAGAAGGTTCCTAGACAGACATAGAAGAGGATTCTTTACGGTAAGAGCAGTGAAACTATGGAACTCTCTGCCTGAGGAGGTGGTGATGGTAAGTTCACTAAAAGAGTTCAAGAGGGGCCTGGATGTATTTCTGGAGTGTAATAATATTACAGTTTACATTTATTAGATTTCTGTAGAGGTTGTTGATTCATGGAGTTAATCTGTCTGATTGAGGAAAATTAATCCCTTTAAGCACCGTGGACATATCGGTAAGTCACAGTGGTGCAGGGGATGTATGGAGTGTGCCTCAGCAGTGGGCCCACTCCATACACGGTGGGTGCTGGCCATATCATACAGCTAGCACCCATCGCACTGACAGCTGCATTCGCGCCTCCCCCATCATTTAACCCCTCAGGTGCCAAGATCAAAACGCTGGTCACGGCATTTGTGAGTGAAGTCAGACAGATGTGGTTCCCTCTGCCTTCCGATTTGAGTCCCCACAGTGAAATTGCGGGGCTCCGATCGGTTGCCATGGAAGCCTGGGCGTTGCTGAAGTGCTCTAGGCCTGCCATGACTTTCTCCATACTGAGCAATGAACGAGGCATAGCTCAGAATGGAGAGTGTATAAAGCATATTCACCTTATAGATCTCTATTAGGGTGAATAGGAAAGGGGATCAAAAGATCCCATGTAGTAGCCCTCTAAAAAGTGAAAAAAAAAACATTAAAATATTTAAAAGTTTAAATCACCCACCTTTTCCAATTTTACATATAAAAATATATTAATAAAAAATTTGGTATCAACACGTCCAATAAAGTCTGAACTTTTTTAAACATTCCTGCCGGTGAATTCCCCATTTTCCAATAAAAGACATGTTAAAGGGATATTTATATATACTAATTATATACAATCATTAACTACTAAAAAGTACCTTAGATGTATTCACTTACTGGTGTGACAGACGGTTACCTCATAATATACACACAAAGATGCTGCATGCCGCATGCTAATGAGCTGATTCGAGTCCGGCGTGATGTCATGGAGTCCAGCGTATATTGAATTCACAGCTATAGCCACTCCCCTGAACACCTGCCGCTGATTCATATGGAAACAAACTGTCATTCAGCAGCAGGTGGGCGGGGAGAGTCAGGAGCTCATAAATATTCATGACTCATCATTATCAGTTGGAGCTTTTCAATACAAGATGTTGGCAGATTGACTAGGTCAATTAAAGAAAGTGACCCAGCATTTTGCTAAGCGAATCAGTCACTTATTTATGTTTCCCTTAGTTAGGACAGGTTCCCTTTAAATTAAATGGTACCAAAATGCATCTTGTCCCCCAAAAAATAATCCCACATAAAATAATCCCACATATTGCTATGTGAACTGAAAACTTAAAAATGTATGGCTATTGGAATATGGGGAGGAAAAAATGAAAATGCAAAACCAAAAATAGACCCGGTACTTAAAGGGTATTTTGCCTCTGGATCAACTTGAAAGGATAACAGGCTGAAATTGATGGACAAATGTCTTTTCAGTCTATCTTACTAAGTGAATGGGAGCAGCTCTGCAGTAACCAGTATGGATAGAGCTGTGTAGTTTTGTTACTGGCTCTAGTCCAGAAAAGCTGACCGGCTATCCTGTGGATAGACCATCCATATAAAGATTCTGGAAAACCCCTTTAAAAATGTGTAAAACACTCCTGTTTACTGCAGTCATATTAGATGTTAATTTGGAACAATGTTCTCAGAAATTTTGTGCCCAAATTCACATGACATACCTTTTTTTTTCTGATAATTACTACGTAATGTTTTGAACAAAGAGACTGACAGAATTATGAAAAAAATCAAATTACATTTATTGATGCAGGTTTTTTTTTTTTTTTTTTTTGATAAGCAACTTTCAGTCTAAAGAATTTTTACAATATAAAGAACATACAAATAACAGGATATATATATATATATATATATATATATATATATATATATATTACACTGGACAACTAAAATCTAGGACTGAATTCTAACCCTACGAGCAAAATACAAAGCAGCCTCTTTGAGAGAATGCTTTATATCCCAAAATACTGTCATATCATATAAAGAACAAATAGCAGTACAGTTTTATTTTTTTGTCTTTTAAATCCTGTCCTAATGTTACAGTATTTTACATCACACTAGAATAACGCAGACATTGCAGGAAAAAAAAAAAAGTATAAAAATTAAGAATAGGAAGGATGTGGGTCAATAGCATAATTCTGTACAAATTTGCTTTGGGATACAATAGAAAAAAATCCAATAGAACAACAAAGAAAAAGCACAGACATCTTTTGTAATGAGGTCCTTTATGTTTAGATAAAAAAAAATCCTTCATAAGAAAGTTAAAATGTGTCATCTATTATGTAAGAGACAGTTCATATTTGCCCTTCCAACAACCCTAACCCCTGCAGGCTCCAAGAGGGAGGAAGTAAAAAGCTCCCCCGTGAAGTATATTTACAGTTACTTCATTAGCTCGGCTTTAGTCTGTGCTGTTGCCTTGAAGAGGTTCACAAGCCCGGTTTAATATTTCACAGTAGTATTCCAGACCTAAATAGTCTCCTCCCATTTAAGAGTCATAAAAGGGTTCCATGTATGAAAGTGGATTTCAAATATGTAAGATATATATATTCATGCGCATATATCTGGATGACCAATTGTAGAACTGTCAGGTTAATCAGCATAGGTGGCATGTTGATCTGACAGGAAAATTCTCCAAGCATGCTCCGCTATCTGGTGTGTCAGAAAGGTCTCCTGGCTAAATTTGGATTTGGTTAAATTCTATTAAAATGCAAAAAGGACACCATTCAAGGAGATGGTTTATTAAACACACAGAGTTGATGAAATATGACTGTGTGCTGGAGTTATTACTGTACATTACTGTAGACAGAAAAGCACCATGTAGTCCCATCCCAAAGGATTTGCTGTGCAAATATGCAAGAATGAACCACTACTATGACTGAATCAGTGTTGGAGAATGCCTCTGGGCAAAATATCTTCCCATCTTCTGAAACAAAAATGACATTTATTTTTATGTCATGATACTGTTGGCATACTTTCACACTCTCAGTATGTAGATTATGGTGGCCCGTTGTCCCTAGAAGACAGTGAACTTTCATTTGTTTGAATGTTTTTTTTATGGAAGTTCACTCATAGCACAGATGGTAGAGGACCATGGGCAACTGCGTCATTTGCCCTTCCAATAATCTATCCCTGATCATTATCTATGTATTTCCCCAATGTAAACCCAGGTGACCATCTTTAGTTTCTCATTCTAATTGTGTTTTTAGAGAGTGAGTGAGAGAGAGAGAGAGAATACAAAGAATAGGATGAATATGACCTCATCAATTCCGATATCTATCCATTTTTCTGTGCGCTGTCTTTAAAGTGCCAGATTAGGACAGGCTCTAAAAGATGCATCTGCTTGTGTAGAGGGTCTTTTTACTGATCCAAACATCACAGAATGGATGAGGTGCCTACATAACAATGGGCTTCAAACAATAGCTCCAGATGTATAAGACTTACTTATGATGCTCATGGACCAACACAGATGGACCTTACTGATTGGAAGACACATACATGGCTATTACAGGAACCTCACATAACATTGTCCAGTGCTTCATTGCAGCCAATTCTCCTAACCTGACTTTAAAACACATGGACATTTACAATGAAATACAGCAATACATGTCAACTTACTCCCTGCTTTGTATTTAATCTGACATGTTCTCTATATTGAACTGGTTTTCTCTTTAGCATACACCTTATGCCAAAGATATTGGGGTCATTTATCAAACTGGTGTAAAGTAGAACTGGCTTAGTAGCCCATAGCAACCAATCAGATTCCACCTTTCATTTTTGACAGCTCCTTTGGAAAATGAAAGGTGGAAGTTAATTGGTTGCTATGGGCAACTAAGCCAGTTCTATTTTACACACCAGTTTGATAAATCACCATCTTCATTTCTACAACTGTGTACTGGCCTATAGGATATTGCTTCATATATACATAGGAAGAAGGATAGCATTAGCTACCCGATCTTTAGCTCTTGAATATGATCTGGTATATTTATTCATAGAAGAACTACTTTCATTGAAATGCTGGGTTTCAAGATTTTCATTCATTAGGCCCAAGCTGTTATAATATACATTGTGTATTTCCATAGGATGTGCCCCAATTACAAAGGGATTGCCGAGTATTCTGAGACAGCGGGATATTATTTATTGCAGTATTTACATGTTGGTTTGTGTATATTGTTTTATCAGCTGCCTTTGTGTCAAATGATTTTATAGTCTATGTCAACCTTTGCAACCAATCCTTTAATTGCTCCAATGCATATACAATTAAAACTGAAAAAAAAAAACTTTTCTAATTGTCTTAAATCATTTACAGTTTCATGTCGACAGCTCCTATGCAGACATATGTGTCTCCACACATAACCACAAACCTGTATGTAGTCTGATTCTGCAGTCATTAATTACATTCTTTCATCTGTTGCAAAGGTAGACATAGCCTTCAAAAATATTTAATTCAACTGAGTTTACCACAGATGCAGTTACTTGTTTCCTAACTATTATTTATCATCCCAGTGGTATGCAGAGGGCGGTACAGGAGAATACACAGACACTTGTCATTAGAATGTGTTTGGGCACAGTGACCTAACTGTAGTTTGGTAGGCTGGCAGCTATAAGCTGTATAGTGATATTAGAATGTATAATCTGCTTGATTACTATGGGTTACAACATTGTCCACTATTAATTATGCTTCTGCTTTCTTTATATTCCTCTATGTATTTTCTTTTTTATATATAGAAGGCCCATGTTGTACATACTAATTAAAAAATATTTTCGGAATCATATTCATTTCAATTTGTCTTCAGAGAGTACTCTCCAGGAGAAAGAAGTAATGTGGACAACGATCAGGGGCTTTCAATACTGTTCTGTCGCCAGTTGGCTTATGAGTCTGAATGGATATTGCATGACACACTTTGCAGTTAGAGACTTTTTTTTGGGGGGGGGGGGGGGGGGGGCTGCAGTATATTATGTTCACTGCAATGGAGGTAAGACAACAGGAGTTTGGGTCTCCATATGATCCAGAAAGTAAAAAGACATCTAATAAATAAAATCAGAAACTTGCACAGATATAGGTTTTAAACTCTTCAATGTCAGAAGATCTTTGTTTCCTGGCACAAAAGAATCCCACGTTTCATGGTAGTGTTGAAGTCTCCCTATACTCGTCCTTTGAAGCCGAGCTATAATTCTTGATTTGTTTCAGTTATATGAGTTGATAGTTACTCGAATTACTTAGCTGAAAGCGGAACCTCAGCTTCACTAGTTGTGGAAATATCTCTATTCTTTGCAAGCTGGGATTTGGCAGAAGAGCAAGAAGAAACTTCACAAGGTTGTGGCTGAAATGTCCTTCTTCAACACCACTGTTTCATAGGTCAAGTCGTTGCAGAGATACAGTTCATTTGCTCTGTAAGGATCTTTTAGTGTCTGCAGAGGAGCCTGTAGGGTGTGAACCTTCCTGCGTTTAAATATACAATGTACTAATTTGTAATCCTCACTGCTTGGACAGTTCTCCGCTTGAGAGGCTCAATGCACTGGTGTATACGAGGATCACACACTCATGGTCATGCTGGGTGAGTACTGCGAAGAGGAGAAAACAGTGTCACATAGAAGTAACTAGAAATCTTCACAAAGCACAGAAATACAGATCATCAGCAATAATGAAATTAGTTTTCCAGAAGCAGCCATAACTCTGTGGCCTGTGTCTGGCATTGGGGCTCCCCACCACTCAAGTGAATAATGCTTTGTAAATGGTGAAACCTGTAACTGAATGGACATGCAGTTGATTTGAAATGTGGCATCAAAGTCATCAGACATCATGTGTACAACTGGCATCAGATGTCAAGTATACAAGTATGACCTATTGTTTAATCAAGTTTTCATGTTAAAGGGGTTTTCTGAGATTCCTCTGGATAGGTCATCATTATCGGATCGTTGGGGTCTGACACCCGGGACTGGGACCCTTGTCCATCAGCTGTTTGAGAAGGCAGTGGCGCTCCTGTGAGTGCTGCGGCCTTCTGTCTGATTTCCTAGGGCAGTGACAGCACATTCGTGTGTCACGTGGCCTAGGAGAAGTTCAGTCCCATTGAAGTGAATGGGGCTGAGCACGATACCGAGCACAGCTGCTATACAATGGACAATGCTGTGCTTGGTAAGCTACAAGAAGGCAGCAGCACTGACAAGAGAGCCACTGCTTTCTCAAAACAGCTGATTGGCGAGGGTCCTGGGTGTTGGATCTACACCGGTCAGATTCTGATAACCTATCCACAGCATAGGTCATCAGTAAAGAAAATCTCAGAAAACCCTTTTAAACACATTTCATAATTTTTGGTGATTTATTTTATTTTATTTTCAGTGTCCATTAAAAAGTCCTAAAATCTTCCAGTTCTCACATTGTCCACTAAGTCTCATAATAGGCTATGTTCTGTTCTGTAGAGATCACTTTTCAGCTTTGATCTAATTATCATTACAAGCAGGATTACCATGAAAGGTAATGCCTATATATAGATAACACAGTATCTGACATAATTAAGCTCACAACACTTCACTACAGAAGTAAAAAAGTAATCTCCAGTCTGCAGCTTTCTACGTTTGTATGGCTGTTGTTAATCATAACTCTGAATGCTAACAGCTCAGGCAAGATGGATGAACCCATAATCATGCACAGGGAACGCAGTGGGGGAGATTTAGCAAAACTGGTGTAAAGGCAAAATGGCTTAGTTGCCCATAGCAACCAATCAGATTCCGCCTTCCATTTTCCATAAGAGCTCTGAAAGATTAACGGTGGAATGTGATTGGTTGCTTTAGGCAACTAAGCCAGTTCGACTTTGCATCAGTTTTGATAAATCTCTCCTGTTATATATAATTTTTGTTTTAATTAGTAGAAAAAAGATAGGTGATACATTCCCTTTAACTGAGGATGAAAAATTGATTTGTCATCTAATGCCAAAGTCTTGTTAGGCACCTGTAGAACACTTACGCTTTCGCTTTGGAAGGGGTTTAAGAAATTCCCGGCCATCTCTCCATCATCACGAGGCGTTCCGGGAGGATTATTCATCCCTGCCATGTTATTCGGAGAATTCTGTAATGGAAACATGGATACTCAGAAAATGTTTGATAACTCAACAACACGTTTTGAGACTACATCAATCAGGTGATCACCCTGCTTCCTACAATCTACCAGATTGCACAGGAGATATTGTTATAATTGTTGCTGGTTCCTTCTAACAACTACTAAACTTCTGAGATTCGCTTTAAAGCAAACAGGTAGCTGAAAATTAGGAACTCTAATTGCCTTAAAAAATATTGCCCGTGCGCGGTTAAATAATTGGTTTTAATAAAAGTTGAAAGATGTAAAAAAAAAACAGAAGCATACAAATATACACAGAACAGTTTTTAAAATAAAAAGGATGAAAGAAAACTGATGCCTACTTTACTCACACAGAGACTTGCAGCTATTAGGTCCTGAGGCAAGACAGAAAACACGGCACATATTTAACCCCTCAGATGCTGCAGTCAATTGTGAATGCAGCAGCTGAGGTGGCTTTCTCCAGAAGAACTGTGCTCCTGGGGCCCGAACGGCTCCCCTGTGCTGAGATTGAGAAAGCCGTTTGTTGGTGGTGATAGACTGGAGCCTGTTGGAGGCTCTGATGCCTGCCACTGGTATATTTTAGGCTACTTTCACACTAGCGTTCGTCGGTCTGCTCGTGAGCTCCGTTTGAAGGGGCTCACGAGCGGACCCGAACGCAGCCGTCCAGCCCTGATGCAGTCTGAATGGAGCGGATCCGCTCAGACTGCATCAGTCTGGCGGCGTTCAGCCTCCGCTCCGCTCGCCTCCGCACGGACAGGCGGACAGCTGAACGCTGCTTGCAGCGTTCGGGTGTCCGCCTGGCCGTGCGGAGGCGTGCGGATCCGTCCAGACTTACAATGTAAGTCAATGGGGACGGATCCGTTTGAAGATGCCACAATATGGCTCAATCTTCAGGCGGATCCGTCCCCCATTGACTTTACATTGAAAGTCTGGACGGATCCGTACGAGGCTATTTTCACACTTAGCTGTTATATGCTAAAATAATGCAGACGGATCCGTTCTGAACGGAGCCTCCGTCTGCATTATTATGATCGGATCCGTTCAGAACGGATCCGATCGAACGCTAGTGTGAAAGTAGCCTTATGCAGGTGTTAGGGCTCCATAGGAATATATTTAATCTCCCATAATCTGCATTCTAAAATAAATGCAGTCTAAGGGAGAAGTGATGTAATAATAACATGTTAAGATCCCCTAGGTCAGGCATATCCAAACTATGGCTGTAAGTTGAGTTGTAGTTTTGCAATAGCTGGAGTGCCGCAGTTTGGACATGCCTGCCCTAGGTGGACTTAAAAAATAATAATAATAAAAAAAAAAAAATGATAATATAAATATAAAGATAAAAATTCAAATAAGCCCCTTTCCCCGTGTTAGAATAAAACTAATAAACAATGATTATTTGCACTGCTGCATCCCCCAATACCTGTACTATACTATACTAATACTACTATAAAATAAAAAAGTACTTATCCCATACAGTGAATACCATAGCAGAAATAATAAAATAAAATTACCAATTAGCATTTTTTGTTGTTATTTTACCTCCCCCAAATTTTTGAATAAAAAGTGATCAAAAAGTCAAACACAGTCCAAAATGCTATCAAAGAAACTACAGATCGCCCCACAAAACATGAGACATCACATAGCCCCATACACATATTATATTGTATAGCCATGGGGCTCAGAATATGGCGATGCAAAGAAAAAATCAATTTTTTTCCAAAGATTTTTTTTCAGGATTAAAACATAAGAAAAACTATATAAATGTATTACTGTAATAATACTGACACATAGAATGAAAAGAACAGGTCAGTTTTACCGCAACGGAAACATTTTAAACACAAACCCTGTAAAAGGATGACAGTATTTTTTTAATTTAAATCACTTCCAGCTTCCCACTATATTGTATGCAATAGTATATGGTGCCATAAAAAGGTACAACTTGTCTCACAAAAAACAAGCCCTTATACAGCTATGTGAATGGAAAAATAAAGTTATGGGTCCGGGAAAGGCAGAAAGTGAAAAATGATAATGCAAAGATAGAAAGTTACTGGTCGCTGAAAAGATTAAAAATTACAATGCCCTTACAATAACAGGTAGTACTGGATTTACATTGAAGGAGTCTGTGGTTTCAGATTGTCTGGTACCTTAGTCTCAACCCATGAAATAGCCCACTTGCTTTAACAAAACAGCATAACTTTAAAGAGAACCTTTCCCCACTCCTGACATGCCTGTTTTAATAGCTTCATTCCCCATCCTACATAATAAAATCCCTGTGTGAGTGCGCTGTGTCCGTGTGTGTACCCAGTTTTGCACTGTGCATGCGCTGTGGGCCGTCCAATAAGGACACAGTGCTCCACACGGACACAGCGTTACACACAAGTTTCCCTGCCGGGTGTTAGCAGCCTGACTGCCCATAGATACCTCTGAGACCTCCCCCGCCGTCCGTCTGCCAAAGGCAGGAGGCTGATCAGGCTTTGTGTGAGTTTAATACACTGCAGTACACTATATAGTGCACTGCAGTGTATTGTAAGCCATCAGACCCACTGGATATTCAAGAACCAAGTGGGTCTGGGTCCCAAAAATGTAAAAAAAAGGGAAAAATGTAAACAAAAAAAAAATCCCTATATCCACACATAATTGGTTAAAAATGTTTGTTATCGCCGCATCCGTAAGGACCTGATCTATAAAAGGATCATGTTACTTTTACCACATGATGAACACCATAAAAAATGGTATAAAAAGTGATCAAAAAAGTTATATGCATCTAAAATTAGCACCAATTAAACCATGATCTCATCACACACACAAAACATGAGCCCCTACATAAGCCAATCATCCCAAAAATAAAATAAAAATATGACTTTCAGAAAATGGAGACACAAAAACATGATTTTTTTTCAAACATGTTTTTTTTGAATAAAATAAAGTAAAAAAAAAAAGCACATATTAGGTATTGTCACGTCCATAACTAACTGCTCTATAAAATTGCATGTGATCCAATCCATCTGGTAAACACCATAAAAAAATTTAAAATATGCCAAAAAATCTTTTTTTTTTATCAACTTACATCACAAAAAGTGTAATACCAAGCAATCAAAAAGTCATATGTGCCCCATAATGGTACCAATCAAACCATCACCTCAACCCACAAAAAATAAGACCCTACCTTAGACAATCACTCCCCCCAAAAAAAATATGGCTTTCAGAAAATGGAAACACTAAAACACGATTTAAAAAAAGAAATAATATTGTCACAATAATATTGTGTAAATACAAAATAAAAATTGGACTTATTAAGTATCGCCACATTGTTACGACCTGCTCTATAAAAATATCACATTATCTACTCTGTCAGGTGAACATTGTAAAAAAACTATCCAAAAGCCAATCAACAAGCGTCATACTACTTGCCCCAAAAGGCCATCACAGCCATGCCTACTATTGGCATGGCTGTGATTGGCCAACTGCAGCATGTGACCCAGCCTCTATTTAAGCTGGAGTCACGTAGCACCGCCCGTCACTCTGCTCGGATTAGTGTAGGGAGAGGCTGCAGCTGCTGTGAGGGAGAGATCAGGGAGAAATCTTATGAAGATTCAGAACTGCTTCTTTACTCAGCGATCTACAGCAAATGTGTTTTGTGGGTGCAGTGCACAATTTTTTTAAGCCTGCCCTGAGCCAACTACTACTGAAAACAAACTTATTTTTCTTCAGTTAGTCAATATCAATACATAATCGGCAGCCATTTTATGCAAAGATAGTGCACCAGCACAGGCTATCTGTATGTCTGCAAGTCCAGAAATACAACTTTTTGCTTACTGGGGTGAAAAAAATACATCTGTTTCATATAGTGCACATCTGGGATTACACGTGCATAATTGATTGTCACATTTAGGCCAGAAATACGGCTTTGGCATACTGGGCTGAAAAAAACCTCTGATATACTGCATATCTGGGATTACACGTGCATAAGTGATTGTAACATTTAGGCAAGAAATACGGCTTTGGCATACTGGGGTTAAAAAAGACTCTGATATACTGCACATCTGGGATTACACGTGCATAAGTGATTGTCAGATTTAGGCCAGAAACACAGCTTTGACATACTGGGGTGAAAAAAGCCTCTGGTATACTGCACATCTGGGATTAGACATGCATAAGTGACTGTCACATTTAGGCCAGAAATATGGCTTTTTGGTTACTGGGGTGAAAAAACCCTCTGATATATTGCACATCTGGGATAAGACGTGCATAAGTGAGTGTCACATTTAGGCCAAAAATACGGCTTTTTGCTTACTGGGATGAAAAAACCCTCTAATATACTGCACATCTGGGATTAGACGTGCATAAGTGACTGTCACATTTAGGCCAGAAATACGGCTTTTTGGCTACTGGGGTGAAAAAACCCTCTGATATACTGCACATCTGAAATAAGACGTGCATAAATGAGTGTCACATCTAGGCAACAAATACCGCTGTCATATAGAGTAAAAAAAATTTTTTAGTGCAATACCCTACATCAGGGTTTTTATTGGCGGTTAATTAGTTTTAAAAGACTTAACCACTTTTTACTTTGCTTTGTGAATGCTAACATCTAATAAGGGACGTGGTCATGGTTGTGGTGGTGGTGTTGGTGGGGCCTCTGGTGCAGGGAGAGGATGTGGCCGTTCTGCCACAGCTACACATCCTACTGAACCCACTACCTCAGGTCCCAGTAGCTGCCAGAATCTACAGCGATATTTGGTCAGGCCTAATGCCGTTCTAAGGATGGTAAGACTCCTGTACTCCACTTGGATTTCAATACAATGCTTTATTTTGTGCGGTTCCAGTCAAAAACTTTTTTTCTGCTAAACAGCCTTCTTCAGTACAACTGGAAAGGCATATAAAGTGTCACAATAAGTGTGCAATATTCACACAGCACATAGTATATCGGTATACATTTTGAACAGAAGAAGAAAATAATATCGATATAACATATTGAAAGAGCACAGTCCGTCATCTGGGGACCCTGGTGGATCCTTGTCATCGGAGGTGCCTTCAGCAGCGTGGAGGACGTAGGAGGTGGACTAGTTTTCAATGGATCACTTGGTTGTTTTGCGGGGGGTTCAGGTTGGGCGATCAGACATCATGATACATTATAGGCAAATGTGTGTAGAGGGTAGGTAGAATTAAGGAGTGAATAGGAGAGATTACAACATAAGGTACATCCTGTCAGGGGTTAAAATAATAGGTATAATATATGTGGGGTCTTCTGGTACTGGATAACATATTGTGCCCCTTGTAGTATGGCTTAGATGCTGGGTAGATGCTGGTAAATTTCCTCGATAC
This sequence comes from Bufo gargarizans, assembly GCF_014858855.1. Taxonomy (NCBI): domain Eukaryota; kingdom Metazoa; phylum Chordata; class Amphibia; order Anura; family Bufonidae; genus Bufo; species Bufo gargarizans. Next base: position 372,226,688 of record NC_058080.1, read on the forward strand.
CATAGTTTCTAAAGATCTCAATGGCTATCTCCACACCGACTTATACACAAAACCCACAGACCGCAACAGTCTACTACATTATTCTAGCTTTCATCCCACTAGCATGAAAAAGTCCCTCACACAGTCCCAGTTCCAAAGAATATCCGGAATAGTAGACAATACGGAAACAAAAGAACTGAGAATAAACGAAATGTCAACACGATTTCACAATAGGGGCTACCCCGACACCGTGATAAAGGAGTGTCTGCAACCCAGCCAGAAGGTCAGGGTAAAACAGACCCAGAGGGTACCATTTGTACATAGATTCCACCCTTTTGCACACAAGGTTCAACAGATCTTGCGAAAACACTGGCATCTCCTACACCTGGCATACCCTCACATCGAGGCCTTCTAGCTCCCCCTTCTACCATGCAACAGACGCCCTAAGAACCTAAGGGACATGCTCGTACGGGCAGATGTGGGCTCCAACATTAGGATACCAAGGCAGAGGCTCTTACAGACACAATGCAGAGGCACATTTCCCTGCCTGCATTGCACACAATGCTCCCATGTCACAAAAGGTGACAAGATCTTCCACCCCCTAACCGGTAAAGGACTCCCAATACAGGGTTTTTTCACATGCGACTCCACTAATGTCATCTATGTAATCAAATGCCCTTGTGGCTTGGCTTATGTGGGCGAAACGACACAGACCATTAGGGACAGAATATGTCAGCATAAATCTAACATCCGCTGCCTAAACAATCATCTGCCCATCCCCGCACATTTCGCAGCCAAACGTCACACCATTGCCCAACTGCGATTCCAGGTAGTGGAACAGATAACAGTCCCCAGAAGAGGCGGGGATTTATCCCGCATCCTGATGAACAAGGAAGCCATGTGGATCCACCGTCTACAAACGTTGGAACCCAAGGGGCTTAATTGGGAATACGAAATAGGAGGCTTCATATAGCCCCTACAGAAAAATAACCTTTCCTTTCTTTTATAATAAAGAGACGGCAGCTATTCAAATCCAACATGGACAATACCAGTAAATGAAATGTACACAACAATTCAAATGTTTATTCAGTTATTTTAATATGATTGACGGTAACCATGGCATTAACAGGCCTCCATCTGGACATGATAACAGTATGTATGTTCCTATTTATGTGCTCTGTCGATCAAACATTATTCACATGTGTCTATGTCTGTACTGTTACGATCATGACTATCAGCCGCCATTGCTATAATTTTGCATAGAGATGTTTCTATATCTAAGATAGCACTAACGGTACCTCTATTCTCATTCTAGAGCAGATATTGACTTTTACCAGTCCCAACAAGAGCCGCATAGATTATATCCTTTTCTGACATATCCTTCTGGCTATAGTCCTTGGGTAAATATGAGTAAATATATGCATCATCATTATCTGGTCTTTTCATTGCCACGACATAGTAGCCACTGTCATTATAACCCTTCCCTAAGCCCATAGTCTTAGCCCCTTTCCCTGCGCAGAACATCATCGCAGCATCAGCAAGCCCCTGGATGCATGCGCTATCAAGTACACTGTCTCTGGCAACCGGCCGCTCATGCGCACGCATGCGCAATTGATCAACCTGAGCTCCAGTCGCCATCTTTAATTCTCCGGCAGTACGTCATCAGGTACCCGCCCCTCCAGTCCCGCCGCCATGCCGACTCTCTTAATAAGGGGATTGGAGACACTGTTACTCCCATGGCAATTCGGCGCACAGGCCGAAGTCTACCGGAACGCACGCCAAACAGGGCCATAGAGCCCACGTGAAAAGCAGCTACCTGCCACCCACTGAGGGAACCACATTTCTAATGCTTATTATTCCACTGTATGCGGCCTAATCCGGGTAAGAACCAACCATTATGTTGCTACATGTCATGATTTCTATGCCTCTATCATTGTTGCTTCTCTGCCTCTACTATGCATAACTATGAACAGCACTTTGTATTAAGCCTGATCTTACACTATACCTGATGATGTTTTCTGACAAGCAGCTTACCCATTCACCCAGGTACCTACCCAGCATCTAAGCCATACTACAAGGGGCACAATATGTTATCTAGTACCAGAAGACCCCACATATATTATACCTATTATTTTAGCCCCTGACAGGATGTACCTTATGTTGTAATCTCTCCTATTCACTCCTTAATTCTACCTACCCTCTACACACATTTGCCTATAATGTATCATGATGTCTGATCGCCCAACCTGAACCCCCCGCAAAACAACCAAGTGATCCATTGAAAACTAGTCCACCTCCTACGTCCTCCACGCTGCTGAAGGCACCTCCGATGACAAGGATCCACCAGGGTCCCCAGATGACGGACTGTGCTCTTTCAATATGTTATATCGATATTATTTTCTTCTTCTGTTCAAAATGTATACCAATATACTATGTGCTGTGTGAATATTGCACACTAATTGTGACACTTTATATGCCTTTCCAGTTGTATTGAAGAAGGCTGTTTAGCCAAAAAACGTTTTTGACTGGAACCGCACAAAATAAAGCATTATATTGAAATCCAAGTGGAGTACAGGAGTTTTACTAATTATATGCATCTGGTTTGGGAACCATCTCCTAACAACCACGCAATCCAATTGGAGAACCATCCAACCTTATATCGCATCGGCCTAAGAAAGTACAGACGCTAGTCAATTGGGTGGCTGACAGTCGATCCAGCATGTTCACATTATCTCCCACCCAGTCTTCTGCAGAAAGCACACAGGTGGCGCCTGAAACCCATGCCCATCAGTCTGTCACATCACCCCCGTGCATATCGGGGAACCTGTCTGAGCCTTAAGTCATGCAGCAGTCTCTTATGCTGTTTGAGACTCTGCTGGCAGGGTTTCCCAAGGGCATCCACCTAGCCCTTCCCCAGGGGTGGAAGACATAGAATGCACAACCACTTATGTTTCCTGATGAGGACATGGGAATACCACCTCAGCACATCTCTGACGATGACGAAACACAGGTGCCAACTGATGCGTCTTTCTGCAGTGTGCAGTCCGAAAAGGAGGTCAGGGAGGAAGACTGGGTTGAAGATGATGCAGGGGACGATGAGGTCCTAGACCCCACATGGAATGAAGGTCGTGCCACTGACTTTCAGAGTTCGGAGGAAGAGGCAATGGTTAGACCGAGCCAACAGCGTAGCAAAAGCGGGAGCAGGGTGCAAAAGCAGAGCAGCCGTCACCAAAACAGTTTGCCTGCTACTGGCCACCGTCACCAGGGACCAAGCACACCAAAGGCAGCTTCAAGGAGTTCCCTGGCATGGCACTTCTTCACATAATGTGCTTACGACAAGACCCGAGTGGTTTGCACGCTGTGCCATCAGAGGCTGAAGCACAACCTGCATGACCAGGCATCTACATGCGAGACACGGGCTGCAGTGGAGTAAGCACCTTCAAAACCAAAAAAGGGCTCAGGCCCCTACTTCTCCCTCTTCTGCTGCTGTCTCGGCCTCTTCCTCCGCCTCTGGAGGAACGTTGGCACCTGCCGCCCAGCAAACAGAGGATGTGCCACCAACAACACCACCACCGTCACCAAGCATCTCCACCATGTCACATGGAAGCGTTCAGCTCTCCATCTCACAAACCTTTGATAGAAAGCGTAAATTCCCACCTAGCCACCCTCGATCCCTGGCCCTGAATGCCAGCCGTTTTAAACTGCTGGCCTTTGAAATGCTGTAATCCAGGCTGGTGTAGATGGACAGCTTGCTGTCCCACAGTATGTCGTTCCCAGCCGCCACTACTTCAGGACAGCTGTGCCCTCCCTGCACAACCAAGTATTGGATAAGTGTGCACTGCCCAAAGCCATCTGTGGCAAGGTCCACCTAACCACAGATACGTGGACCAGTAAGCACGGCCAGGGACGCTATATCTCCCTAACTGCACACTGGGTAAATGTAGTGGTGGCTGGGCCCCAGGCGGAGAGCTGTTTGGCGCACGTCCTTCCGCCGCCAAGGATCGCAGGGCATGATTCTTTGCCTCCTGTTGCCTCCTCTTCCTACTTGGCTTCCTCCTCCTCTTCTACCACCTCCTCATCCGGTCAGTGACAGACCTTCACCACCAAGTTCAGCACAGCCAGGGGTAAACGTCAGCAGGCCGTTCTGAAACTGATGTGTTTGGGGGACAGGCCCCACACCGCGCAGGAGTTGTAGCGGGGTATAGAACAACAGACCAACGAGTGGTTGCTGCCAGTGGGCCTCAAGCCCGCCCTGGTGGTGTGCGATAATGGGCGAAATCTCGTTGCAGCTCTTGGACTAGCCGGTTGGAGCATGTGCTGAATTTGGTGGTGCAGAAATTCATTCACAATTACCCCATGTCAGAGCTGCTGCATAAAGTGCGGGCCGTCTGTGCGCACTTCCGGTGTTCTCATCCTGCCGCTGCTCGGCTGTCTGCTCTACAGCGTAACTTCGGCCTTCCCGCTCACCGCCTCATATGCGACGTGCCCACCAGGGGGAACTCCACCTTGCACATGCTAGAGAGACTCTGCGAGCAGCAGCAGGCCATAGTGGAGTTTCAGCTGCAGCACGCACAGGCGAGTCGCACTGCGGAACAGCACCACTTCACCAGCAATGACTGGGCCTCCATGCGAGACCTGTGGGACCTGTTGCGCTGTTTCGAGTACTCCACCAACATGGCCAGTGGCGATGACGCCGTTATCAGCGTTACAATACCACTTCGATGTCTCCTTGAGAAAAAACTTAGGGCGATGATGGAAGAGGATGTGGCCCAGGACGATGAGGAGGAAGAGGGGTCATCTCTAATACTTTCAGGCCAGTCTTTTAGAGATGGCTCAGAAAGAGGATTTTTGCAACAGCAGAGGCCAGGTACAAATTTGGCCAGTCAGGGCCCACTATTGGAGGATGAGGAGGAGGAGGATGAGTAGGAGGAGGAGGATGGGGATGAAGCATGTTCACAGCGGGGTGGCATCCAACGCAGCTCGGACCCATCACTGGTGCGTGGCTGCGTGGCTGGGGGGATACAGAGGACGCAAGCGATACGCCTGCCACAGAGGAAAGCTTGTCCTTACCTCTGGGCAGCCTGGCACACATGAGCGACTACATGCTGCAGTGCCTGCGCAACGACAGCAGAGTTGCCCACATTTTAACGTGTCCTGAATCCTGGGTGGCCACCCTGATGGTTACAAAGACAATGTGCCGTCCTTAATTTCCTCACTGGAGCATGATCGGAAGATGCGCGACTACAGGCGCACGCTGGTAGATGCGCTCCTGAGAGCATTCCCGACTGAAGCCGGGGGACAAGTGGAAGCACAAGGCAAAGGCAGGGGAGAAGGAAGAGGTCGCCAACGCAGCTGTGTCAGCGCCAGCACCTCAGAAGGCAGGGTTAGCATGGCCGACATGTGGATAAGCTTAGTCACCTCGCCGCAACAACCGGCCCCAACTGCTGATATGGAGCGTGTTAGCAGGAGACAGCATTTGAACAACATGGTGGAACAGTACCTGTGCACACAACTACACGTACTGACTGATGGTTCTGCCCCATTCAACTTCTGGGTCTCCAAATTGTCCACATGGCCAGAGCTTGCCCTGTATGCCTTGGAGGTGCTGGCCTGCCCTGCAGCCAGTGTACTCTCTGAACGTGTATTTAGCACGGCAGGAGGCTTCATTACAGACAGACGCAGCCTCATGTCCACAGCCAACGTAGAAAAGCTCACGTTCATTAAAATGAACCAAGCCTGGATCCCACAAGACTTGTCTGTACCTTGTGCAGAATAGACAACTTTAACAGCCTCAACCATCCATCCTTGTACTCAAGTGCACTTATTCAATTATTATTATTTTTTATATGTCCCAATATTTTCGGGGATATCCCTCAGTAAAAATGCAAAATAACACACATCTGTGTTGGCTACCTATTCCTCCATCGCCGCCGCTTCCACCTAGACCGCCATGTGAGCCTACACGACCACATCCACCCATTCACAGCCTCCTCAACCTCTTCCTCCTACATCATTCCAAATTTTTATTTTTTCAAGGTCTTTTATGTTTTTTTAATTCATTTTCCTATCCACATTTGTTTGCAGAGCATTTGCCATGCTCTTAAGCTCAATTTGCTGCCTTTTGCAGCCCTCTGGCTCTTCCCATGACATTTTTACAGCCATTTTAGTGCTCAAAAGTTCGGGTCACCAATTTTTTTTTCAAGTTTGGTGGAACCTGCCGAAACCAAACATCCAGGTGTCCGCTCAACTGTATTTAAGACCACTTGAAAAATGGCAAAAAATCATATTTTACATTGCTGGATCTTAACAAGGTTCCAAGTAGAGCTTCAACATGCAACTAGAAGAAATGAGAGTGAGACAAAACATTTTTGGAGCATTCAATTAATTGAAAATAGCGATTAACCACTTCAGCCCCGCTAGGTGAAACCCCCTTCATGACCAGAGCACTTTTTACACTTCGGCACTACACTACTTTCACCGTTTATCGCTCGGTCATGCAACTTACCATACAAATGAATTTTACCTCCTTTTCTTCTCACTAATAGAGCTTTCATTTGGTGGTATTTCATTGCTGCTGGCATTTTTACTTTTTTTGTTATTAATCAAAATGTAACGATTTTTTTTACAAAAAAATGACATTTTTCACTTTCAGCTGTAAAATTTTGCAAAAAAACGACATCCATATATAAATTTTTCGCCAAATTTATTGTTCTACATGTCTTTGATAAAAAAAAAATGTTTGGGCAAAAAAAAAAAAATGGTTTGGGTAAAAGTTATAGCATTTACAAACTATGGTACAAAAAAGTGAATTTCCGCTTTTTGAAACAGCTCTGACTTTCTGAGCACCTGTCATGTTTCCTGAGGTTCTACAATGCCCAAACAGTAGAAAAACCCCACAAATGACCCCATTTCGGAAAGTAGACACCCTAAGGTATTCGCTGATGGGCATAGTGAGTTCATAGAACTTTTTATTTTTTGTCACAAGTTAGCGGAAAATGATGATGATTTTATTTTTTTTATTTTTTCTTACAAAGTCTCATATTCCACTAACTTGCGACAAAAAATAAAAAATTCTAGGAACTCACCATGCCCCTCACAGAATACCTTGGGGTGTCTTCTTTCCAAAATGGGGTCACTTGTGGCGTAGTTATACTGCCCTGGCAATTTAGGGGCCCAAATGTGTGAGAAGTACTTTGCAATCAAAATCTGTAAAAAATGACCGGTGAAATCCGAAAGGTGCACTTTGGAATATGTGCCCCTTTGCCCACCTTGGCATCAAAAAAGTGTCACACATCTGGTATCGCCGTACTCAGGAGAAGTTGGGGAATGTGATTTGGGGGTCATTTTACATATACCCATGCTGGGTGAGAGAAATATCTTGGCAAAAGACAACTTTTCCCATTTTTTTATACAAAGTTGGCATTTGACCAAGATATTTTTCTCACCCAGCATGGGTATATGTAAAATGACACCCCAAAACACATTCCCCAACTTCTCCTGAGTACGGCGATACCAGATGTGTCACACTTTTTTGCTGCCAAGGTGGGCAAAGGGGCCCAAATTCCTTTTAGGAGGGCATTTTTAGACATTTGGATCCCAGACTTCTTCTCACACTTTCGGGCCCCTAAAAAGCCAGGGCAGTATAAATACCCCACATGTGACCCCACTTTGGAAAGAAGACACCCCAAGGTATTCAGTGAGGGGCATGGCGAGTTCCTAGAATTTTTTTTTTTTGCATAAATTAGCGGATATTGATTTTTTTTTTGTTTTTTTCTCACAAAGTCTCACTTTCCGCTAACTTAGGATAAAAATTTCAATCTTTCATGGACTCAATATGCCCCTCACGGAATACCTTGGGGTGTCTTCTTTCCGAAATGGGGTCACATGTGGGGTATTTATACTGCCCTGGCTTTTTAGGGGCCCTAAAGCGTGAGAAGAAGTCTGGAATATAAATGTCTAAAAATGTTTACGCATTTGGATTCCGTGAGGGGTATGGTGCGTCCATGTGAGATTTTATTTTTTGACACAACTTAGTAGAATATGAGACTTTGTAAGAAAAAACAAAAACAAACAAAAAATTTCCGCTAACTTGTGCCAAAAAAAATGTCTGAATGGAGCCTTACCAGGAGGGGGGGGGGGGGGGTGATCAATGACAGGGGGGTGATCACCCATATAGACTCCCTGATCACCCCCCTGTCATTGATCACCCCCCTGTAAGGCTCCATTCAGACATCCGCATGATTTTTTACGGATCCATGGATACATGGATCGGATCCACAAAACGCATGCGGACGTCTGAATGGAGCCTTACAGGGGGGTTATCAATGACAGGGGGTGATCAGGGTGATCAGGGTGATCACCCCCCTGTCAATGATCACCCCCCCTGTAAGGTTCCATTCAGACATCCGCATGATTTTTTACGGATCCATGGATACATGGATCGGATCCACAAAACGCATGCGGACGTCTGAATGGAGCCTTACAGGGGGGTTATCAATGACAGGGGATGATCAGGGTGATCACCCCCCTGTCACTGATCACCCCCCCTGTAAGGCTCCATTCAGACATCCGCATGATTTTTTACGGATCCATGGATACATGGATCGGATCCACAAAACGCATGCGGATGTCTGAATGGAGCCTTACAGGGGGGTTATCAATGACAGGGGATGATCAGGGTGATCACCCCCCTGTCACTGATCACCCCCCCTGTAAGGCTCCATTCAGACATCCGCATGATTTTTTACGGATCCATGGATACATGGATCGGATCCACAAAACGCATGCGGACGTCTGAATGGAGCCTTACAGGGGGGTTATCAATGACAGGGGGTGATCAGGGTGATCACCCCCCTGTCACTGATCACCCCCCCTGTAAGGCTCCATTCAGACGTCCGCATGATTTTTACGGATCCATGGATACATGGATCGGATCCGTAAAAATCATGCGGACGTCTGAATGGAGCCTTACAGGGGGGTGATCAATGACAGGGGGGTGATCAATGACAGGGGGTGATCAGGGAGTGTATATGGGTGATCACCCGCCTGTCATTGATCACCCCCTGTAAGGCTCCATTCAGACGTCCGTATGCTTTTTGCGGATCCGATCCATGTATCCGTGGATCCGTAAAAATCATACGGACGTCTGAACGGAGCCTGACAGTGGGGTGATCAATGACAGGGCGGTGATCAATGACAGGGGGGTGATCAGGGAGTTTATATGGGGTGATCATGGGTGATCAGGGGTTTATAAGGGGTTAATAAGTGACGGGGGGGTGTAGTGTAGTGTAGTGTGGTGTTTGGTGCGACTGTACTGACCTACCTGAGTCCTCTGGTGGTCGATCCTAACAAAAGGGACCACCAGAGGACCAGGTAGGAGGTATATTAGATGCTGTTATGAAAACAGCGTCTAATATACCTTTTAGGGGTTAAAAAATTCGGATCTCCAGCCTGCCAGCGAGCGATCGCCGCTGGCAGGCTGGAGATCCACTCGCTTACCTTCCGTTCCTGTGAGCGCGCGCGCCTGTGCGCGCGCGTTCACAGGAAATCTCGCGTCTCGCGAGAAGACGCGTATATGCGTCCAGGAGGAATAAAGCAACCACCTCCCGGACGCATATACGCGTACAGCGGTCGGGAGGTGGTTAAACTGAAACAGGCTGTTTTTCAGCTGATCCAAATTTTAGGACCACATGCCTTTAAAAGGCCAAATCTGTGCAAAGATGTGGATTCATTGTCATTTTCTGTCAGGTAGTCACACATTGTGATGGCAAAGGCACAAAACTCTCCTTTTTTGAACGTGGTCGGGTTGTTGAACTGCATAAGCAGGGTCTCTCACAGCGTGCCAACGTGGAAGTTCTTAAATGATCCTGAGGGTCATGGAACAAAAAAGTAAAGTGGAAGACCCACAAAAATGTCATCAGCACTGAGCCGGAGGATCCAATTTGCTGTTCATCGAGACACTGGACGATCCTCGACCCAAATTAAGGCCCTTACTGGTACTGACTGCAGCCCCATAACCATCAGACGGCATCTGAGACTGAAGGGCTTCAAAAACAAAAAATGTCTTCAAAGACCTCGTCTCCTTGAACGCCACAGAACTGCTTGTATGGACTTTGCAAGAGAGCACGAAACTTGGGACATTCAAAGGTGAAAGAAAGTTTTATTCTCTGATGAGAAAAAAATGTAACCTTGATGGTCCTGATGGTTTCCAACATTACTGGCATGACAAGCAGATCCCATCTGAGATGTTTTCTACGCGCCACAGTGGAGGGTGTGCCATAATGGTCTGGGGTGCTTTTTCCTTCAGTGGAACAATGGAACTTCAGGAAGTGCATGGGCGTCAAACCAGATGTTGCAGAGAGCATTCCTAATGACTGAGGGCCCTCGTCTGTGTGGTAACGACTGGGTTTTTCAACAGGACAACGCTACAATACACAATGCCCGCAGGACAAGGGACTTTTTCCAGGAGAATAACATCACTCTTTTGGCCTATCCTGCGTGTTCCCCTGATCTAAATCCAATTGAGAACCTTTGGGGATGGATGGCAAGGGAAGTTTACAAAAATGGACAACAGTCCCAGACAGTAGATGGCCTTCGTGCGGCCATCTTCATCACTTGGAGAAATGTTCCCACTCACCTCATGGAAACGCTTGCATCAAGCATGCCGAAACAAATTTTTTAAAGGGAACCTGTCACCTAGATTTTGGGTATAGAGCTAAGGACATGGGTTGCTAGATGGCCACTAGCACATCCGCAATACCCAGTCCCCATAGCTCTGTGAGCTTTTATTGTGTAAAAAGAATGATTTGATACATATGCAAATTACCCTGAGATGAGTTAGAGCTTGAAAATATGACTCTTCTCTGGTCACACAAGTAAGATATGACTCTTTTATGTAAATTTGCATAAAAAGCAGTAAGTAAAAAAAATGCATAATACTTCTTGAATTCGTCTGCAAATGAAATTAAAAGTGCAATTTATATGTTTAGGGTAACACAATGAACATTTAGAAAAGCTCAGTGAGGGTAGCATAGAAGGGGTGACAGGTTCCCTTTAAGTGATTAACAATAACAGCAGAGCTGCTCATTACTCATTACAGTTCATGTTTGGAAGTTGGATTTCTGTTTTGGGGGGGTTTCTTTTTTTTTTTGGAGGTGTGGTCCTAAACTTTTGATCAGCTGAAAAACAGCCTGTTTCAGTTTATTCGTTGTTTTTATTAAATTGAATGCTCAAAAAATGTTTGGTCTCACTCCCATTTCTTCTTGTTGCATGTTGAAGCTCTACTTGGACCTTGTTAAGACCCAGCCATGCTAAATATGATTTTTGCCATTTTTCAAGTGGTCTTAAACTTTTGATCAGGACTGTATATACACACACATACACACAATGCACAACTACCTCTAGCAAAAGATTTCTATACTGCAGAAATAACCCTAATAACACACCCCCTTCACCTCTCACACCAGCGTGCTGACCAATCAGGACACGGCGCTCCACATTCCGCCTGCACCGCCAACACCTGCGCGACGGCAAGCAGGTTGGAGCGCCACCATTTCTGTTCGTCAGTCCCAGCCGCCATTTCTGTTCGTCAGTCACAACACTATAGAGAGGAACCCCTGTCAGCAGTCTAATCCACCAGTCGCTACCAGCAGTCTCAGCACCAGCATTGAATTACTAGCAGTCTTCAGTAAGGGTGAAGAGGGGTGGTGACAAGTTGGGGGCACTGGCGTAGCTATAGGGGTCGCAGCAGTCGCAATTGCGACCGGGGGCCTACAGGGCCCTCTAAAGCCAGGAGAGCCACAGTAAAGCCGTACCTACCGGCGAACCCTGCGTGCACTGTGCAGGGCAGGCGAAGTGAGGAGGTCAGGAAGAGGAGTGAGCAGCTGTGTGCTGACCGGGTTTGGTTGCGACCAGTGGCGTAGGGATCGCTATAGCAGCCATAGCAATGGCTATGGGGCCCTACACCACTAGGGGCCCAGGCCGCCAGCTGGAGATAAAAAATAAATAAAAAATTCATGTGGCGAGTGGGTAGCGGTACGATAGGGGGCGGCCTCCCCCTTATCCCCCCCATCATTGGTGGCAGCGGCAGTTCCAATCTGAGTCCCAGCAGTGTAATGCTGGGGCTCCGATCGGTTACCATGGCAGCCAGTACGGTACTGAAATCCTGTCTGCCATGGTCAGTTAGTCAGCAGCATACTTACCTGTGCTGTGGCCGCCCGACGCTCCTTCTTGTAACTCGTCTCAGGTCTGTGCAGCGCATTGCTATAAGCATAAGCAATGCGCCACACAGACCTGTGATGAGTTACAAGAAGAAATAGCGTCGGGCGGCCACAGCGCATGTAAGTATGCTGCTGACTAACTGACCATGGCAGACAGGACTTCATTACACTGCTGGGACTCCGATTGGAACTGCCGCTGCCACCAATGTTGGAGGGGAATGTTGGGGGAGGGCGCACTGCCCACCAATGATTTTAATACTGGGGGGAGGGCACACTGCCCCCCCAATAATTTTTATACTGGGCAGGGGGGGGCACTGCCCACCAATGATTTTAATACTGGGGAGGTGGGGGCACACTGCCCACCAATTATTTTAATAGTGGGGAGGGCGCACTGCCCACCAATGATTTTAATAAAGGGGAGGGTGCACTATAAGGCATGGGGATCTTATCTGAGGTCTGATTGGGGGTCATTCATATTGGGGTCTGAGCTGAGGTGTTATCTGAGGTCTTATTAACATTGTGGATCTTATTGGGGCTGTCAGCTGAGGTCTGATTAACATTGGGGGTCTGATTGGTGGTCTATCCTGAGGTATAATGAAAAAGCGGAGAAAAAAGGCCTCACAGTCTCCCACACTCCTTCTGCGTGGCCAAGCCTGCCAGCATCCCTGAGGCCAAGCCTGCCAGCATCCCTGAGGCCAAGCCAGCCAGCACCCCTGAGGCCAAGCCAGCCAGCACCCCTGAGGCCAAGCCAGCCAGAACCCCTGAGGCCAAGCCAGCCAGCACCCCTGAGGCTAAGAGCCAGCCAGCACCCCTGAGGCTAAGCCAGCCAGCACCCCTGAGGCCAAGCCTGCCAGCACACCTGAGGCCAAGCCAGCCAGCACCCCTGAGGCCAAGCCAGCCAGCACCCCTGAGGCCAAGCCAGCCAGCACCCCTGAGGCTAAGCCTACCAGCACCCCTGAGGCTAAGACTGCCAGCACCCCTGAGGCTAAGACTGCCAGCACCCCTGAGTCTTCAGAACTGTAAGTAGATTATATATAAGGGGAGCTTATAATATGAAAGAGACAAATTAATAAAATATATATATTTTTTTGCTATGGGGCCCAGTCATTTCTAGCTACGCCCCTGGTTGGGGGTGTATACTTGCACAGACTCACTCTATCCAATCAGTGCTGCCATTGTCAGCCTGTGCAGGGACACCCCCACAACTGGTTACTATCCCTCTGTACCCTTACTGAAGGCTAATTGCAAATCATCCATAACTTCTAGTAGAACTAATAAAGGAATGGCACAGCATAGAGTCATAAGAATAGAGGCTCCAGAATTGTTATTACATGTAAAATGCAAGTAGCTATTAAAACAAACATGTCAGGAGTGGTGACCCTCTGCAACTTTACACTTGTCCCTCCCTGAGTTGTCTCTTCTTACTCCTGAACAATATAAAGTCCTTAATTACCAGTCAAATACACATAGGGGGTCATTTATGAAATCAGATATTTCAGTTTTGTGGTGTAAAAAGTCGCAATTTCCTTGGCAACTGCGCCATTTTTGTGACATACAGTATTGTGATCCCAGCTACTTTTCACAGTGGTCTAAAGAAATGCCCCTATGTGAAAAGATTAACTGCTTATCTAGACCTGATTTTCTGTGACAGATTTTCAGTTCCACCATATAATTAATATTTGCCTTTTTATAGGACCAACTTCCTAGAAGGACATTTTTCAATACAATTTTGAATTCTCATCTTGGAGTTTCACTTTTTGAGTTCACTTTACAAGAAATAAAATATAAGTGATAAAAACAAAAACAAAGCTGTGAAATGCTAGGTTTAACTTCCATCGTGTAAAAGTATATATTGCACTGCTTTAGATGAGGATTATTAAACTTGTCAATTATGATGTAATATAATACCTTTGGCAACACATCCATATCTCCAGAGCCTGTAAGGAGGAAAAAGAGGAAAGTCAAGAAGCATAGGTGAAAAATCAAAATCTAGAACATGTTACTTCACTAAAGTATCGGGATCAAGGTCACTAAAACTTCTTTCAAAAGGGTAGGATGTTTTATTCCAACTTTCACAAATGTTCTTCAAATGGCATTATCGTAAATTTACTAGTATACGTTATAAGCCCATTAATGCCATTGTCACCCACCACCTTGTGTACTACAGTTAACTGCCCTTGTCCACACAGTGCTCCGATCCCAACATGTCACTGATGGAGGAGCATGTGGCCAGAGCCAACTATCAACAGCCTCCATTGAATGACACAGCACATAGCACTATGTGTCCGCTAATCACCCACGCAGCCCTGTTTGGTGGTACAGTCAGCTCCACTGACCAGACATGGTCACTCGCTAATTGAATAACAATGTGCATGGTACTGTGTATGCGCTAATTACCCAGGTGACACTTAAAAATGTGCGAACATCAGACTGACTCAACCCTGACACCTAGAAAAAATGATCCACGAAAAGCATGTTAATTAATGATCTGCATGTGTAGTAAGTTTCATCAACATAGCATAGTGCTTCAGTTATCATCCCAACCCATAGAATACAGACATGATAAACTTCAGCACTCCATACATTAAATACATCAGTGCATATTTTTTATTAAGATTTTATTAAGGCAATTCACAAAAGATGTTTGGGTCAAAATGAGCTTTTCAAACACTATTGCCATTGGTGATACAGTGGAGAAATGTCTGCTGCTGGTGAAGGATGAATATCACCATGGAGAAATTGAGGGTTGAGGATCTGCAGTTAGACTCATGGCCACTAGGTGTCATTATATCACCACAGTATGCAGCATCCTCCAGTACCTTTATTTGGATGTTATTTCATGACATTTATTTTCTCTTGGGATTTGAAATAACCCTATTACTATAACTCTTTCCTGTTTGGAATGTTTTCTTCCCTATGATTGCTTTAAGAAGACACAAGTAAATCTTGCAAAAAAGAATCCATGTTAGATATTATGCAGTGATCTTTCATGTTGTGATGTTACGTTTTAGAAATATGTATACATTGTACAGATTACTTCTATTTGGATATATGTAGATAACATTTATGCTGCATTTCCTCCATAGTTTTGATTATTATGCGTAATACTCTATGGTAAAAAGTTACATGCTGGCATATATTATTGAATACCATTTTGGTTCTTTTTTTTTCTGATTATAAATACAAAGGGGAGATTTATCAAGCTGGTGTAAAGTAGAACTGGCTTAGTTTCCCATAGCAACCAATCAGATTCCATTTTTAATTTTCTAAAGGAGCTCTGAAAAATGAAAGGTAGAATCTGATTGGTTGCTATCGACAATAAACCAGTTCTACTTTACACCAGTTTGATAAATCTTCCCCGAAGTTCAAAAACATGAACATTTCATGAATGTACCTACCTAACGATCCATTCATATGATGAGGTTCCATTGCACCCATTCCTCCCATTGGGCCATCAGGACCAGGGCCCATTGGGAACTAAAAAAACAAACAAACCCTGGTCACAAACATCGGTCACAACACAAATTGTAGTGCAGCATCACATAAGACAATTTTAGAAGTTGCAGTGCACAACCTTGATAACTATAATGAGCTACTGCCTTCAGACCTGCACCACCTTTATTTTACTGGTTCGCTGGAGTCTCAGAGGTTTGAGTTTCACCACAAATGTGTAACTCCCCTCAAAGCATTCAATGATTTTTGCAAAAATATATCCAAATTTACCCTTATTAGCCTCAATGTTAAGTACCCATGGCCCACAAAGTAATTTATACGTCACCAACTAAATTCAATTTCAAATTTAGGTACATTTTAATGATTATGGACAGCATGGTAGCCCAGTGGCTAGCTGAAAGTTGAGGTCCAATGTTCAGAACCAAATGTATTCCGTAAGTGCTCAGAACTGCACTGAACCATCCCAGGTACCTGTTCTGGCATTCATTGTATGCTGGTCCTGTCTTCATTACTTTCACAGTGGAAGATCTGAATCTTAAGTTGACCATACACATTAGATTAATATCAGCTGAACATGCTGATTTGGGCGGGCGCAGATGGCCATATAGTGTGTATGGTGTTATCCCCACTTTTCACCCCCAGGTAGTATTGGACTGTTGAGTTTTAAAATGCCTAACTCTTTTGTTCTTAGTGGAGATAAGCTGCTATCAGAAGTCTCTGTCAATGCTTTTAAGTGGTTATCTAACCCCTATAATGACCCTTCCCTTCGCACGCGCCACAATATGCGGGCCCCTGGGTATACATTATACTTACCTGCTCCCTGGCACCCACATATCTCTGGATCCCTGCACGGTCGCCACTGCATCTCTCCATTGCTTGGACGAAAACATCCGGCGACGAGGGGAGAAGCCAATAGCAAGCGTCGGGGACGAGCCTCCTTAGAATCGGGGGTGACAAAGGAGAAGCAGCGATGGCCATGCGGGGATCAGGAGCGACACAGATGCCAGGGAGCAGGTAAGTATAATTATACCAGGTTCAAATACTATGCTTTCCCTTTAAGTGCAAGGATGTGGTGTGTTATACAGCAATTCATTACTACTAATGTCCATTAGGACTATATTACACCTATTGATCCTGCACCTACCTAATTAACTAAGACTTAACTTTTATTGATTATTGCTAATATGACTTATGTAAATAACTAAATTATTAAAACTCCCAGTAATCACTGGCCTTAACGTATCACTTGAATTGCCCTGTCAGGATGTCACCTGACCAGGTTACCTTCTACTAGGTAGATACACACTAGTGCCGATCTGGCTGCGCGCTGCCAGTATAGTGTGTGGGCACTTTGTGATTTCTTGACACTTTATTACTAAGCCACAGTGATAAACTGTTTTAAAATTAGAGCTTCACGCTGCCCCGTGTGCTGGCGTCTTCAGGGGTTAGGGTGACAGTTTATTTTAACTACAGATCTATGAATATGCTGGAGCTATGTAAATGAGTAATAAAGATAAATTATTGTAATAACCTGCACCACCGAGACTACTAGAATAAAGTATTATAGCAACCTGCACCACCCATATTGGGTACATGGCGACTGAAAAGTTGCACAACATTTTCTGTAATGATGGTCAATAGTGTCGCACTGCGACATGCTGCGACTGTGACTAAACAGTCACACAAAATCTATCCAGGTTGGATTTTTGTGCGACTGTTGCATCACAGTCGCAGCATATCAAGTCTCATGTCACAGTGTGACACTACTGACTATAACTAAGGATCTCGGAGCTGCAGCGCCAAGAAAGGACAAGTCCCTACTCGGCTTGGCTGCAGCTCCGTAAACCTCAGCGCTGCCTCCCATTAAGATCATCAGAGATAGAGATACTGTGGCCATGGGCAGGTTTTTGGTGAAATTCTGGCGTGGATGTCTGCGCCAAAATTCCACCTCAAAAGCCTGCTATGTGGAGTTACTAGTAGAATAAATGATTGTAATATTCTGTTCTATGCTAGTAGAATAAATTATTATAATGACCTGGAAAAAGCATCGGCCTCTCTGATAGCCAGGACCGCGGAAGTGCACATAGGCCGCCGCTTTTTCCTATAGTGTTCAGGCATGGCCACCGCTGCTGGATTGCAGGGTGGTCATAACCCCTAGATATGAGCAATGTACTGTATATTGTGACGGAAAAATTAATCCAGCCAGCAAAGCAGGCAATATGGATAATAACAATACATTAGTAAGTGCCTTGTTTTATCTTTCTCTACATCATAAATACCAGTTGCCAAAACTTGCAATTGAAATTAAATCATCAACTGACAAGTGTGTTGTACTTGAGCTTACCCTAAGGCTAGTTTCAGACAAGTGTTTTCTTTCGTGGAAACACGCTATATGGGTGAGCAGTATGGTATTTCCCAGCCTGAATGCTGCTCATGGGAAGAGAACTCTCAGCATTGTAATGATTTATGATGCTGTGAATTCCAGTCTTACCACCGATCTAATGAACTGTTAGCACAGCTTTATGCGATAGCAGTAGTCATGAGCAGCATAGGCAATATTCGTTTTCGCGATATTTCGTGAATTTGTTCGCATAATATTCGCAATAAATTCACAAATTATCGAATTCGTGATCTCCAGTCATTATTTTTGCGATTGCGCAAATCGGCACTAATGATGCGCTTATTTTTTGCGCAATACATGCAACTTCACATTTTATCAGGTCTGAGTAGACATTGGTGCACTAAGTATTGTTGTGACATCACACCACTATGTCTATAGCATGTATGTATGGACAGCAGAGAAACAGCAATTCCTATCAAACTACCTAAAACTCTGCACTGGAACCTATCAGCTACACTATATCCCTATCTAACCTACACTGACTATCTCCCACTATCTATATAATATATACAGTGCTGCCCATAATTATTCATACCCCTGGTAAATTTTTACTTAAAGTTACTTTTATTCAACCAGCAAGTAATTTTTTGACGGGAAATGACATAGGTGTCTCCCAAAAGATAAAAAGATGATGTACAAGAGGCATTATTGTGGGAAAAAAACATTTCTCAGCTATTATTTACATTTGAACAAAAAGTGTCCAGTCCAAAATTATTCATACCCGTTTCAATAATCAATAGAAAAGCCTTTATTGGCTATTACAGCAATCAAACGCTTCCTATAATTGCAGACCAGCTTTTTGCATGTCTCCACAGGTATTTTTGCCCATTCATCTTTAGCAATGAGCTCCAAATCTTTCAGGATGGAGGGTCTTCTTGTCATCACCTTGATCTTTAGCTCCCTCCACAGATTCTCAATTGGATTCAAGTCTGGACTCCAAAACGTTAATGTTGTTGTCTGCTAACCATTTCTGAAATGTCCACTGGTGCCCAAGGCCAAGTTTCTTTTCAGACTGCCTGATGTTGTCATTGAGAATCCTCATGTATTGCTCTTTTTTAATGGTGCCGTTTACTGTGATTAGGTTCCCTGGTCCATTGGCTGAAAAACACCCCCAAAGCATTAGGTTCCCACCACCATGTTTGACAGTGGGGATGGTGTTCTTTGGGTTGAAGGCTTCTCCTTTTGTACGCCATATGAAGGAAACATCATTGTGACCAAACTATTCAATTTTTGTTTCATCTGACCATAAAACAGAAGTCTTCTTCTTTGTTCAGATGAGCTTTTGCAAAGGCCAAGCGAGCTTTTGTGTGCCTTTTCTGGAGAAGTAGAACCCAGCAGTGTGAAGTGTCCGTTGGATTGTCTGCCTTGAGATATTGCCACCAGCAGAGACCAAATTCACCAGGATGGCCTTGGTAGTGATCCTTGGATTCTTTATCACCTCTCTAACTATTCTCCTGGCCAGCACAGGTGTCACTTTTGGCTTCCGACCATGTCCTCAGAGATTTTCCACAGTGTGGAACATCGTGTATTTTTTTGCTCAAATGTAAATAAAAGCTGAGAAATGTTTTTTTTTTTCCCACAATAATGCCTCTTGTCTATCGTCTTATTATCTTTTGGGAGACACCTCCCGTCAAGAAAATTACTTGCTGGTTGAATAAAAGTAACTTTAAGTCAAAATTTGATGGGGTATGAATAATTATGGGCAGCACTGTATATATGAGCTCACTAACTAATGTAATTGGATAGGGAATAGGATCCAGATGAAAGCACAGAGCACAGCAATGTCACTGCTCTCTTTCTCAGAACTGCAAAAAACCCAGCAGAAAATGGCTGCTGGGTAGGCAACTTTCCTATTGGTTGCTAGGGATGTTGCTAAGCTCAAAGGTATTGCAGCCTTCTCATTGGCCCACAAGCAAGAAAGAAGGTTACTGATGAAAAAAAAAAAATCTTGAATATTTACGATTACGAAGATATAGCATTATATTCTAGATCTTTGCGAATTCTAGAAGTGTCGATATTCGCAATTCGAATATTTGCGATCAACACTAGATAACAGTTCACTTCACAGGAGAAGCAAATACCATTTCACTCACAGAGTGTGTTTCCCGGGAAGAACATGCTCATCTGAAACTACATATTGACTAAGGGTACATTCACGTGTGACAAATCCACAACAAAGTCTGCCTGATTTACATGTGGATTTGTCGCAGATTTTGCTGAAGATTTGCCACTGATTTCACAGTTTTTCATTGCTGCAGCATGAAGGTCATTTTACTTTGCTGAATTTTTTCTGGTAGCAAATAGATAGGATTTTCCAGATCATTTTGTCATGATCACAAATAATGGAGTATTCTAGCATGAATTTATATATCAAATAACATTTCAAGTACATTGTCACTGTTCTTTACATTTACTTACATTTGGCCTGCTTCCGCCAGGTCCTATGGGATTCATCATTGTGTACATGTTCTCACTGGAGTTTGTAGAGTCTGCAAAAAAAACAAAAACAAAAGAAACACATAAAAATAAGCAAACATATGCTACATGATATTCATTGTACAGTTATGCATTTTTCTAATATTCTTTCTATTCAGTGGCAGAAACCAGAGATCTTAAAAATGGTGAGCAATTAACATACACAGTGTAAGGCCTCAGGCATACGGACGTTGTTTGGCCATTATGTGGATTGGGGACCACAATTTGCGGCCGGGACGTATGGAGACCCATTCAACTTGGAAGGGTCTGTGATCTATCCGCACCTCAAAAAAATAGAACATGTTCTATTTTTTTGCAGTGCGGAGGCACGGACAGAAACACCACGGAAGCACTCCTTAGTTCTTTTGTTGGGGTTCTGTGCCTCTGTTCCGCACCGAAGCTCCGACTTAAATGGGTCCACAACCGTGATGCAGGGAGCACACGGCCGGCACCCGCATATTGCGGACCCACTGTTTGCGGGCCGCAATACGGCCACGGCCGGGCAACAGCCGTGTGCATGAGGCCTAACAGAAAGTATCAAAACCTTTCATTATTCAATGATTAAACTTTATTTACATAACACAAAAAATGCCTGTTTTTTCCAGGAATTATTTTTTTTACAACAAAAAAAACAGACAGAGGTTTAAGTCAATAGGAAATTTATAAACAAACCATGATACGAATAGTGCATTTTTTGTGTATTTTTCTTGCAATTTATATTTTGGGTCAATAGCGTTATTACAAAGTGCAACATCCTGGGGATATGGAGTTTCAGGTGTTTTCCCTATAAGACGCATTGACATTTCCCCCTACTTTTTGGGAAAAAAGTGTGTCTTAGTCTACATTCACACAACCGTACGTTTTTGGGGTCCCTTTGGCATCTGTATTGCATAATTTTTTTTTGCAGATCCATTGTAACAATGCCTACCCTTGTCCGCAAAACGGACAAGAATAGGACATGTTCTATTTATTTTGCGGGGCTACAGAACGGACATATGAATGCACATTTTTTGCGGACTCACTGAAATTAATGGGTCCTCATCCAATCCGCAAAAAAAAAAAAACAACGGAATGGACGTGGAAACAAAATAGGTTTGTGTGAATATAGCCTTATAGGGTGAAAAATATGGTGTATATATATATAAGAGAAAAAGAAAATCAGTGAAGAGCCCATGTACAGTATATGTAAATTGATACCATGATATATTATCAACTATGATATCCACAGTTGGTCTGCCATAAAAGGAAACTCTCTCAATATAATATGTGCTTTTATTTTTGTTTGCCTTGTTGCTGAAGCTTCAGTGAATGTCCTATTAATCAGACTCCATGTGGCTGCCACCAAGACAACCCTATTCACATGAATAGAACTTTTAAAATGTTTAATCAAAGAAGTTTGTTCATAAAATATTGTGTGTGCGAAAATACATAATTAATATGTCTAGTAAGTATATATAGGGGCATGAAAATTATGAACTAACATATATGAAATTAGGTAATAAACAGAAAAATGTTAAACAAACCAGAATATGATTTAGATTTTAGATTCTTCAAAGTAGCATTTTCTGCTTTGATGGCATTCTCTCGGCTTAATGAGGTAGTCACCTGGAATGTTTTTCAATTAACAGGTATGTCTTGCCAAGGGTTAATTTGTGGAATTGTTGCCTTTGTAATGTGTTTGAGACCATCAGTTATGTTGTGCAGAGGCAGAATTTGTACACAGCTCCATACACAGTTTAGTCATATTTGACTACTGTTCTAGTTCACATCATTGCAAGAACCAATCAACTCAGCAAAGGGAAACAACAGTCCTTTATTACTTTAAGACACGAAGGTCAGTTGATCTGGAAAATTTCCAGAACTTTTGACGGTATCCTCAACTACAGTAAAGAAAACCATCAAACACTATGATGATACTTGTTCTTATGATGACCGCCCCATGAAAGAAAGACCATGAGCTACCACTGCTGCAAAAGATTAGTTCAGAAACCACAAATTAGCAGCAACTTAATTTAGAGGCTCCATAAATGCTTTTACAGGGATCAAGTACATCAACAGTTCAGAGAAGGCTGAGAATCAGGCCTTTATGGTTGAATTGCTGCTGAGAAGTCTTTACTAAGGAACAATAATAAGAAGATAATAACTTGGGCAAAGAAACACACGAAATGGATATTAGACCAGTGAAAAATCTGTACTTTGGTCTGATAAGGATGGTTTCTACATGACAATGACCATTTTAAGCTCTGTCAACGGCCATTCTAAGCTGAATGTGCCTGCACTTGTCAGACTGTAGCTGATACACAACTTAAAGGGGTTGTGTCTCTTCAGCAAATAGCATTTATCAGGAGGGAAAGTTAATACAAAGCACTTATTAATTGTATTAACTTTCTCTACATGATAAATGCCAGTTGCTGAAGTGACACGACCCCTTTAAGGCCTGACAAGTACCCGCTTGGGAGGCTGGCTGGGAATCCCAGGTTGACTTCGCTGCTAAAGGAGGTGATGATGGTAAACTAAAAGAATTCAAAAAGGGCCAGGATGTATTTCTGGAGTGTAATAATATTACACATTATAATTACTAGAGTTCTGGAGATGGGTCGTTGATCCAGGGAGTTAGTTATTCTGATTGCCTGATTGAAGTCGGGAAATAATTTTTCACCTAAAATGAGTAAAATTGGCTTCTACCTCATTGGATTTGTGTGCCTTCCTCTGGATCAACACGTCTCCAGGCTATATAAGGACTATCTGACCAAGAAGGAGAGTGATGGAGTGCTGAGTTAGATTATATTGCCTCTACAAGCGCCTGACCTTAACTCAATTAAGATAGTTTGGGATTGGACCGCAGAGTGAAGAAAAAGCAGCCAACAAGCGCTCAGCACCTCTGGGAACGCCTTCAAAACTGTTGAAAAACCATTCTATGTGACTACCTCATGAAGAGGATTGAGAGAATGCCAAGAGTATGCAAAGCTGTCATCGAAGCAAGCAAGGCTTCTTTGAAGAATCTAGAAAAAAAAACATTCTGGTTTAATCCTTTTTTGTTGAGATATGCCCCCATTATCTGATAGGTGCAAGTCCTACTGCTGTGACCCGCACCTATATCGATAATGGAGCCCCGAAAGTGGGGGAGGGCACATTGCACATGCGCAGCCACCCTCCATTCATTTCTATGGAGCCGCCGAAAATAGCTGTGCGCTGTCTCGGCCATTTCCATTGGGCCCATGGAAGTGAATGGGAGCGGTGGCCAGTCATGTGTGGTGTGCTCTTATTCACTTCCATGGGGAGAGCGCTTGGTGGTGGCCAGACTGGAGTCCTCCAACCACCACTTTGCGGGGCTCCCGCACCTATAAGACAATGGGGGCATATCCTAGTGAGACAACCCCTATAATTCCATATATGTTCAATCATAATTTTTATGTCTTTAATAGGAATCTACATATATTTTTTTGTTTTTTTATTTTTTTTATTGGTACGTAAAATGCTGACAAGACTCCCTATTTCATGACTAACTTAATTCCTTCCTGCTTCTGTTTTCTGTCCTTGGTAACCTTATTTCTCCAGACACATCCAATAGATGGAAGGAATTGTTTTCTGGCCAAAATATCAACTATGAGAACATGGAAATGCTTTGGGAAGACGAGTCTTACTGTTGTCTGGGACAGACTGTGGAGATTAAGCCTTGTCAGTGATCTCTTGGCTTTGTGTACCTGAACAATCCACTCTTAACATAATTATTGTTCAAGTGCCAAGCTGGAAACAAAGATGAATACAGTAGTAAATTAATTACAGTCGTGAAAAGTACTAAAAAACTTGGACAAATTCTACAGTCGTGGCCAAAAGTTTTGAGAATTGCATAAATATAGAAAATTGGAAAAGTTGCTGCTTAAGTTTTTATAATAGCAATTTGCATATACTCCAGAATGTTATGAAGAGTGATCAGATGAATTGCATAGTCCTTCTTTGCCATGAAAATTAACTTAATCCCAAAAAAACCTTTCCACTGCATTTCATTGCTGTCATTAAAGGACCTGCTGAGATAATTTCAGTAATCGTCTTATTAACTCAGGTGAGGATGTTGACAAGCACAAGACTGGAGATCATTATGTCAGGCTGATTGGGTTAAAATGGCAGACTTGACCTGTTAAAAGGAGGGTGATGCTTGAAATCATTGTTCTTCCATTATGGGCAGGGCTAAAACGTACTAGACGTGGGTAAGGCATGCCAAACCTGACCTATGGCTGAGTTGTGCCGGGAGCCATGTGCGTGGGTAGGCCTGAAGAGGGCGTACCCTGTTGGAGTGTGTGAAAAAAGGGAGGGAGGGAGGGGTAAGTGAGACACACCGCCTGTGGGAAGGTATTGGAGGGAATATATAGGGAGCTACGCCCCGCCCACAAACACAGGCTGAAATCAGCCTTAATACTTATGGGCAGGGCTAAAACGTACTAGACGTGGGTAAGGCATGCCAAACCTGACCTATGGCTGAGTTGTGCCGGGAGCCATGTGCGTGGGTAGGCCTGAAGAGGGCAAAAAGACAAGTACACTCCATTGGTGAGAACCTGTTTATTCGTATGCTTCCAGTTTATGTACTATAACGCCAATGACTGAAAAGCCTGAGATATCTCCCTGTGTGGGTTCGGAATATATCTGTTGAAGCATGATGACCGCCAACGCCCCATGGAACGGATGACATGGGCAGGGACCTGGTGTTGTGACGCAGATGAAGCCGCCCCTATACGGAACGAATGACCCGAGATGGTACTTGGATCATATCCGAGGCCTGTCGCTAGGGAACGTATGTGGGACGTGAATTGGACGGATGAGAGGGGCTTGCCATTAAAGGGGAGGAGAGGACTATTAGGAGGAGTTGACTGTAACTGTGACAGCAGTTTATTTAGGATACGGACTGGGCACCATTTACTATGAGTGGGGAAATATTTAACCTCCGAGGGTGGCCCTGTCTGGTTTGTTTTGGTTAGAGGTAGGCTGAGTATGAAATGGTCGTTGTGCCACGCCAACTGGTCTTTGCGGAGGCAGCCTTGCCCCGGAGGGCTGCCGGTAAATTCCCCTGGCCGGAGAAAGCCATAGAAGCTTAAAAACATGGCCGCTTGTATTATCATGCTGGAAAAGGGCCCAAAAGGATGACCATCTAACGCAGAGGACAGATCCCTGAATAGCTCGGGAGACACCGGTTGTCTGCGGGGGGGAGTTTGTTTGACGGTTTTTTGGATTCCCCTGAGGGCCGCCTTGATGGCCTGGTTCGAAAATATGGAGGAACGACCCGGATTACTGAGCATGAAGTGGTGTTGAAGGCCTGCTAGATATAACTTGATGGAACTATGTGAGATATTGAGTTGGGAATGACAGAAAGCTATGAACGCCAGTAAGTACAACGTTTCGTCATGGGCGCCCTGGGGGTGAAGGCGTCTGAACCTGTCGAAGGCTTTCAATCCGGCTCTATAATTCCTGGCCGTGTTTGGGGCTAGCGACTGGTTTATGAGGCTTTTCGCTGTCGAGATGAGTGACTCTAGTCCATCGTTAGAGTGTTGTGCGATGGGATTGAAGCACCCGTGGGATCTGCGTCGGGCATCTCCTGAAAAAAACCCGAAAATTTTGATCTAGACAGTGCATCTGCTGCTGTGTTACTAAGCCCCTGAATATGTTCCCCTGAAAAACGAAAGTTGAAGGAAAGGGACAGCCAAACTAACCTGCGTAACAGTGACATGATTTTTGGAGACTTAGCCCTTTGTTTGTCCAGGATGTCGACTAACGCCTGGCTATCCGTGACAAAAAGGACGGAGGAATTGGCCCACTGGTCACCCCAAACTTGGGCCGCTGCCACTATGGGATATAGTTCAATGAGGGGGGATGATTTTAATGCTTCTATATCGGATCTTATTTCTGGGGGCCATCTGCCCGCGAACCAATGATTGCCAAAGATAGCAGCGAACCCAACTGACCCTGCTGCGTCCGAAAAAATGATGGGCGAGCGTGAGGTTCGGGGAGGGATGAATAAAGAAATGCCGTTCCAGTTTGACAAAAAGGAATTCCACATGGATAGATCTGCTCTGGCGTGACTATCTAAAAAAATGGAGCTGTCCTGATCCTGAGCTTCGGGGAGGAGTTGCAGCATCCTTGACATGAATGCTTTCCCTTGCGGCATGACCCTGGTCGCAAAATTAAGCATCCCTAAAAGAGACTGGAGTTCGGTTTTGGTGATGGAGTTGCTTAGCACCGCTCTATTCATGGCTGACCGAATCTTGATTAATTTCTCAGAAGGGAGCCTGGCCTCCATGCGGACTGTGTCCAAGATAATGCCCAGAAAGGTGACTTGTGGAGCTGGCCCTTCTGTTTTGTTCTGAGCTAACGGGACCTGTAACTGACTAAATAACTCCTTCAGAGTGTTTAATGCGGTTGGGAGGGGACGCTGTTTCTCAATAATCAAGAAGTCATCCAAGTAATGGATGACCATTGGCAAACCCCCGTGGTGAACCAATATCCAGTGAAGAGCTTGAGCTAGCTGATCAAAAAGCCAAGGACTGCTTTTGCAACCGAACGTGAGACGGTTGGCAAAATAAAACTTATTGGACCATCTGATGCCATAAAAACCCCAGAGCTGTGGCTGAATGGGCAGTAGCTTAAAGGCGTCAGCTATATCCGCTTTGGTGAGCCAAGAACCCTTGCCTGAGAGCAAAATGAGCTGGATTGCTTGATCAATGGAAGAGTATCTCATTGAGAATTCGTCTGAAGGGATCAGAGAATTCAGGCTAGGAGTGGACGAAGCATGTGGAGCAGACAAATCATAGATCAGACGTTTTTTATTAGATGACTGTTTTGATACAATACCGATGGGATTGATGCGCCAGTGTTGAAAGGGAACGTCGGAGAAGGGGCCTAGCAAGAAACCTTTGGCGACCTCTGCTAGGATCAATGTGTTAACTGCCTCTGGATCCTGACTGGCTGACATTAGGTTAGGACCCTCCCAGTTACTTTGGGGAAGAGAAATTAACCCTGTGTGAAACCCTTGGCGGAAACCGGATATCAGGGATTCAGTGAATGCTCGATCAGGGTGGTCGGCTAGGAGAATCGACAGTAGTTCGACATTGATGTCGGTTAGTCATGGTTGTTGTGAGGTTTTCCTAGGGCACGAGGAGCGAGGATGAGCTCTGAAACACAACGAGCAGATGTGCAAAGCCCGACATGCGTTGAAGGCACAGCTCCCCAGATTAAAGTTGTTGCACAACTGGCTTTTGCCGAGGTAAACTATGGGCCGGCCTAATTTGTCCACTGAACTGGAATTGCCCTGACTGCCGGAGGGGCCGGGCCATGGACCTTGTGGCGTGTTAAGACTGTAGTTTGGGCACCAATCCGTTGTATGAAATATAGACTGGCAGTTTGAGCAGGTGGGGGCCCTGAGCCCCGCGAAGTGCCGGCAGAATAGCTCAGTATCCATCTCCGCCCAATTGGTGACAAACTGGAACTGGGAGAGCGCTGCTGCTGCTTTGGCGGAGAAGGACCGGTGATAATCGTAGAATGCTGATCCACCATATTTCTGGCCCAGGTCGGTGACCCGGTAAAGGTATCTATCCAATTCCTCCCTTCTGTCAGGCTGGGCTGAGCAGACCACATCCCTATAAACACTGAAGGCCAGGACAAATTCCGGGATGGACAGCTTCCTACTGAGACGTGCATCTTTGGCTTTCATGACTATTGATACGTCCCCACAGTTGATCACGCGGTTCTCTGCAACATCATGGGATGCAATGAGGATGGAAGCTAGGTTTATGTCCTTGCCTGCCACTATATCTTTTTTGAGACTTTCTGGTAGGAAGTGGGATGGGACAATTTGGGGGGTAGGAATATTAATACCTTGGAGAGACTGTAGGGCGGCCGGAGTTGATACGGTGGCCTGGCTTTGGCCGGACGTTGGAGGCTGGACTTCCAGGACCTCAACTCTGGACTGGATGTCCGAGACTGAGTTGACTAACCCGTTGATGGAAGCTTGGAGCTGGGAAAGCGACAGCTGTATAGATGACAAGGAAGATTGTTCCTCGGAGGACCCAGCCTCAGACATCAGGATCCTATAAAGTTCCGCTTTCCTGGCTGATGATGGATACCGGATCCCTTTCCTGTTTAGCTCAGCAATTAGCTTTGGAATGGTCCAGTTGCGGAGAGATCTGTTGCTGCTGCGACCTGAGACTACTGAGCCTAAGGAAGACACATTGTCTTCTGTACCAGACAACTGGGACATCTTGGATCCGCTTTGGCTGAACCGAACTTGTGAAGAATGAATTGATCTGGATTGCCGCGGATAGAAAGGTCAACAATAAGAGCTAGGTGAGGAAAACATGGACTGAAATAAACAAGAACAGAACCTACCAATGCTAGGATCTTGTTGCGTGTATCTTACCTTGCAGAACTTTTGCCTACTTTGGATTTTATGACGGCTGGAGACACTCCTAGGAATCTGAGGGAAAATTTTTGTAAACTGAATAAACGTGGCTGTGAGAAGAGTGGGGACCGCGAGACCCCTACGAACGACCGGAAGGCTCGTGCCCGGCCTTGACAGACTCGGACGGGGTATGGTAGCCCCGATGTGACATGAGATGGGAGCCGCAATGGCTAACTTGAAGGAGCTGGATGTTGCCCAACGCCTGGTACGACCTAGGAACTCAAGAAGGACAAAATGACGTGACCTGCCATCAGACAGCTGAACCTTAACGATCCACGTAACCATGCCGATCTTGGCCGGACGAACTAGTTAACAAGGAACGCCAGATCCAGACTGAACGATATAGGTGACACCACGTTGAACGAACCTGAATGGTCCCGAGACCTGTGCCATGGACTGGTCTGGCGGTCCATGTGCCGGGCGACAATGAACTGGGGCCTGGACGATCCAGGAAACGTGCCACACGTGATGGGCGCCTGGATGATTCCGGTAACATACAACAATTGCTTGGGGCTGGACGATCCAGGCAATTGATAGCGATAGGCCATGGCCTGGACGATCCAGGTGACGTACTGACAATGGCCTGAACCTGGATGATCCAGGTGACACACAATATTGAACCGGGCCTGGACGATCCAGGTAACGTATTTACACATGACAGGGCCTGGACGATCCAGGTGACATACAACAATGGCCTGATCCTGGACGATCCAGGTAACCGATAGCAATAGGCCATGGTCTGGACGATCCAGGTGACGTACCACAACGCACTGGGCCTGGACGATCCCGGTGACGTACAGACGATGGCCTAATCCTGGACGATCCAGGTGACATACAACATTGAACCGGGCCTGGACGATCCAGGTAACGTATTTACACATGACAGGGCCTGGACGATCCAGGTGACATACAACAATGGCCTAATCCTGGATGATCCAGGTAACCGATAGCAATAGGCCATGGCCTGGCCAATCCAGGTGACGTACCACCTCGCACTGGGCCTGGACGATCCAGGTGACGTACAGACAATGTCCTAATCCCGGACGATCTAGGCAACCGATGGCAATAGGCCATGGCCTGGACGGTCCGGTGACGTACCGCATTGCACTGAGCCTGGACGATCCAGGAGACGTACAGACGATGGCCTAATCCTGGACGATCCAGGTGACATACAACATTGAACCGGGCCTGGACGATCCAGGTAACGTATTTACACATAACGGGGCCTGGACGATCCAGGTAACATACAACAATGGCCCAATCCTGGACGAACCAGGTAACCGATAGCAACAGACCATGGCCTGGACGATCCAGGAGACGTACAGACGATGGCCTAATCCTGGACGATCCAGGTGACATACAACATTGAACCGGGCCTGGACGATCCAGGTAACGTATTTACACATAACGGGGCCTGGACGATCCAGGTAACATACAACAATGGCCCAATCCTGGACGAACCAGGTAACCGATAGCAACAGACCATGGCCTGGACGATCCAGGTGACATACAACATTGAACCGGGCCTGGACGATCCAGGTAACATACAACAATGGCCCAATCCTGGACGAACCAGGTAACCGACAGCAATAGACCATGGCCTGGACGATCCAGGTGACCTACAACATTGAACCGGGCCTGGACGATCCAGGTAACATAATTACACATAACGTGGCCTGGACGATCCAGGTAACATACAAGGAATGGCCTAATCCTGTACTGTCCAGGTACATTAAGGATGCCAGTAGACTGGACCAGCTGAGACGCCTGATGCCAGCCCTTGCCAGCCGTGATGGGAGTGACCCGATCTCTGCGTCTGGCAAGTGGTTGAGGAAAGGTTCAGCAGTGAGGCAGTGAGGCGCGCGCCACCTGTTCCTGACTCACTGCTATGCTCACGCTGTGCGAGGCGAGTTTCAGGCGTCTCCGGTGGGTAAGCGAGCGGCCCGATCTGCGCTCAGCAGGAAGTGGCTGGGGAGACAGCGGAAGCCGATGCGTTCCACCGTGGACCGCAAGCCGGAATGAGAGAGCGCAGCTGCCGGCCGCGCCGATGCGAAGTTAGCAGGACTTACTTGATGAGAAGGAACTTCTCTCCGGACGTACACCGAACAGCGAGACGCACCAGACACAAGTGAACTTGGAGGCCGGCTAGATGTGCTCTTCCTACAAAGTAAGTGAGACACACCGCCTGTGGGAAGGTATTGGAGGGAATATATAGGGAGCTACGCCCCGCCCACAAACACAGGCTGAAATCAGCCTTAATACTTGTTAACCATGGTGACCTGCAAAGAAACGTGTGCAGCCATCATTGCGTTGCATAAAAATGGCTTCACAGGCAAGGATATTGTGGCTACTAAGATTGCACCTCAATCAACAATTTATAGGGTCATCAGAAACTTCAAGGAAAGAGGTTCAATTCTTGTTAAGAAGGCTTCAGGGCGTCCAAGAAAGTCCAGCAAGTGCCAGGATCGTCTCCTAAAGAGGATTCAGCTGCGGGATCGGAGTGCCACCAGTGCAGAGCTTGCCCAGGAATGGCAGCAGGCAGGTGTGAGCACATCTGCATGCACAGTGAGGTGAAGACTTTTGGAAGATGGCCTAGTGTCAAGAAGGGCAGCAAAGAAGCCACTTCTCTAAAAAAAAAAAAAAAAAAAAATCAAGGACAGATTGATCTTCTGCAGAAAATATGGTGAATGGACTGCTGAGGACTGGGACAAAGTCATATTCTCCGATGAAGCCTCTTTCCGATTGTTTGGGGCATCAGGAAAAAGGCTTGTCCAGAGAAGAAAAGGTGCTCCAACAGCAACTTCTTCCAACAATCCAACAACAGTTTGGTGAAGAACAATGCATTTTCCAGCACGATGGAGCACCGTGCCATAAGGCAAAAGTGATAACTAAGTGGCTCGGGGACCAAAACATTGACATTTTGGGTCCATGGCCTGGAAACTCCCCAGATCTTAATCCCATTGAGAACTTGTGATCAATCCTCAAGAGGGGGGTGAACAAACAAAAAACCACTAATTCTGACAAACTCCAAGAAGTTATTAAGAAAGAATGGGTTGCTATCAGTCAGGAATTGGCCCAGAAGTTGATTGAGAGCATGCCCAGTCGAATTGCAGAGGTCCTGAAAAAGAAGGGCCAACACTGCAAATACTGACTCTTTGCATAAATGTCATGTAATTGTCGATAAAAGCCTTTGAAACGTATGAAGTGCGTGTAATTATTTTTCACTACATCACAGAAACAACTGAAACAAAGATCTAAAAGCAGTTTAGCAGCAAACTTTGTGAAAACTAATATTTGTGTCATTCTCAAAACTTTTGGCCACAACTGTATTCTCTCTTGGGAGATTCTGTTTACCTCTGAACTATTACTTGGAAAACACACAGGCCGGACCTAGTTTATGACTGATACATGGACTTCATAAGACTACATTGTTATTGTAGACCTGAAAATCCATATCCACACTCAACACCACACTTCAAATTGATTACACAAGAAGGTACAAAGATAAGATTTAAGTATTACAATGCATTAAAAAAAATACCTCCTGGACTGGGCATTATAGGTGTGCCAGGTGGTCCTCCGCCACCTGGAGGACCCTAAATAAAGACATAAAACATATAGAGTTATATAGAGCAAAAGACAAAGCAGAGTACAGCTAACCCAACCTGATGATCACCCTCATTGTGAATGGATCATACAAATGGCCACTAGGTAAATATCCAGAAAGAGACGTTACATTCCTTATAGCTATGAGGAAGACTGGTATTGAAATTCGGTTTTGTGAATTTTAATCTTTCTATGATGTGTTTATCAATAAAATTAAATGTGGATTTTATCTACGTGCTGAATATAACGTCTCTTTTTAAATCCTAAAGGTATTGTCTCACTTTAGCAAATGGCATTTATCAAGTACAGTAGATAATACAAGTAGTTAATACAATATTATAGGAAAAGGTTCTGGCCTCTCTGGTGGCTAGGACTTACAGTAGTGTGCAAAGACTGGTGCTTTTTCCTATAGTTTGCAGTTGTTATTGGTATAAAATGAATTAATCAAAAATGGTTCTATTCTTTCCGTGAATGATGCTATAATAACAAACTGTAAGGCTGGTACCCTTATAATGGAACTAACATGGCCTTACTGACAAACGCGTTGCTCAGTCAAACACAAAGTTGCTTTCATTTTTCCAAAGCAATGTTAAAATGAGAGATGAGCTCTGGTTGATGTCGGCAACACAGCCATTTTTCCTGTGAAGCACTTTTGATAAATGAGACACTATTTGGTGTATAAAGAGTAGCAATATGAAGGGCTATAAGTAGAGAAAAAAAAACGTAAAAACAAATAAATAAATAAATACAATTTCTCACCACATAGTTTCCAGGTGAAGATGATGAATATGCTATCTGGATGTGGAAAAAGATAACAACTAAGTTACTAACCAACATTAACAATAAGTAAACTAGTAAAAACTCCAGCAAACTCCGCTCTTTAATGACATTTCACAGTCTGCCACAATATAATTTACATAGTTACACAGATCGCTATTACACAGATTTTCACAAAGATTCCATGCCAAAATGTTGTGTATTCCATCTTCCATTGATGTTTTTCTGCTACATATTTTGGTGTGGAAACTGCACAAAATCTGCTTGGGAACCACAGTCGAGTAGCAAAACGCAGATTAAGCTTATTGAAATTGGGTAATCCACGCACTTGACAAGCAGCAAATTAGCAACAGAAATAAACAATCTGGCATCTGAATTCTAACAGGGATTCCATCA
This sequence comes from Bufo gargarizans, assembly GCF_014858855.1. Taxonomy (NCBI): domain Eukaryota; kingdom Metazoa; phylum Chordata; class Amphibia; order Anura; family Bufonidae; genus Bufo; species Bufo gargarizans. The sequence continues at coordinate 372,260,439 of NC_058080.1, forward strand.
TGTGAGCAGGGCTGGATCAACATTGTCTCACAGCAGAAACATTTTTATAGTCTATTTTCAAAGGCAACCAAGAGAAATGTTAAGCCTCCTGCACATGACCGTGGGGCCACTGTCTGTGTTGTGGCTGACAAACCGCTGGCATCGGTCATGTGCAGGCAAAATCCACAACAGAAAAAATTGTGGCAGATCAGTAGCTGAAAATGGGTTGTTTTTTGTAACTTGGAAGAGTTTTTAGAGAATTTCTTGCAAGCGTTTTAGAAGAGTTTTTGAGTGAGGCTTTTCTGTTTTGACTTGTACAATCAAATGTGCATTGCACACTAGCCAGTATGCACAATCTAAATGCAGACATTGAGCCAATATTGCTAAAAAAGTCCTACTCTGAAATCTGGATTGTGAATGCAGCTCCAATGTTTGTATTGGTAGGCACACTTGCATACAGGAATCACTATTATTGATGTTTATCATAACATTTATTATATATAAATAAAATTATAAAAAATATAAAAAAAATACATAAATGGAATATCTATTTAAATACAATATTAGACTTTTTACATATTTTTTAAATAAGTATTCCATTTAAATAGGTATTTCATTTACGCATTTTTATTTTTATATTTTTAATAATTTTATATATAATAAATGTTATGATAAACATTCATAATCTACAATAGTAATTCCTGTATGCAAGTGTGCCTACCAATAGAAACATTTGTATTATAATATTTGGCATTGGGTATGCCATTTGTTAGAGCACCTTTATTCACTGGACCCAGAGGGGTGAGCTACTAATCACACTATAGCTCTGGTGTACAACCTGTAATTTCATATCAGCACAAGATGCTAAATGTTAATTTATATGCTTTTATCCATTAGTAATAAAATGTTATCCAAAGGTGGATAGATATCTAATTTATTTCATGTGTTATTTTCTGGACATTTAAGTAGCCAAACTTTTATATATTCATTTTATTGTCAAGTTACTAATCTATAAAATTATTTAGCTGGCTAAGGAACAGAATAAAATTATACCAGCTGCCATAAATATTTCTGTATGAATTTTGAGTTACAATATTAGCTCATTCACAATGGTTAAATAGGTCATTTTGCTGCCTCACTTTGACTATTGCAAAACTTCAGCGTTTTAGGTTAGACTAGCCTAGGGTCCTTACATGTGAATTTTGTACTTTCGAATCTTACCATAAAAAAAAAAAATGCCATTTTTATTTAGGGCATTAGCATTTTTTGCTATATTTATTTATTTTATGCACTTATATAGCGCTACTATATTCCACAGCGCCTTACAGACATTAGCAACCAACTGTCCCCAATGCGGCTCAAAATCTAAGGTCCCTATCAGTATGTATTTGGAGTGTGGGAGGAAACCCACGCAAACACGGGGAGAACATACAAACTCCATGCAGATGTTGTCGGATTCGAACCTAGGACCCCAGCGCTGCAAGGCACCCGTGATAACCACTGAGCCACTGTGCTGCCAATATACATATACAAAAAATGCAGATGTAAAAAATGCCACTAAAACAAAAAGGTGCCACCAAAAGGCTATGTTTGAAAGCATCTTTAACATTACATAGTGTTGTTTCAATTTCATTTAGAAGCTTACCGAATTAGCATTGGGGTTCGGCCATGGACCTCTCCCTCCTGGGCCCCTATGTAAAGAAAAATATTAATAATTTTTGTGATGAAAAATTGGAAGACACATCACAGCATGAAACCAAATGCGCATGTGCCTACATGTTCATTCCAGGCATTCCAGGTCCACCTAAGGAATTTGGAGGTGGTCTCATTCCACTGCCGTAGTTCTAGGGGAAAAATAATTATTTTAGAGAGATGACATGGTTATTTAGAGCTAGCCAACAGTGTTATAATATTATTATATTTCAGAAAGAAGTTACATTAAAGGGGTAGTCCAACATTCAAGTGTTTTTTTTTTCTTTTTTTTTTCTTTTAAAACTCTAGTGGGAAGCATAGTTACTTACTCCCTGATGTTAAGTTCTGACTTCAAGGATACATGGCTGTCTTCACTGTGCTTTTGTCCCCAAACATAAACTTCTGGCATGGATGGTGATCATGTGTGCCGCTGCAGCCAATGACTAGCCACAGTGGTGACATGTCCTCAAGTGATCCAGCAGCGATGTACCGCTTAGGAACACATTAACACCTCAGTGGCACAAGTGACCCCCCATATGTTCTGGAACTTTAAATGCAATGAACAAAGTACAGTGCTGGAACTGAGTGTTGGGGTTGAGGTAAACATACTTCCCTTTACGAGTCCCGCTTGGTGGAGTTAGGGTTATTTAAAAAAAAAACTAAGAAAAAACAAAAACATTTGAACTTATACAACCCCTTTAATAAACTTTGGAACATAAAGTTTTCTTAACAGGTTACCTGAGGTCCCATGCCTGCCATGCCTCGTGGTGGGTTCATTCTTTGCATGGGTCCGCCCATGTTTGGATGTCCTGGAAAACAACAAATAATGAAAAGATTATCAGAAACAATCAAAGAATGGAAATGAAGCATACTTATAAACTTAAAAATGCATTGCAATCATTATCTATCTATCTATCTCACAAATGCATGGAGTACCACTAGTACACTATTCCTAATACTTACTCTATGCATGGACGCTGGCCAACCCTCACCAGTTGTTGAAGGCATTACAGCAGGTAGAAAAGGGCACATTATTTGCTCTAAATCTCTGTGAATTTCCATTGCTAGTGCCAGCTGCTGAGCAGTGCCTCAAAGGAGAGGTAATGGGACTCCTAGCATCCTCCCTCTGCTCCTCCCGCTACCTCTTCTCAAGCAAAGTTAAAGTTACCATATGGTGTTAAAGCAGCGTTCAGCTATTCTAATTCATGTACTTAGGATACACTACACAAGTACTCCTTAATGGCAGAGAAGGCCTGTCTGGGGAGTGCTCAGGACGCAGTCTGTTCTGCTTTGAAAGGCTGCTGTAAAATGCAGCCCAGGTCTTGGTGACACTGTAATTATTCCTGCACTTTTGTCCTTTTATGTGCCCAGCACTAATGAGCCATTGGTGACAAAGGAAATATGTACCGTAATGCAGAGGAACATTAGCGTATTGTCACAGGGCTCATTTTCCTTGGTTCGTGAAGTAAATGTCATGTGACAAAAGACCGTTAGCACTGGGGTTGTATGACACAACCAACCAGCGTAAGTGTTAACAGTAAAATCCTTAACAACAAATACACACAACAAAAAAGCCTTTACACAATAGTCTTGTATGCAGTGTCCCACTCCATATTAGTAGTGGGGCCCTGTATACGTATGAGTATTTGCAGTATGTTATGTCATTATATGTATGTATATTGCTGTCATTCCTTCATTCCTTATAACAGGCTGGTAAACCACCACTTCACATCGGTCACTATATATATTGTGGGGATCAGCTCAAACAGTGACTTCAGGTGTCATTTAAACAATAGTCTTTTATTGTGTTCAAACACAGCTTTAAACAAATGCTCGCTTACTTCAGCGGGTAAACCCAAAGAAACACAGTTCATATGAAATGGTCCAACTCACAGTCCTCTGTAGTTCCAGAGTTCCACCACCCGCTGGAGAGGGGAAAAAGAGTAGGCAACGGCAGGCTTATCCACAGCAACACACCACACAGCTTTACTCCCAGTCTGTTACACTTTTAGACTAGGAACCACACCCCTAGCTCTCCTGGGATTCCTGGCTTAAATAGGCCAGCCAACACCTGGCCTGGATACGTGAGAGTAGTCATCCCACCCTGCTCTTTGACTATTCCAATGAAACCCGGCCCGGATCAGCTGCAGCTAGCAGCTAAACTACCTCTAGCAACTGTCAGTAACCTAGGGTTACTGACGAAACATTACCGGTTCATTTCACTGAGGCCAGGCACCTCGGTGACACGTATCTATCATCTATTATGGCACCTTGTGCCTTCTCACATATCCCCCCCTCTGTCCAAAGCCGGGGGCTTGGACATCTTTAGCCCCCAGACTGTGTACCCTTGACAGGGCGTCCGCATTCCCTTGCAACTTGCCTGGCCTGTGTTCTACTGAGAAGGAGAACTCTTGAAGTGCAAGGAACCAGCGGGTAACTCGGGCATTATTCCCCCTCTTCTCTCGCATCCACCTTAGGGGAGCATGGTCTGATACTAACCTAAACCTCCTTCCTAGTAAATAGTACCTCAGGGAGTCTAGTGCCCATTTTATGGCCAGACACTCCTTCTCAACGATGGCATAATTCCTTTCTGCTGGGGACAGTTTTCTACTCAGGTACATCACTGGGTGCTCTTCTCCATTCACTACCTGAGACATGACTGCACCCAGACCCACATCGGAGGCATCGGTCTGGACCACAAACTCACGGGAGAAATCCGGGGCTATCAACACTGGTTGCTTACACAGGGCCTGTTTAAGCTCTTGAAAGGCCCTTTCCGCTTCTGGGGACCACTTCACCATAGCAGACTTTGTGCCCTTTGTCAGGTCAGTCAGGGGAACCGCTATTTCTGCGAACCTGGGGACAAACCGCCTATAGTAGCCCACAATACCCAGAAATGACTTGATCTGCTTCTTAGTTAGTGGACGGGGCCAATTCTGAATTGCTTCTACCTTGTTAAGCTGGGGTTTAATCTCCCCTCTCCCCACTATGTAGCCCAGGTATCTGGTTTCCTCCATGCCTAGGGCACATTTGGCTGGGTTTATCGTAAACCCCGCCTTCCTTAGAGCATCAAGGACGGCCTGAACTTTTCTGAGATGGCTTTCCCAATCGCGACTAAAAATGACAATGTCATCTAAGTACGCCGCGGCATACTCCTTATGGGGCCGTAGTACTTGGTCCATAGCCCTTTGGAAGGTGGCAGGGGCCCCCTGCAAGCCAAACGGCATTCTTACATACTGAAAAGACCCCTCAGGTGTTGAGAACGCAGTCTTCTCCTTAGCCTCTTGCGACAGTGGGATCTGCCAGTATCCTTTAGTGAGATCTAAGGTGCTAATATACCTTGCGGGGCCTAGCCGTTCGACCAGCTCATCTACCCTGGGCATAGGGTAAGTATCAACTGTGGACACTTCATTAAGCTTGCGGTAGTCATTGCAGAATCTCCACTCCCCGTTTGGTTTTGGCACTAACACTATGGGGCTGGACCAGCCACTTTTAGACCTTTCAATCACCCCTAGCTCCATCATCCTCCTAACCTCTTTGGAAATCACGTCCCGGCGGGCTTCAGGGATCCTATAGGGTTTTAAGTTCACTCTCACTTGGGGATCTGTGAGGATCTCGTGTACTATCACATTGGTACGGCCAGGGGTTTCTGTGAAGAGATCCGTATTCCTCTGCAGCAGTTCCCTAAACTGTTGTTTTTGGGAGGGGGATAGGGTCTCTGAAATTTTAACAGCTTCAATGGTGGACCCTTGTTGAACCACCAGGCAAGAAGCTTCAGGTGGGTCTCTCTCCTTCCAGAGTTTGATCAGATTGACATGGTATATCTGGTAGGGCTTTCTCTTCCCTGGCTGGTGTACCCTATAATTGACCTCTCCCACTTTTTCCACTATCTCGTAGGGACCCTGCCATTTGGCTAGGAATTTGCTTTCGACAGTAGGGACTAACACTAATACCCTATCTCCCAGATTAAACTGTCTTAGACAAGCGGACCTATTATATACCCGGGCCTGTGCCTCCTGAGCCTGAAGCATATGTTCCTTTACAATGGGCATCACCCTTGCCATCCTCTCTTGCATCTGTGCTACATGCTCTACTACACTTTTGTAGGGAGTGGCCTCACTTTCCCACGTTTCCTTTGCCACATCCAAGAGACTTCTGGGGTGTCTGCCATATAGTGATTCAAAAGGTGAAAAACCTGTGGAGGACTGGGGCACTTCTCTAATAGAGAACAGTAGGTATGGTAACAGACAATCCCAGTCCCGCCCATCCTTCTCTACCACCTTCCTCAGCATGGCCTTTAGGGTCTTATTAAAACGCTCCACAAGGCCATCCGTCTGAGGATGGTATACGGAGGTTCGCAGCTGAGTGACTCTTAAACTTTGCACAGTTCCCTCATCACTTTTGACATAAACGGGGTCCCCTGATCTGTAAGAATCTCTTTGGGAATACCCGTTCGGGAGAAGACCTGGAACAACTCCCGGGCAATATTTTTGGACGTGGGGTTCCGTAGGGGAACAGCCTCGGGGTACAGGGTAGCGTAATCAGCGATTACGAGGATGTACTGATGCCCCCTAGCGGACTTCACCAATGGGCCTACCAAGTCCATTGCTATCCTTTCAAAGGGGACCTCAATGATTGGTAAGGGAACGAGAGGGCTACGGAAGTGTGCTACTGGGGAAGTGACCTGACAAACTGGACATGATTGACAGAATTCCCTAATCTCTCGGTAACACCCCGGCCAATAAAATCGTTGTAGGACCCTCTCAAGTGTTTTGTCTGCACCCAGGTGACCACCTAACACATGGGAATGGGCCATGTCCATAACCATACGTCGATATGGTTCCGGGACTAGTAGCTGCTCTATCACTTCGTCCCGTATCTTGGTCACCCGGTATAATAGATCCTGATTCAGGGCAAAGTGTGGAAACCGTTGGTCGACCCCGGGCTCTTGCGGAACCCCATTAAGGACCTCCACATTCTCTAGTGCCCCTTTTAAGGTCAAATCTCGAAGTTGGGCCGTACCAAACTTTCCCCGGGATACCTCCAAGTCGGGGACATTTTCCTCTGGGGTATCCTCTTCCTCATTGTCTCCCAGCAGGACAGTCAGAGGAAACTCCTGGGTCGCCTCTGGACTCCCACCCACAGGGTTGCATGGGCCGGCGCGGTGATTCGGCATAGCAACCTTTGCCCACAGGTCCCAGAACAGGGGGCAGTCACGGCCAATAATAACCTCATGCAGTAAGCATTTCACTACTCCCACATGGTGGGTCAGGGCAGTCCACTCTGTCTCCAGAGTAACCTGGGCCACCGGGTAAACTCTGGTGTCACCATGAATACATGTGACTCCCAGATTTTTCCCAGGGACCAACACATGAGGAAGAGAGGCCGAGATCAGGGTGACCAAGCTCCCTGAGTCCAATAGTCCTGAGACCAGAGTTCCATTGACGGTTAGTGTACACATCTGGGGTCCCTCCCCCCCTGTGGGTACGGCGCTGCAAGCTGGCTGCGCAAAGAGGGAACTGCGCCGGCCCACAGAACAGTCCATGGGCTCCGTGGTGAGGGGACACTGGGCTACCATGTGACCTGGGGCCCGACATCTCCAGCAAATGATTTCCCGAGAGGTTCCTCTGGGTATGGGTTCAGGCATCCCCCTGGCCTTGACACGACCCTCTCGAGTAGGCTTGGCCCCTAGTCTCTGACTATATGAGTCCTTCCGGGCCCCCCAATATATTGATTTCAGGTTCCCTGGACCGCCCAGGGACTTCTCCATGGCATGGAATCTCTCCACTAGTCCCACCAGGTCATCTGCTGTCTGGGGGTCACCCTGTGTAACCCAGCACTGAATGGGGTGAGGAAGGGAGTGCATGTACCGGTCCATGACTACACGCTCCACCATTTCAGCAGGGGAGCAAACCTCTGGCTGCAACCACTTTTGAACCAGATGTAGCAAGTCAAATAGCTGGGACCTCGGAGGTTTGTCCAGGCAATAGGTCCAGTACTGTACCCTTTGGGCTCGCACTGCCAAAGTAACACCTAGCCGTGCCAGGATCTAGGCTTTTAACTTGGGGTACTCTTTTGCGTCCTGCAGGGCAAGATCATAATAGGCCTTTTGGGGCTCCCCAGTTAAATACGGGGCCAGGACTTCAGCCCACTGATCCGGTGGTAGCCACCCGCTCGAACACCGTGAGGAAAGCCTCAACGTCATCCTCCAGGGTCATCTTTTGTAAAGCTTCCCTCACAGTCCTCCTGACACGGTGACCATCATTCGGAGTGGGAGGAGTTAAACTCTCCCGGGTGCGAACGGCGTCGGTCAGAACGGCCATCTGCTGGATGAGCAGCTTGTTGGTCTCTTGCTGGGCTTGCATCGCGTCCGTATGTGCTTTCTGTTGCTGCAAGTTTGCCTGCACCAGGTGCTTAATCACTTCCTCCATGGCAGCTGGTGTGGGTTGGCTCTGTGTTGCAGCTTTGACCCAGGACATGAAATTCGACCGCGGGTTTATGCCCGCATCCGACACCACTTGTGGGGATCAGCTCAAACAGTGACTTCAGGTGTCATTTAAACAATAGTCTTTTATTGTGTTCAAACACAGCTTTAAACAAATGCTCGCTTACTTCAGCGGGTAAACCCAAAGAAACACAGTTCATATGAAATGGTCTAACTCACAGTCCTCTGTAGCTCCAGAGTTCCACCACCCGCTGGAGAGGGGGAAAAAGATTAGGCCACGGCAGGCTTATCCACAGCAACACACCACACAGCTTTACTCCCAGTCTGTTACACTTCCAGACTAGGAACCACACCCCCAGCTCTCCTGGGATTCCTGGCTTAAATAGGCCAGCCAACACCTGGCCTGGATACGTGGGAGTAATCATCCCACCCTGCTCTTTGACTACTCCAATGAAACCCGGCCCGGATCAGCTGCAGCTAGCAGCTAAACTACCTCTAGCAACTGTCAGTAACCTAGGGTTACTGACGAAACATTACCGGTTCATTTCACTGAGGCCAGACACGTATCTATCATCTATTATGGCACCTTGTGCCTTCTCACAATATATATATATATATATATATATATATATATATATAGAGAGAGAGAGAGAGAGAGAGAGAGAGAGAGGGATAGGGAAGTTAGTTCAGTCCAGTACTAAGTGTGTGAAGTGTAGCAACAGTGAGAGAAGTGCAGCAAGAGCAGCACATGTTTAGCCCTCAGCTAAGGAGGGGTACCTCTGGCATCAGACCCACAGAAGTCAGATGCCTTAGCCAGACTAAAGGGGACAGAAAGGAAGTGGAGGACCAAAGCTAGGGCTGGACCTGCTGTACCTGGAAGTGAGCTGGCATTGAGCTACCCCTCTGACTTGTCTGCAGACCAAAGGTAAGCCTGAACAGAAGAACCCCAGTGTGTTGAGAAAGTATAAGGAGAGCCTAGTGGAGGTGAGAATGTTGCCATAGCCTATAGACTCCATTAGCACCCAATGTGAGACAGGAGTTAGCCTATGGTGGGTGTTCACAGTCTACAGTCAAGTATAAGCTGCATGCAGAGCCACATTCCTCTATCGACAGTGTGGATAATACTTTTGGAAATTGTGAGTAAGCCAGAAAGGCAAGACATATGTATAATGGCCGTGTGAAGAAGTTTATTGATGTATACTCCACACCTGGAAGATAGTCAGTCAGAAGTTACAATAGCCTGAGTGTGACGACAGTCAGTATCTCACCAAGAGCCTGTTACTAGGATTGCAGCCACAGCTAACTGTGATGTGCTTTTGCATAGATTACAATACAACTAACTCTTCCATATCACTGAATCTATACTTCTACCTCAAGGCAAGTGATTAACACAGTAAATGTTACAGTTATTTATACAAGCCTTCCCTGCACCTAAAACCCTATACCATCAAGGGGACCTCAACCAACATCTGGTAGGAGATCCCTTAACACCAGAGTGTGCCCCGAAGGAATCCGGTGCTATCCTTCTCGTGACTGTCCTCTACCTCTGGTGTGAATTCTGGAACTGCCAGATGCGGCCGAATGTCTTCCAGCCCCACTAGGTATAATGGGGTCCGGCAGAGATCTTTACATATTTTGGCAGACAAGCCGAGAACCAGCGTTAAACAAACCTCTGCATGCTGTGGTTTGTGTCCATCCAGTTTGTGTCTGCCAGAACAACCATGCTGGAGTTTCACAACGGAGGTGAGAAAGTAGCCTCTCAGTTACAGGGTGCTTACAAGATCTTTGAGAGGCCAAGAGCAGCAGGATGCCAAAGACAGCAGGACCTGATGCTTCCATCTTGGTGACTTCATATGAGCATGCTGAGAGCCTCAGGAGGGGGAAGTAGCCACAGACAGCTCGTGAGAGCACCACATGACAAAAAACAAGTCCCCTTCCCCCCCCCCCCCCCCCACTAGCCATGGCTGTTCTACAGAGCTGAAAGCAGGCTGCACCAGAATTCTGCCTTCCTCTCACCTTCTTGCAGAAGCTTGATGCATGCAAACTGTTTGTATATTCTTTATTTATGAATATTTTTCATAACAAGAAAAAGGGATGACAAGTACATATGACAAGAGTACAAATATGTATAAGGCACTGAATTAGATAGCATGAAAACTGAGTGAGCAGTCTCGATACTAATGGACCTAAGCATAAAATAAAAGGAGAAAGAGGAGGTCGCACACAATATATGTAAAACCCCTCACCCCTCCGGTCTAGACACAGAGGCACATACAGTATTAGAGAAGTCAGATGCCTATTAATTACTAGGATCAAGAGTACTGTCAGAACAGTAAAGGACAATATAAATCAGAAAACGGGAAAAGAAACACAAGAAACACAATAACCGGATGGGTCTGCGATGGAGTTAGTGATCCGGGAGCATCTTTATAATGCAGATAGCATATTGCGTGGGTGAGATGAGAGATCTGCTGGAAACTAAAGTAACTTTGACAAGAGCTTCGTATTATAGTAAATGGACACTGAAAGTAATAAGTGAAAAGGGAGTGTAAAAGGTTATAATCGTCTCTATAAGGACGATCCTTATGGGTTAGGTCAGGAGGAAGCGAGCGAGAGCTATAACATACCTTCTTTAACAAAGGCGCGTGGATTTTAAGTTCTCAGGTAATTTCCATGAAAGTCCAACCATGGTTGCCAAATCTTTAGAAATGTATGTCTATTACTCTTATCCCAACCTAACATTTCTTCCATAAGACATATCTGGTGAGTTTTCTCTATCCATTCTTTAATGGTAGGGGGGTCTGGGTTCCTCCACTTGGTAGGGATAATATATTTAGCTGCCGCTATCATGTGTGTGGCCAAGTTATTAGCAGAGGGCTTGAACTTCTTCTGGGGCAGCCATAGTAGAATAAGGGCAGGGGACAGGGCAATCTGTAACTTGCACACTTTATTAATAATTGCCTCCACCTCAGACCAAAAACTCAAGACTTTCCTACATGACCACCAAATATGAGTAATGGAGCCTCTATCTTCTTGGCATCTCCAGCACTCATCAGAAGGCGAGAGGTGGGCTCTATAAAGAAAGTCTGGGGTCCTGTACCACCTTGACAATATTTTATAGGAGTTTTCCTGAATGCATATGCATCTGGAGAAGCCATGGGAGTGTTGTAAAATGGTTTTAATGATCTCATCGTCTGCCAGGGAGACCTGAAGTTCCTTCTCCCATACCCTCAAGTATGTAGGTATTTCCGTGGAAGAGTTCAAGATTAGTTGGGAATAAAGTTTTGAGAGAATTTTAGGGGGAGGATTGGGCAGAAGGGTATAATTTTCTAGCCATGTGGGATCATTATAGGGCACTACACAGGTCTTCTTAAATTTTTTGCAACATAAGTCGAAATCTAATTCCATTAAGGTGGACCATAGATGACTAGGTATATGGGTTTGGGCTAATCTCAAGAGTTCTGATATGTCAGTGGATTTAATCAGGTCAGCTACCTTGAGCACATTTAGGTATCTCCAAGCTCCATGAAAGTCACCTCCATCTCTATTGAGGTAAAACGGGAGAACAGACAAGGGAGCCATGGGGGAAAGTCTGCCTGTGGACATTGAGAGGGCTGCGGTACTGTCACAGACCTGAAGCATACCTCGTGTTAGGGCACTTAGAGAGGTTTTCCCTTTTTTGATAGGTGCTTGAACCCATAGTCGGTGAAGGGCATTGTCCCCAAGTAAAGCTTTCTCCAAATCAACGTGTAGGGCTTTATTGTGAGGTCTGGACATTTCAATCCACCTCTCTAGCTGTATAGCGTGAAGGTAAGTTTTTAAGTCTGGAAGGGACAGTCCACCTTTGTTATGCTTCCTGATAAGAAGGGAGTAGGCTAGGCGTGGTTTTTTGTTGGACCATAAAAAACTACTGAATAAGCTCCTGAATTCAGAAATGTATTTGTTTGACAGTGGTATAGGCAGACTTCTCAAGGAATATAGGATTCGCGGTAGTACATATGTGGAGAGTAGGTTTTTCTTACCTAACCAGGAAAGGAAGGGGAGCTTAATGGATGTCAGATAAGATTTAATCTTGCCAAATAAGGGGACATAATTAAGTTTAAATAGGGATGAGGGGTCTGCTGGGATCATGATCCCCAAATGTTTGATAGCCTCTCTCGGCCATTGAAAGGAGGTGCTAGTTTTGATGGCTGACATGTGTTTCTCTGAGGCAGTGATATTGAGAATTTCAGATTTGTCATAGTTGACTTTGAAATTTGAAACCTCTCCAAAGTCCGAAAATATCTTAATCACCTCTGGGATGGCAACTTTAGGATTCGTTATAATAAGGAGCAGGTCATCCGCAAAGGCTGCCAGTGAGTGGGTTCTTCCATTCACTTTCAAACCCTTAATAGCCTCTGATGTTCTTAGTTTACAAAGGAGCATTTCCAAAGATAAAATGAACAATGCAGGAGAGAGAGGGCAGCCCTGTCTCGTTCCATTGGAGATGTGGAAAGGAGGAGATAAAGTTCCATTAATCAGGACCCTAGCTGAGGGACTTGCATAAAGGGAAAAAATGGCTGAAATAAACGATGCATGCAAACTGGAAGATACTAAGCGTCGGGACCAGCTGGAGGAAAAGGGGAGGCAGCAGACAAGGACATGTAGCTGCTGTAAAATACTATACTATATACTGCTGTACACTACTATACACTGCTGTACACTATTATATCGTTGTATAGTATTTTACATATATATTGCTCAATACTATTATACACTGTTATATACTGCTGTATATTACTGTAAACTGTTATAGACCGTTGTGCTGTTATACACTGATATATACTTCTGATTACAATTTTGCAGTGTTACATACTGTACGTGTGTGTGTGTATATATATATATATATATATATATAGTATATATACACACACACGTATGTGTGTCTCGGGCTTGGGGCACTATTATATTCTTGAAGGGAGGCAGTATGCATAAATTATTTCAAGATTTCAAGCAGGGAGCACAATGTATAAATTGTATATTTTTAGTGGGTTTTCTCAGGGAACACGCACTGTGTTCCCTGAGAAAGCCCACTAAAAATATACAATTTATACATTGTGCTCCCTGCTTGAAATCTTGAAATAATTTATGCATACTGCCTCCCTTCAAGAATATAATAGTGCCTCAGCCCATGATATTGTCTATATCTGTTATGTTACAGTGTGGTATTGCGCATATTATTGATTGTATAGTGGTAGTGTTCACCAGTTCCTAACTGTGTGATTAAGGACAGTGGGATTTGCCCCAGTGTGTGCTGCTGTAATGATGATGTGTACTGTATGTGGTATGTATGATATGTTTGTGTGCCAGGCCTGCATTTCAGTACCAGTCCAGGTCTGGTACAATTACAGTCCACACACTGCTTGGTCTGAAGCCTTGACCACCTACTGTCTGCCTCCCATCCAAGTTCAGCCTCCTGGTGGGTAAATTTATGCCTGTTGTTGTTGGTCACTGTAGTTTGTGTGTCTGTTTACCCTGCTTTTTAGCCCTGATGAGCGCTTTCTATTTAGAATCAAACATTTTTTAACTCCTTCAGGACCTCTTCCATACATCAACAGTGGTAGCCTGGGGTTTAAACATGGCACTGACTCAGAAGCTGAGCATGCGACATAGCTGCTAGCTATCTGCTGTTTTACAGAGCAGACACCCAGAGACAATGTCCTTACATTTAACCCCTCTGATGCCATGGTCAATTGCAACCATCGAATTTGAGTGGTCGGCAATATTGGGAACAGAATGGCATCCCCCGCACTGAGATCAAGGGAGCCATTCGGAAATCAAGGCCAGCCTTCTTAAGGATCCAAGCCCTGCCACAGCTATGTTACTATGGTGCCTTCCTATGACAGATAGGAATACAGTGACTCTCCCACAGGCTGCAATGTTAAATCATTACAGTCTATGGGAGAAGTGATCAGATGAGTTCATGTTAAAGTCTCATAAGTGGACTTAAAATAAGTGTAAAAAAAGTTTCTAAAAGTAAAAAAAATAAAGATCATTGGTATTTGCCACGAGTCACAACCCAAAATGCCCTATTATGGAGGCCATTGATACTAATGGGGGCACTCTTGGGGAGCATTATCGCTATTGGGGATAGTGTGATGTGCACTTTTACTATTGGGAGCACTATTACTATGGGGGGGACTAACTGTATGCAGGGCTGGGACAAAGGATAGGCAGGATAGGAACCTGCCTAGGGCGCAATTAGACTAATTTTTATAGCGCTGCTCTTTGAACTTTAGGCTTGCTCCTTTCCATGTGGTCTGTTTGGCACGATCTCAGCCCCAGCTGTACTTCTGGCTGATTTAATCCCCATTGCTGAGATGGATAAGGGCACTGCGCAGCAGGTTAATACCTGGCTGACCAGAGCAGCACCCTTGTCCCAATCTCAGCAATGGTGATTTAATCTTCCAGAAGCACTGTGGAGACTGAGATTGTGGCACAGGTGTCAGGGGCTGTGCCATTACCAAGAAGTAGGCTAACCAATGACACCTTTCCCAAAGAGACTGATGGAAGTGCTCAATAGGTGTTTCACTAACCATTAAGCATCAGTATAATTAGGGAAGTGCTGATTGGTTAGTGTGCTGCTTTGAAAGGTGAAAGACCCAATACACTGCTGAAGGGATGTACGAGTCCTCCCCTCTTCTCAGGTTAGCAATTCCTCCTTCCCCCTGCCCTAGTTGCCTCACTGCCCCTTCATCTCCCCCAGCGCCTCACTGCCCCTTCATCTCACCACTGCCCCAAGTGCCTCACTGCCCCTTCATCTCATAGTTACATAGTTGATACAGTTGAAAAAAAGACATAAGTCCATCAAGCTCAACCAAGGGATAGGTGGGGACGCGAAGCCCAGAAGAAAGTGAGACTCAGATTTCTACACGTTTTCATAAGCATTAATGTTGTTTAGTTTTAAGAATTCATCTAAACCCTTTTTAAAACGGTCCACTGTTCCTGCTGTGACCACGTCCTGATAAAGTCTATTCCACAGATTCACAGTTCTTACAGTAAAGAAGCTTTGATGCTTCTGGAGACTGAACTTTTTCTTCTCCAGTCGGAGGCAGTGCCCCCTTGTCTTTTGAGGGCATTTTACATGGAACAGTTTTTCACAGCATTTTTTTGTATGGCCCATTTATATATTTGTATAGGCTAATCATGTCCCCCCTTAGACGTCTCTTCTCAAGACTAAATAAATTCAATTACTTTATTCTTTCTTCATAACTAAGACGCTCCATGCCCCTTATGAGTTTAGTCGCTCTTCTCTGTTCACATTTACCTTATTTAACTTATCTTGTACCATATCCACAGTTAGCCAATTGAGTATATCACTGGATGTACTAACAGCCCAGCACCACAGATATCAGCTCCTTTCACTTCTTTTGTATATACAAATAAAAAAAAAAAACATTTAGTAACTCTTTTCCTTATCTGTAGTGCGTCCTTTCTATGGACTGGTGCCCAGAACTCAACTGCATATTACAGATGAGGCCGCAGCAATACTTTGTAAAGTGGTAATATTACATCCCTGCCCCACGAGTCCATGCCTCGTTTAATGCATGACAATATCCTGGTGGCCTTAGAAGCAGCTGACATTATATGCTGTTATTTAATCTACTATCTACAGGGACACCCAAATCCTTCTCTATAAGTGATTCTCCCAGTGTTACATCACCGAGCACATATGAAGCACAGAGATTATTACTACCAAACTGCATAAGTTTACATTTATCCACATTGAACCTCATTTGCCAAGTTGATGCCCAATCATTCAGAGTGTTCAAGTCAGCTTGTAGTTTATGGACATCTTCCATAGACTGTACAGTACTACACAGCTGAGTGTCATCTGCAAAAATAGAAATGGTGCTATTAATCCCATCCTCAATATCATTAATAAATAAATTAAATAATAGACGGCCCAGCACTGAACCTTGGGGTACACAACTTATAACCCGGGACCATTTCTGAATAGGAATCCTTGACCACAACTGTCTGGACACGGTCCTTCAACAAGTTTTCAATCCAATTAAAAACTATACTTTCCAAGCCTATAGGTCTATGATTACTTGTAAAGGACCTAGACCTTTTTTTGAATATGGGAACAACATTTCGCTTGTGCCAATCACTTAGTAATGTACCAGTACTTAGAGAATCTTTAAAAAATTATAAACAGGGGCACAGCAATGACTGAACAGAGTTTTTTTAAGCACTCTTGGGTGTAATCCATCTGGACCCGGAGCCTTGTTCACATTTACCTTATTTAACTTATCTTGGACGATATCTACAGTTAGCCAATTGAGTATATTACTGGATGTACTAACAGCCCCAGCACCACAGATATCAGCTCCTTTCTCTTCTTTTGTATATACAGAGCTAAAATACCCATTTAGTAACTCTGCCTTTTCTTTATATTCAGTGATTACCCCCCTTTACCATTATTTAGGGGGCCTACCTGCTCAGACCGTGTTTTTTTTTTGCATTTGTATATCTAAAGAATTTTTGGGGATTTGTTTTGCTCTCTTTTTCCACCTGCTGTTCGATTTGTATTTTTGCTAATTTTATCTCATTTTCACAGATTTGATTAAGCCCTTTGTAATCTTCAAACACTACAGCTGACCCCTCAGATTTGTATTGTTTAAATGCCCTTTTTTGTCTTTTATTGCCCTTTTTACAGTAGCTGTAAGCCATGGGGGAAAGGGGGGGGGGTAATTTTAGCCATTTATACTTGTTACCTAAAGGAATACATTTTTAGTGCAATTATTCAATGTGGATTTAACGCTCTCCCATTTATACTCAATATTATTATGTGACAGTAGCTGTTCCCAGTCTATGCCATGAAATGCTGTCCTCAACCCAGGGAAATTAGCCTTTTTAAAATTCAGTGTCTTTGCTCTGCCTGTCAGGGTTTGCTTCTTATAGTTTAGGGGGAATATAATTATATTGGGGTCACTATTACCTAGTGTTTCTTGAACAGTAACATTTCCAACAAGCTTTGCATCATTAGAAATTGCCAGATCCCCTAGTGAAAACTTCTACAAACTGGCCCATAAAATAGTCCTGCAGCAAGTTGAGTCATTTTCTCCCCTTTGCGGTTGAGGCAGAATCATGACCCCAAGTCAATGTCTGGAAAGTTAAAATCTCCCACTATGACCACTGTACCAACCTGTGCAGCCCACTCTATTTGGTTATACAGTTGCGTTTCTATTTCCTCTGTGATGTTAGGGGGTCTATAGATTACACCAAGTATTATTTTTTCTGTGTTTATATCCCTTTGAACTTCCACCCATAAGGTTTCTCCATCCTCATCCACAATTAATTCTTTCACACTTGTCTTTAGATCATTCCTCACATACAGGCACACACCGTCACCTTTTCTATTGACCTGGTCTTTCCTAAATAGTGTAAAACGCTCAATATTTACAGTCCAGTCATGCGAAGAATCCAACCATGTCTCAGCTACACCAACTACATCTATGTGTTCTTCTAGTACCATAGCCTCCATCTCCTCCATTTTTCTAGCTAGACTTCTGGCATTTGTGAAAATAAATATTCAATTACTATTACCTGTAAAGTGAATATGTGGGATTTTTGGGTTACCTTGGTTGATGTTTGTATGTAACATGCCCTTGTTACCAGCAGTTCTATTTTTCATCGGTGTATAGTTCTGCCCAGTCTTCTCCCTACTTTCCTCACTAACCCCAGCCCCCACTAAATCCCCATTGTCCCCTCCTATATCCCACTCTCTATCTACACTATCTACCCCCTTATTAGTATGACCCCCCCCCCCCCCCACACACACACCAGATCCTAGTTTAAAAGCTCCTCCAGTCATCTAACCATTTTTTCCCCCAGGGCAGTTGCACCCTCCCCATTAAGGTGCAGCCCATGCCTACTATAGAGCCTGTAACCGACAGAGAAGTCAGCTCAGTTCTTCATGAACCCAAACCTTTCCTTCCTGCACCAGCTTCTGAGCAACTTATTTAACTCCCTAAGCTCCCATTGTCTCTCTAGTGATGCTCGTGGTACTGGTAATATTTCTGAAAACACTATCTTGGAGGTCCTGGACTTGAGCTTCTCTCCTAGTTCCCTAAAATAATTTTTAAGGACCTTCCATCTCACTCTAACTTTGTCATTGGTGCCAATGTGTACCATGACCGCCGGGTCTTCCCCAGCCCCACCCAGTAATCTATCAATCTGATCCGCAGTATGCTCAACCCGAGCACCTGGAAGACAACACACTGTTCGCCATCCATGGTCTCAGCGACAGATGACCCTGTCTGTCCTCCTAATAATTGAGTCCCTTACGACCAGAATCTGTCTAACCTTTGCTGCACTCCTTTTCCCATCCTTCCTGCAGCGGGCATCCTCCTGGTTGCTAGGAGAAATGCCCTGCTGCAGTGTTGCTGGTCCTGGGCTTTCATCCCTAATATCAGCCAAACAGGCATATTTACTAGGGCGTTCCAGCTCAGAACTAGCCTCTCTGGCACTTTTCCCTCTACCCCTTCTTCCTACATTAACCCAACTGCTGACCTGATAGTCCTGATCTTGCCCTCCTCCTCCCACCTCTATTTCACTGACCTCAGTCAGTGCATGCACAGTGAGGTCTAAGCCTCTCTCCAGTTTTGCAATGCCTCTAAGTATTTCAAGCTGCTTATTTAGATATGATGTGCCTCACTGCCCCTTCAACCCCCCCTTGCCACAGGTGCCTCACAGTCCTTCATCTCCCCATGTCCCAGGTGCCTCACTGTCCCTTATCTCCCCCTGCACCAGGTGCCTGACTGCTCCCCTTGCATTAGATGCTTCACTGTCCCTTCTCCTTCCCTGCCCCAGATGCCTCACTGTGCCACCCTCCTCACACAAAAAGCTCCAAGTGTCTCACAGTCCTGGTTGCCGATGGCACATACAGTAACAGATATAGCGGTTAAGAAGTGTTCCTTGGCAGTGGCTCTACAACCAAGCAACAATGCTCGGGTCAACTCTCCACTTCTATGCTGCAGCAGACTGCCAGCCACGGACCTCCACTGAGGCTGCATGCTCCACTGGTGGTGGCTTGCCCATGTGTGTATATGTAAAAGAGTGCCTATGTGTTGGCATGTTTGTATAAAAGTGCACTTTGAGTGCCACTGTAGGTCTATAAAGCATATTGTTGTGTGCATGAATGTACGTCCAGGTGTACATGTGTGTAAAAATGGATTCTTGTATTATTTTATTTTTAATAATAGTGAAGGAGATACTTTTCTTCTGACAAATGTAGGCTTGGTGCTGTTACTGGATTAATGTAGTAGCCGTCAGATCATTTTTAAACTTTAAATGCTGAGCCAATAATTGGGCTGAATAGTGACATGTCCCTGAGCAGCAATGACTGCTGGATTATATGCTGCTAAAGGACACGTCACCACTAAGGTGAGTGATTGGCTGAAATAGCGCATGTGACCCTGCAGGGACCAAAGTAGAGGGACATTAATGAAAAAAGTACTGGACAACCCCTTTAATAGGGTTGTCTGAGAGTTTTGAAAATCTTCAGGGGAGCAGACAGACTTATAAACAAAGACAAAACCTTTACACACTTGAATTGGCTTAATAGTCACTAAAATAATGGATGTGACATCCTCACTTCTGCTCCAATTAGGACCGGAAGCCCTGGGGGCAGGACCCACAGCTCTGTCACAAAGGGACCTTTAGCAGGAGAGTGAAGATTTTTCCCTCAATGTGCCCCTGCCACACGATTTTGACTGCAGACCGTGGGATATGCACTTATAGGCTTTACAGTCCCTCAGTTCATGGTAGAAACGATCTGGTGATAGATTTGTTGATCTGTTAATTGAATTCCATGTTATCAAATTTTTTGGGGAGGAAGATCAATTCAATCTGAAAATCAGTTAGAGGAGGAATATTATGTGGCAGCGTTGTGCTGAGATCTGCTATGAAAAGTTGCTGCTGTCAGTGTTTGTGTGTCACATATATAGTAGTCAGTATTAGCAAATTAATTCTATGACCCTGATAGACTTGGTCATAAATGACCTGCCTCAACCGGCTCTCTGTTCTGAAGAATGAAATCTACAGTAGCTCAGAACTGCCGTAGATTTCAGTCATTATTTATGCCAATTTCTGGGTTAAATAATGATGAATCAGCCGTGACCAATGGAACCTCCGTGGTCACACCCACTTTTCATAAACTTGGGGAGGGCGGTGTATTGTTACTAGAAAAGTCGCCAATGCAGTGAAAAGTGTATGGGAAGGAAGAGGGTGCAATTTTCCTTAACAGCCTAGGGCACCAAGATACCTTGTCCTGGCCAAGTAATTAGGTATTATTTTTGCAGTGCAATATTTGAAGGTATTGGGAAGCACAGAGGGCACAGTTTTGGGGATAGCATTAGGATAACAAAATTGGGCACCGGGAGTGGGAAGTTGCTAGAAAGGTAAAGAGTCTAAAATGTCTGTGTGCCAAACTCTGCAGAGACGAGATGCATCTGAAAGAAGTTGTCAAGGTGAAATGATCTCTGAATGGAGAAGGTGAGGACAGAGAATGTCTATGTAAGATGAGACATCACTGAATGTAAGAGGTATGTGGTGCTGTATTACCCTGTATGTTTTTAAAAGTAGGGCTTGAAGGGAGAAATTAGAGTAAGAAATTGACATGGGGGGCATAATTGAAATTTTTGCCTCAGGCAGCAGAAAGGCTTTTCACAAGTACAGGCTCTATAGAAGGATCAAGGGGGCCACCTACTGCCCCTTACAGCTAAGTACCCCTTGTCAACTGTATTTGTTTCAACTGCATCTGTGTCCTCAGGCTGTGAACAAAGTTTAAGGCCTAGTTCACACGAACGTATGGCTTTTATAGTTTTTTGTGGTCCGTTTTTCACGGATCCGTTGTTCCATTTGTTTCTGTTCCGTTTTTAAGTTCCGTTTTTCTGTATGCCATGTACAGTAAACAGTAATTAAATATAAAAAATTGGGCTGGGCATAACATTTTCAATAGATGGCTCAGAAAAAACTGAATGGATACGGAAGACATACGGATGCATTTCAGTATGTGTTCAGTTTTTTTTGCGGACCCATTGACTTGAATAGAGCCACAGAACGTGATTTGCGGGCAATAATAGGACATATTCTATCTTTCAATGGAACGGAAATACGGAAACGGAATGCATACGGAGTACATTCAGTTTTTTTTGCGGAACCATTGAAATGAATGGTTCCGTATACGGACCATATACGGAACACAAAAAAACGGCCCGTACACTCGCAAAAAAAAACGTTTGTGTGAACTAGGCCTAACTCGGTGGTGAAGCATGGAGCGGTCAGCTCTCTGCTCCACTATTCATTCTTAAACCAGTTGTTTGGCGAAGGCAGGCACGGTAAAGTGATATCATGGCGCCTGCCACACCGATCCACCAGACAAACTTTAACAGATCTGCAGTGATAGATATGCAAAGTTTGTCATGGAAATGTAGGAGATTATACCTTGTATGGGGGACACAAAAGGTGCATTAGAAGGTATTGTGGGCCCATTACACTGCATAATGTCCCCTACTTGTGCCCATCATATAGTATAAATTCTACTGTTTGAGGGTAGAATATAGGAAGAATTATACTGTATTGGGAACAGTAGGGGGCTAAATATATTTTTTAGGAAACTATGGGAGAACATTACTACTGATGTGAATACTCTTGAAGCACTAATATTTCTTTAGCACAGTATTTGGGGCACTGGGTAAAACATCAGGCACAGTATTAAGGTTACTAACAAGAAGAAACTAAAAGGGCACCAGACGAGGAAGCCTGTGTTAAGAACAGTGGAAAAGTGAGGAACCTTAAATGTCTGACAGCAAACTCTGTAGAGATTGTCTTAGCTGAAAAAAGTTATCATGGCAGTCTGGGCTGAAAGGAGAAGAACAAAGAGAATGACTCAAATCAGAAAAGACATCACCTGTGAGTCAGTGGATATAATTGTTGTGTAGTGCTGTATTCAGCACTGAGTTTCAGTTAAAAAATAATATCCACCCAGGAACCTTAGTGTTCTCCTGAACCAGTTACCTAGCCCTGGCATGTAAAATTATAATTGGATTGGCTTCTATTTCTTATGCTAGCATGCCTAGAATTCAAAAGAAATTGATTCCATGTGGGAGCTGCACAGGAAAGGAAATGTCCAAAATGACTGTATACGGTATTCCCCAAATCCTCTATTTTTTATGATAAAACATTATGTTGTGAATTCTGACACACAGAAATCAAGCTCTACCATTATTTCATGGTTACCCTTAAACACATATATAGTGCAATAGTGTCTAAGCAAGCATCAAACAGTGTAAACTTTGACAAAATTATCTAAAAATGTATCATATTTATCGAAATTACTGAAGCTGGATGATTGGGTGCATCTTTAGACACTCTAGTCTAAGTTTATACCACTTATTAATTTTCTTACTACCCAATCTCCTCTACAAAACACATATGTAAACATACCTTGTGGCCGTGTGGGGTCCATGGAGTTTGGCAACAGGGGCTGTGAACCTGGGACTCCTACAGGAGGCTGCAGAACATACAGTCATATGTTAATTTTAAGAGGCAATAAAGACTTAGGTGTTCTCAGTGTTTCCTCTAGTATGCCTGGGAAAAGAACTGCTTTTGTCTACTGCCTCATGTTTTTATTTGAGGTACAGTATTGTCTCAGGTAGCAGAACTATAGTATGTGTGGGAGCTAAGAAAAATAGATAATGAATAACATGAAAAGGTATAATGCAGTCTTGCTGAGTCTGAATACATGCATAATAAAGTGGAGGAATTTAACCCTTTCCCGACAGCAATACGGCTATACACGTGCTATTTGCAAATACCCCATGCAGATAGCACGTGTATAAACGTCATGGCAGCTCTTTAATCCAAGCGCTGCAAAACGTTCGGATTAAAGCTTATGCCCCAGCCCTGCTGCTGTCACGGACAGTGCAGAGTGCAGTAGTGCTGGCAGGGGACCAATCAGTGTGGTCCCTTGCCGGTGATCGATTCGATTGGTTAGTCTGTGCTGCCGGCCAGGCGCTATCCCTGCTGGCATCTGTCCCCGCTTGCCCCCATCCATGTATCCTGCCCCATCAATGCATCCTGCCCCATTTGTGCCCCCTGCCACTGATGCAGTCCCCTGCTGTATTTGATGGCGGTGGCTCCGTTACTGAGCCGCTGCCATCAGCAGCGAATGTCAGCTATAACCCCTTAGATGCCGCAGCAGTGGCATCCATCGGGTTAATAGAGGGAGGGGGCTCCCTCTCTCAACCATTGGGCTGCCATGGCAACCGTGCGCTTTGCAAAGGTGTCTGGTGTTGCCACCTATCAGGAAATCTGATAGTACTATACTTTGCAATGTAAGAGCATTGCAAAGTATAGTACAGGCATCAGCCCCACTGGATCTTCAAGATCCAAGAGGGACTTGATAAAAAAGTGTGAAAAAAATGTAAATGTTTTATTTATTTATAAAAATGTCAATAAAAAATAAAATAAATTGCCTTTTCCTATATCCGCTCATTTATAAGAGATTAAAAAATGAAAAAAAAAAGTCAACTATTCATATTAGGTATCATCCCGTCCGTAATGGCTGGCTCTATAAATATATCCGACGATAAACACCATAAAAAATAAAAACTGTGTAAAAAAAAACATTTTTGGCACCTTACATCACAAAAAGTGCAACTCTAGAAAGGCGTATGTCCCACAAAATGGTACCAGTAAAATCTTCACCTAATCCCGCAAAAAATGAGCCCATAGATAAGAAAATAGCTTAAAAAATAAACGATAGCTCTTAGAACATGGAGACACTAAAACATAATTTTTTTTGTTTCAAATATGCTATTATTGTGTTAAAGTGAAAGAAATTATAAAAATATAAATATTAGGTATTGCTGCGTCCGTAACAACTAGCTTTATAAACATATCACATGACCTACAGCTGAACACTGTAAAAAAATAGAATAAAAACAGTGCCTAAAAAAGCAATTTTGTGTCACCATACATCACAAAAATTGCAACACCAAGCAATCAAAAAGGCATATGCCCCTCAAAATAGTACCAATCAAACCGAAACCTCATCCCACAAAAAATTAGACCCTACCTAAGACAATCAGTCAAAACATTAAAAAGCTATGGCTCTCAGACTATAGAGACACTAAAACATCATTTTTTGGGGTTCAAAAATGCTATTATTGTATAAAACTTAAATACATAAGAAAAAGTATACATATTAGGTATTGTCACGTCAATAACGATGTGCTTTATAAAAATGTCACTTGACCTAACCCCTCAGATGAACGCTGAAAAATAAATAAATAAAAACTTCCAAAACAACCAATTTTCTGGTCACCTGGCCCCATAAAGTGTAATAATGAATGATCAAAAAAATCATATGTACCCAAAAATGGTACCAATAAAAACGTCAACTCTTCCTGCAAAAATACGAGCCCCTGCAGAAGATAATCGGCAGAAGAAAAAAAAAAAGGTGTTCAGAAAATGGAGACACAAAAACATATTATTTTATTAAAAAAAGCATTATGTAAAACTAAACCAAACAAAGAAAGTAGACATATTTGATATCATTGCATTCGTAACAACCTGCTCTATAAAAATAGCACATGATCTACCCTGTCAAATGAATCTTGTAAAAAATTTAAAATAAAAACAGTGCCAAAACAGCCATTTTTTGGTTACCTTGCCTGACAAAAAAAAAAATATAAAGCAATATAAAGCAATTAATATAAAGCAATTAAAAATCATATGTACCCTAAGATAGCACCAATAAAACTGGCACCTTATCCCCTAGTTTCCCAAATGGGGTCACTTTTTGGGAGTTTCTACTGTATGGGTGCATCAGGGGGGCTTCAAATGGGACATGGCATCTAAAAACCAGTAAAATCTGCCTTCCAAAAACAATATGGCACTCCTTTTCTTCTGCGCCCTGCCGTGTGCCCTTACATCAGTTTACAGTAGAGAAAGAGAAGGTTTCTGCCTCGGCGCGAAATCACTGGAGAAGACGGTCTTAATGCAGGAATTCTTCTTGTTTTAATAGAAACAATGCGTTTTGGGGATTACAAACTCCCCTTCATCGGGTTTCATAATGATACCTTACATCAGTTTACAACCACATGTGGGGTGTTTCTGTAAACCGCAGAATCAGGGTAATAAATATTGAGTTTTGTTTGTCTGTTAACACTCAATGTGTTAAAGAAAACATGGATTAAAATGGAAAATCTGCCAAAAAAGTGAAATTTCATCTCCGTTTCCTTTTTCCTTTAATTCTTGTGGAACACCTAAAGGGTTAAGAAAGTTTGTAAAATTTGTTTTGAGTAACTTGAGGGGTGTAGTTTCTGCAATGATGTCATTTATGGGGGGTTTCAACTATGTAAGCCCCACAAAGTGACTTCAGACCTGAACTAGTCCTTAAAAAGTGGGTTTTGGAAATTTTCTTAAAAATTTTAAGAATTGCTTCTAGAATTCTAAACCTTCTAACGTCCTAATTTTTTTTATGACATTTACAAAATCATGGCAACATAAAAACATAAAGTAGACATATGGGGAATGTTAAGTACTAAATATTTTATGAGGTATCACTTTCTGCTTTAAAAGCAGAGAAATAATAATTTTGAAAATTGCTAATTTGACACCATTTTTGGTAAATTTGGGATTTTTTCATAAATAAAAGTTAAATATATTGACTCAAATTTATGACTATCATGAAGTACAATGTGTCACAAGAAAAAATTCTCAGAATGGCTTGGATAAAAGCATTCCAAAGTTAATAGCACATAAAGTGTCAGTTTTGAAAAATTAGACGTGGACACGAAGGTGAAAAAAGGCTTGGTCTTGAAAGGGCTAAGTACTTGTTATTTGTTAATGTATTTAATTATACCAAGTATATATTTTAGGTATTTAATTCAACCGATCAACTAAAATAACGATAATTGTAAAAATAATAATACTTTTTTTTAGACTTCCATTTCTTATTTCTTTCACTTTTTCTGTCTACTTTCTATAATGTGCCTGCTGTAGCTAAGCGTCATTCATGAATTTTAGTTATAGAAAACTGATGTTTAAACACATTTTAATTAATATGAACAAACCTGATTTGGCATTCTTAGGGAAGGTCGAGGGCCACCAGGATACCGAGGTGACATAAATGGCTAAAAAAACAACAGGAAAAAAGTTAACTAGGACATTACGAAGACCAACACAAAATATTTGGGTGATGTATGTTTTGCTGTAATAACACAGCTATTACAAGAAACAAAGGCATTGTATTACTACCCAGAGAGATAAGGTGTTAAAAATAAAACAGTGCTTCCTTAAAACATGATTCATCTGCTTTCCCCCTTAATGGGGTTGTGCAAGAATGGTGCCGTTTTTGGCAACCCCCCAACACACACATACACACTTGGCTGGACTTGTAAAATAAAGATTACTCACCTGCTTCCAGGGATGGTTCCTCGCTCCTCGGCTCCACACCGGAGACTGGGTGGCCTTGGGGCAAATCACTATTTGTCATAACGTAAGGGGAGCTGGTCACCACCATTTGCAATTATTGGCTGCAGTAATTTCTAACCAGATGTTGAAATCAAGGGAGCGCAGTGGATCATAGTATACGTGGAGGATAAAGAGCAGGAAGCCAGCCCCATAAGCAGGTAAGCAATCTATTCTTTACAAATCCGACCAAGTGTGTATGTATGTGTGGGTGTGCTTTGGCTAGCCCGGCGGGGATCCGAAGAGACAGAATGTGTGTGCAGCAGCCCCTGTCCTTCTGTGTGACAGGAGGCTGCTGCATATTAGACCCTATGGAGACCCTGACTGTGGCAGGGCTCCATAGGAAAACAGTACTGTATAAGGCTACTTTCACACTTGCGTTCAGAGCAGATCCGTCTGGGGTCTGCACAGACGGATCCGCTCATATAATGCAGACGATGGGATCCGTTCAGAACGGATCCGTCTGCATTTTATTTTAGAAAAAAATCTAAGTGTGAAAATAGCTCAGACTTTACATTGAAAGTCAATGAGGGACGGATCCGTTTGAAAATTGAGCCATATTGTGTCAACTTCAAACGGATCCGTCCCCATTGACTTACATTGTAAGTCTGGACAGATCCGTTTGCCTCCGCACGGCCAAGCGGACACCCGAACGCTGCAAGCAGCGTTCAGGTGTCCGCCTGCTGAGCGGAGCGGAGGCCAAACGCTGCCAGACTGATGCATTCTGAGCAGATCCGCATCCACTCAAAATGCATTAGTGCTGGACGGATGCGTTCGGGGCCGCTTGTGAGAGCCTTCAAACGGAACTCACAAGCGGAGCCCCGAAGGCTAATGTGAAAGTAGCCTAATTCCCAAAGACTTCAATGTTAATGCATTGGGAAAAAAAGTTTAAAAAAAAGTTTAAAAAAATTAAAACATTTGAATCATCCTCTTTCACAAAAAATAAATAAATATAAACAAATAATAAAACATAATAATTATAAAAATAAAAAAAAGTACTATTAAAGTATAACTGTTGTATTTTTTTTTTGAGTATTGGACTGTGGTGATTAATATCTCCTTGGTGGCCCTATTTCAACTTTTCACTGTGTATTCAATTACCCCTTAATTCCACATTTTTGTTCCCTCTACTGCCTACTTTTGCCTGTGCTTAAAATAGGGTTGCTAGGCCTGGTCCGTCTATCTGTTGAAGGACGGAGCACGCAGAAGCAGGCTGCGTGCAAGTCACATTACTGACAGCCAAGGAATGTAAGTTAATGATTAAAGCCAGGTCCTCACCAGCAGCTGATAACAGTGCCTGGGCTGTGTGCACTTCTCCCTGTACCTGCGCTTGGCAGACACTCCGTCACTCAGAAGACTGGGACAATGCAGAGTTGAAGCAGCGCAGACCAGGGAAGGGAGATCTGCCATCTGCTCAGTGAATAAATGAAAGCAACATGTGGTAAGAGGACCATTTTGTGCTGCAGGAGATTAACCCTTTAGGGGGGAGGGCTCTGGTTACTGATACTTTTGGGGGGCTATTGTTACTGGCTAGTGAGGGCAAGCGGGATTAGCCTCAGGGTGAGGGCAGTGGCAGCCATCTTAACTGAATAGTGAAATTGCAGTTTTATGCAGACTGGTTGCTAAGGGCAGATTCTTATTAAATATGGGGTAAGTCAGTCTAATAGTAACTGATTCTGGAATATCATGTTATTAGTAACTACATATATGAAAATTGAAATTAGGGTCTAAGTGTGACAGTTATCCTTTAAAATATAAAAATATTTATCCCATACGGAAAACAGGAAAAAAAAAAAAGTCAAAATGGTCGATTAAGGCTACTACTACACACTAGCATTAATATTTTCTGGTATCATAGGGTCTCAATACCGAAAAAAAACACTTCAGTTTTGTCCCCATTCTTTGTCAATGGGGACAAAACGTAACTGAACAGAACAGAAAGCTCCATGCTGCAGTTTTCTTTCCGTCATGAGATGCGGAGCAAGATGGATCCGTCATGACCCACAATGCAAGTCAATGGGGACGGATCAGTTTTCTCTGACACAATTTGACACAATAAAAAAACGGATCCGTCCCCCATTGATTTTCAATGGAGATCATTACGGATCTGTCTTGGCTATGTTAAAGATAATATAACCAGATCCATTCATAACGGATGCAGATGGTTGTATTATCAGTAACGGAAGCGTTTTTGCTGAACCCTGCCGGATCCAGCAAAAATGCTAGTATGAAAGTAGCCTTACTCTTTTTTTGGGTTGCTTCTCCTCCCACAATTTGTTTTAAAATAAATAAATAATATAATAAAAAGTTGTGCACACCCCAAAATGGTGTCGTTGAAAAGTACAGATCGCCCTGTAAAAATTTAGCCCTCACATACATTATCTATACACAGAACTACAAAAAAAAAGATGGAGGTCGGAATATGGCAACTAAAAGAAAAAACGTTTTTTTCAAGTTTTTTTTTTTCCAGTATAAAAATACAAGAAAATCTATACATATGTGGTATCGACATAATCATACTGACCAGGAGAATGAAAGTATACCATATAGGAAAGATAGTAAAAATAAAACCCATAAAACTGTTGCAGAATTGCATTTGTTTTTAAATTTCACCCCATTTGGGATATTTTTCCCGCTCCCCACTGTATTGTATGCAATATTAAATGGTGGAATTGGAAAGTGCAACTTGTTCTGCAAATAACAAGCCCTCATAGAGCTATGTGAATGAAAAAAAGCCCCAGTAAGGCAAAAATGTGAAGGCAAAAAAAACAAAAAAACTCTGGGACTGAAAGGGTTAATTGCAATTTAAGGGACTACTGTGTGCAAATTTGTTGCACTATGTATTTGTGGCTTTCTATAGGCCACCACTCTCCATAATGTACATTAATTACATGAATCCATCCTACTGAGAATCATTATTGATTCCTGATGTTTGTAAGACAAAGAGCCAAAATGACCAAGTCTGGATCTCACCACAATGTTTAATCTGGACTACAGTATCTGGAGAAGTTGAAGTGTTTTTCCTGGAGTTCAGTACTAATGGGCTATCCAAATGATTGGTTATCAATATCAAATCGGCAGGGGTCCCACACCCTGCACCCCTGCTGATTAGCTAATCCTCTTCGTAAGGGCTCATTTACATGGCCGTTGCCCCTCTGTTGCCGTATTGCGGCACGCATACGGCTGGTCTGCAATACACAGGGCACTGGCAGTGTGCATTCCACATCATGGATGCGGACCCATTCACTTGAATAGGTCTGCAAATCCGGAGATGCGGTGCGGAACGGAGGCACGGAACGGAACCCACGGAAGCACTCCGTACTGCTTCCGTAGAGTTCCGTTCAGTGCACCGCAAAAAGATAGAACTTGCTCTATCTTTTTGCGGAATGGACGGATCGCGGACCCCATTGAAGTGAATGGGGTCGCAATCCGCATGCAACAGCCCCACGGCTGGTGCCCGTGCATTGCAGACTGCAATTTGCGGTCCACAGCACAGGCACGAAGGGGCAACGGTCATTTGAACAAGCCCTAAGTCTGTGACGTCATGTTCACTGATCTCTGACCTAGGCACCTCTCCGTCCCATTCAAGTGAACGGACCTGAGATGCAATACCAAGCACAGCAGCTATGCAGTGGACTATGCTGTGCCTCTTCAAACAGCTCATCGTGGGGTGCCGGGTGTCGGACCCATGATGATCTGATATCCTGAGGATAGGTCATCTATATTCAACACCCAGAAAACCCCTTTAACAACCGAAGTGTTGTTACCTACCTATATTTTCAGCACCAAATTAAAAACCATGCAGCTTACATATTTGTTCCAACTATAAAATATTATGGTGCATCTGCTTTAGGAATAAAGACGGTTGCCTTCCAGAAGTTCAACAACATGCTGAATACTATCCAGCCAAGCTTACTGGAAATAATGTGCTTCCACCGGGCAAAAATAAAACTTGCAGCTTTGTCCCTTTCAGTATTAAAGTAATTGAGATTAACTCAGTTGGGAAAGATGTGTAATTAAAAATATGCTCATAGCTACCATGAAGACGGAGGGATCAGATTGATTGCTTTGTGTCCATAGCTGGATAAAGTCATTATCTTTCAGTTATTGCTTTTGAGAACCTCATTCATTGGCCATGCCCACCCATAATTGCCTAAGTTATTACAAACAGAGCTCACTTCCATGAAAGAATTGGAAGGAATAGTTTAATGTATTCTGCAACAAGACAGAATAACACTGCTAGACATTACCTGACTGTGTGGGCCCATCATTGGGTTATTGGGGTTGTGCGGAGGTGGTTGTGCATGAGGTGATGGCTGAGAACCTGGAGGACCCTAGAAAAACAAATATTTACATAATTAAATCTATATGTAGAACATATCAAGCTAAAAGGTAAAAAAAATCAGCAATGTATAGCCAGTATAACTCAAGTCCATAAAGAGACATGGGCTGCATAAGCAGTTATGAAGACACCCATAGTACAAAGCAAAGTAAAAGGCAGTGCTGCATAGTTTTAAAGGGGTTTTCTATGAGTTTTATACCTGGGACCCCCGTTGATGAGCTTTTTGATCAGCTCTCTGCAAACCAAGCACTGCGCTGTACATTGTATAGTGACTGTGCTTGGTATTGCAGCTCAGCGCCAGAGACATGGCTTAGGGAAATCTGAGAGAAGGACACGGTGCTACTGAGAGTGCCACTACCTTCTCAATCAGCTGATCAGTAAGACACAGATGATACTGGTCATCAGAATAAAACTTGCAGAAAACCCTTTGAATAGGGACATTTCTATCAAGAATGGACAATTTCTCTATATCAATAGATAAAGAATATAGAAGGCATTTTGATCGGCTTTGTACTCTATGATCTGGTGTTTCTGTGAAGTAATCGTCTTTTCTTAGTTAGGCCCTGCCCACACAGTACTAGTATAAAATACATGCTATTGTGCACATATAAAAAAATAAATAAATACATATTAGGTATCCATATGACCATAATTCATTTATCAGCTTATTTAGTGTGAAACATGAATAGCATAAAATAAAAAAAACACCAACTGCAACAAAAGTTATATAAATTAAACAGTAATTAATATGTAGGCCTAAACAGTGACCTAAAAAAATAACATTTCACCTGCATAAAACAAAGCATCGGTTAACAAAAAGTTAATACAAGGCACTTTCTAATGTACTGTGATTGTCCATATTGCTTCCTTTGTTGGCTTGATTAATTTTTTCATTGCATTATACACTGCTCGTTTCCAGGGGTTATAACCACCATGACAGTGCAGATACGAGGTAGCCGGGATGGCAGCTGCTGCGCATGCATGCCTATATGTGCTCCCAGGCCACCAGAGAGCACTTTTTTCTACAGTGTGCAAAAACGGCCACAGCTGATGGATTGCAGGGTGGTCGTAACCCCTTGATATGAGCAATGTATAATGTTAAAGAAAAATGAATCAAGCTAGCAAACGAAACAATAAAGGCAATCACAATCAGTGCCGGATTATAATTGGGAGGGTTTGGGTCTGTAGCCCCGGGCCCGGCATCGCTGGGGGCCCAACACTGACCCAAACGCAAACAAACTACGGCGGGGCAAGGGAGCGCATAGTTTCCTGCCTCCTGATCACCGCTATAGGCTTCAGGCCTAGTAGGCCTGAAGCCTATGCGGTAGTAAAATCCCGGCGCAGACGTGCGTGATGACGTCATTGCATGCCAGTGACCGGACGCAGCACACTGACGTGTGTGCGCAGTGCGCCTGCAGCATCTACGAGTGAGCGACAGGGAAAATTACTATATGGGGGCAGTGTGGGGGAAATTACTATAAGGGAGCAGTGTGGGGGAAATGACTTTATGGAGCAGTGTGGGTTGAAATTACTTTATGGAGCAGTGTGGGGGAAATTACTATATGGAGCATTGTGGGGGAAATTACTATATGGAGCATTGTGGGGGAAATTACTATATGGAGCATTGTGGGGGAAATTACTATATTGGGGCAGTGTGGGGGAAATTACTATATGGGGCAGTGTAGGGGAAAATTACTATATTGGGGCAGTGTGGGCTGAATTACTATATGGGGCAGTGTAGGGGAAAATTACTATATGGGTCAGTGTGGGGGAAATTACTATATAAAGCAGTGTGGGGGAAATTACTATATAAAGCAGTGTGGGGGAAATTACTATATAAAGCAGTGTGGGGGAAATTATTATATGGAGCATTGTGGGGGAAATTACTATATGAGGGTAGTGTGGGGGCGTTTCTATTAGGTGACATTAATTTTGGGGACACTATTACCTGGAGCACAATATAGGATATCATTATTACTGGGGGCACTCTAGGAGACTTTATAACTGCTGTAGACACTATAGGGACCTTTGGGGAAATTTATCAAACTGGTGTAAAGTAAAACTGGGTTAGTTACCCATTGCAACAGATTCCACCTTTCATTTTTGACAGCTCCTTTAGAAAATGAAAGGTGGAATCTGATTGATTGCTATGGGCACCTAAGGCAGTTCTACTTTACACCAGTTTGATAAATTACCCCATTTATGAGAACTCTAATGTGTCTGTGTAACAAACTCTGTAGAGACGAGATGTGGCTGAAAGATATAGTCATTGCGGTCTGGTTCAAACGGAGGAGAAGAGGAAAGAGAAGATCTACGCGACAGGAGAGGTCACTGGATGTAACAGGTATGTGATGTTGTATTCCCCTATATGTAGAGTTGGCTCACTGCTGTGACTTGTGTCTCATCTGCTCCTCCAAGTCTTTTTTTATCATAATCATATGTATTTTAAATTTGGCAACTAAAATTTTAATTTGTCACCTGCAGTCCTATAACAGCCCAGATAACAGTGATAACGTTCTGTGTGCAGATAATTAAGTAGTTCATAATGTTATGTGGGGTGATACATAGGACTGCAGGTAACCTCTATGACATCTGTATTCAGAGAGTTATGAGATGGTGGGGGTCAGACTCCTGGCACCCCTGCCAATCAGCTGTTTGAGGAGACCGTGGTGTCCCAGTGAGCGCTGCAGCCTCTTTGCTCCTTACCAAGCACAGTTCTGTCCATTTGATAGCCCTGTGCTTGGTATTGCAGCTCAGCCCCGATCACTCAGATGGGACAGATCTACACCTAGACCATGTGAACGATGTCACATGGCCTAGGAAGAGACTGTTGCGCTTATGAAGCACCGCAGCCTCTTCACACAGAAAAAATAAAATAAAACTAAAATAGGGGGGTGGGATTCCGATTAGGGTAGACAGTTAGTGTTGGACGAACATCGGATGGTACGGTTTGCAAAGGCGATCGCTCGAACGGGCTCAAATGTTCGCAAACCGCAGGTGGGTGACATTCATTTTAATGGCATGCGAACATGAGAAACCTCCAGGTCATATTTGCAGCCACAAAATATTTAGTAAATGCGCACACATAGTCACAGAACATGGACACTGACATACCAGAAGTATTAAGCGATTTTATGATCTACAAGTATTTTATTTTTATCTGCGAAATTTTGGCAAAGTATTAATCGCAAGAGCACATGCATTCTGAAGGCGTGCTTGGAGTGAAGTTCACGAGGAAGAGGAAGCACTCCTGGTGACTGTAAGTAATCTTACATTAAAGTAGTGTATTTGATTACATTTCACCTGCATGTCTGAACAATCGCTTTATATGCATAAAGAGTGTAATAAAAAAATCGCCAGTGCGACCTTCTGCGATTCTAATTTTTCCTAAGTGAACCAAACTTCACTAGATATTATTGATTTTTGCACTAAGTATTCCTGTGACATTACACCCACTATGTTAGGTTACTCTGCAGAGTGGCCGAGCGCACGGCGTCATTGGTTGCTAATGCTAACTCGCTATGACGCCGTGCGCTTCTTGCCGCCACCACTGTACAGTAACACACTTGTACAGATCATACAAGTGTATCACAGTACAGCGGTGGTGGCCTGGAAACGCATGTTGTCATAGCAACCAATGACGCCATGTGCTTGTCCACTCTGCAGGATGTCAGGACGGGTTTGTACGGTCTGTAGTTTTGAAAAAACATGCCCGTGTGCATGCGGCCTTACTGTTACGGTTAGAAGATGGGATTGTAAATACCAAAAAATGGGCCCTAGTAAAGACCCTTGGGAGGTAAACCTCAAATACACCACTGGTCAGTAAGACCAAAAGAAATCCCTGTAGGGGTCTACTAATTTTGAAAATTAAAACATACACTTTATTAAATTTTATTAAAAAGGGGTTATAGATGCCCCAATGTGCCACACATTTAAAACTATCAGACGATAGTACTAGTTTGTGTAGAGATTATTATTACTTTTTCTCTCAATTTGAAGGAGAGAAATATGATTGTGCAGGTGAGTGGTATACAGTTTAACACACTCTTGGGGTATAGCCCAAAATCTAGGTGTCCTAGGACCTGGGCCCAGGTCCCGACTACTAATCCGTGCTGAATCAACTGTGTGTCACTCTTCACTGATAACCACAATGCACCACACCATTCAAGACATACTAATATATAAATATATAACTTCACCCAGTATTAGGGTTATATATTAGTATATTATTAGTGAAGAGTGACACACAGTTGATTCAGCACGGATTAGTAGTCGGGACCTGGGCCCAGGTCCTAGGACACCTAGATGTGTGTTAAACTGTATACCACTCACCTGCACAATCATATTTCTCTCCTTCAAATTGAGAGAAAAAGTAATAATAATCTCTACACAAACTAGTACTATCGTCTGATAGTTTTAAATGTCTGGCACATTGGGGCATCTATAACCCCTTTTTAATAAAATTTAATAAAGTGTATGTTTTAATTTTCAAAATTAGTAGACCCCTACAGGGATTTCTTTTGGTCTTACTGACTAGTGGTGTATTTGAAGATGGGATTGTATTACGGCTGTATGTGGGTGGGGTCTGAGCTATCAGATAATGTCCGGATAAGCAGAGATGTACCTGTCTAGTGAAGTGACAGTACGATATGGGGTGTACAGCTGGTTCATCTCCCAGGGATGCACCCTGGGTAACTGTAAATGAACCATCAAATACTGGCGGTGCATGCAGCCTAACTCTAATATTTCCACCTCAAAGCATTAAATACTTTTTGCAGTTTACTTGAGTAAATTATTTTCAATACTATTATTGTTAAAAACGGGGATTATATGCTTGCATTTTTCTCTTGCAGCGGATGTTGGTTCGGGGCTACGATCGCACCCGATCCCATGCCGAGAAACAAAGGATTGTGTGGGAGTTGGCCTATGAAATGTGGAGGAAAATGTGTCACAAACACCTCCGTCTGGCCATTATAAAGAAATGGTCAGACATGAAGAGAAGGCAGCCCCGTTTCATGAAAAAAAAATCCGGGACGAAAAATGCCCAGGTACATACGTAAATAACTTTTGTATGTTTTGCCAACACTCTGTAATGTATACAGTGCTAAGCAAAAGTATTCACACACCCCCACACCCCCCTTGAGTTTGTTCTTTTTTTTGTTGTCTTGCCCCCTGGAATCAACATGGATTGTTTGAGGATTTCCATCATGTAATTTGTAGAACATGCCCACAACTTTGACCTTCTTTTAAATAGGTTAATTGTAAAGCAAACAACTAATAGGACACAATAACAGAAAAGGTCAATGTGCATAACTATTCACCCCCCTAAAGTCAATACTTTCTAGAGCAACCTTTTGCGGCAATCACAGCTCCAAGTCGCTTTGGATAAGTCTCTATGAGCAACTTGCCACATCTTACCACAGGCATTTTTGCCCATTCCTCCTTGCATTACCGATTCTGCTCCTTCAAATTTGATGGTTTGCGCTTGTGATTGTGAACAGAAATCTTTAAGTCTGAACACAGATTTTCTATTGGAATGAGATCTGGACTTTGATGAGGCCATTCCAACACATTTATATGTTTCCCCTTAAACCACTCAAGTGTTGCTTCAGCAGTGTGCTTGGGGGCTGTCATGGTCTTACCTTCTTGCTGTTCTCCTTCGTTTGACATGTGCTGGCGGCCATCTTGGTTTCTGGGTTTCTTGTAGCCTCCCACCCTGCAGCTTCTCCTTCCCACTGGGAGGAGCTGGATGCCTAGCTCATATATATAGGAGGTCTGTGGCTTCAGTTCCTTGCTTGGTCCTCCTGTGTTCACATGCTTCTAAGACTGCTGCTGCTTCTGGTTCCTGATCCTGGCTTCGTCTGACTACCCTGCTGGTTCCTGATCCAGGCTTCATCTGACTACCCTGCTGGTTCCCGATCCAGGCTTCGTCTGACTACCCTTCTGGTTCCTGACCTCTGGCTTCGCAAGGCCCTGATTCGGTTTAGCCATCCGTTTGGACTTCTGCCTTACAGCTTGATTTTCAATAAAGCCTTCTTATTTCCACTTATCTCTTGTTGTACGTCTGGTTCATGGTTCCTTGACAGGGGCATTGTCCTGCTGGAAGCTGAACCTCCGTCCTAGCCTCAAATCACGCACAGAGTGGTACAGGTTTTGATCAAGAATATCACTGTCCATCTTCTCCTCAGCTCTGACCAGTTTCCCAGTCCCGGCTGTTTGAAAACATCCCCACAGCATGATGCTGCAACCACCATGTTTCATTGTAGGGATAATGTTCTTTGGGTGATGTGATGTGTTGTTGGCTTTGTGCCAGACAAGTGACGGACTGAACTATCACTGTGTCTGCAGTAGAAGCCTGAGGCCTAGCTTCCTTTCTACAGGCTTTGTACACAGGACTATGGAGACCCCCACTCTGACCTATTTGGGTTAGAGTGAACTATAAAGCATGAATTTTTGGCTGAGTTTATCGCCGCATTTTTCGTATTCCCCATTAAAGTAGCATGGTGTGAATCCATAAATGCAATAAGGGTTAAATCTGCTCTGAGACGCCAAATGAATGTGTTGGTTTATTTGTCCCTAATAATAATCCCATATCATGGGTCTCCTCTCGCCCTATTGTTCCATCAAGACACTGTGGAGGGGATGTCTTTTTTCATACTGTTAATTTTGGATTGAGTTGTGTGTCATAAAGCTGGCAGTACCCTCCAGCACTACCCCATCTCAGGACTCGGAGGAAGAGGAGGTGATCACCAGCCCCCGGCAGGAGGGTAAATATGTGCAAATAGCAATATGAATTTGTATCTATAACATGTACATAAACATTAAAAAGGGCCGACAATGAGGCGACAACATACACTCTAGTAATCCCAAAAAAGAACACTGGACAATAACTCTTTAATCTACATAAAAACAATTGATTTAACAAATAAATAATAATAAACTCATCATTACCTAACAAAATAAAATTATAATGTACTGAAATATCACTAACTAATAAACCATATAATGATCATAAAGATCACTAACTAAGGTATTGAAATTTAAATCGTCAATGTGTATAAAGACTTTAAAGAAAAATAAATAAATAGGTAAACAATAGACAAACAGACATATTTTATACCGCCGTCTTACATATCGACTGTCTCTATAAAAATATCCTATGATATAACCCCTCCGGTGAACAATTTTAATTAAAAAAAAATGAAACAATTTAACAAAAATATGAATTTATTCAACCTATCACTAAAAGTGCAACACCAAGCTATCAAAATTGGCATATGCCCCCCAAAATAGTAACAGTCAGTGCATTCTGCTAAAAATGAGACCCAACCGCTATACAATTGCCACATAAAATCAATAATTTGGCTCTCAAAATATGGAGACAGTAAAACATGATTTTTTTTTTTTGGTTCAACAATGCTTTTATTGTGTAAAATACAATTAACTATAAAATAAGGAAAAATTGTAGGTTTGGACGCACCTGTAACAACCAACTGTCCAAAAATATCATGCAAAATAACCCCTTAGTTGGACACCTTTTTAAACCAAAATTTAAAACTGTTAAAAAAGGCAATTTTATGGACAGCTTTTCTCACAAAAAGGTGTATTAGCAAGCGATCATAAAGTCAAATGCACCACAAATTAAAGGTTTTTTTCAAACAGGAATGAAGACATTGAAGGCCAAAGTGGCCAAAATGCAAAGGATGCATCTCAATGATATGTGGGCCGTTCATGAGCGCTTGAAGGCCATGGAGGAGAGGCAACGCCAGGCTATGAAGGGGGCGCATGACATGATCATGCTTTTGGAAAAGTTGGCATCATTTCTATTTGATTTTTTCTACTAAGTTATATAAATCATTTGTACAGTTAAAACGTGTATTGTGTTTTTTAAAAAAAATATTGCTCGGTTTTATTGTAATAGCTAGACCTAAATCAGACAGAACTGACAGCAGCCGGTAAATATATGACAAATACATATAGGGTCCATTCACACTTCAATGTCTGCATACCACAATTGGGATGAACGTTTACAGACCCATTGATTTTAAATTCCAGTTCGGAAAATTAGGCATTCACAGGATACATGTAATGCAAGGCACCAACAAACAGACCAGTGATGAAAGCAAAAAGGTGTTTATTCACCAGAAACATAAACGTCCAGGACACTTGCTGGTAACAAGGAATAATAACAAAAAACCAGGCAAGGAGATTCCAGGAAAAGTCCCAACCAGTGCTGAATGATGCTGTGCACTTGGCAGTCGAGTCACTCCAGATCTTGGGTCCGCTGTAAGGACAAAGTTCTTGGCAGTCTTCAGTCACTAGGAGTTGTGACCTATACCTGGTTGAGGGAAAATAACAGTGGGCACTGATCACCCTGAGAGACCTCCTTTTAAATGCCTGCTGACCAATCCCAGGGTGCCAAGTGTCCACTACCATAGGTGAACAAATTGCCCTGCACCTGAGTACAAGGCCTAAGGCAATCACAAGTTGATTAACCCATGGCTGGCTCCCTAATCCACTTTGCTCTTGTGAGTCAGTATAATATGCGCCACTGGTCGACGAAGTGCATAAGAAGCGCGTACTCGCGACCGTGTATCCCTTTGCGAACCTGCCCTCGTGCGTACGCACGGACGCATGATTGACTCAGCGCGAGTATGCGAGCACGTGGACCCAGATGCGGAAACGGAAGTCGCAGGAGACACCGGAGACAACCCTGGCCGCGGCGTCTTGTCACTCGCCTGGCCACTCTGTCCCCGGGACTCCGACAGTCCTCCCCTCCGATGTCCACGCGAACGCATCTCCGCACTGGCTCGCAAAGGGGTCAGCGCTGGTGCATCAGAGACACGCATAACCTGTCCCGCAACTCCACGAGGACCCCTCTTGGTTCCCCTGGAGTGCAAAGCAGGTGAGGATCTTACAATACAGAAGTAAGTGTTGGCCATTACAGGCCCCAAAAATTAGCCGACAGGTGTTCCCCTGACAGCAAATTACTTTGTATTCTGTTGCTGGTGGTACATTAGGTAT
The DNA here is from genome assembly GCF_014858855.1 of Bufo gargarizans. NCBI lineage: Eukaryota > Metazoa > Chordata > Amphibia > Anura > Bufonidae > Bufo > Bufo gargarizans. Next base: position 372,300,446 of record NC_058080.1, read on the forward strand.
TGACAGGATACAGTTGCTGGTGGTACATTAGGCATTCACAGGATACAGAACTAAGTTTCAGCCATTACTGGCCTCAAAAATTAGCCAACAGGCGTTTCTCTGAAAGCAAATAACTTTGCATTCTGTTGCTGGTGGTACATTAGGCATTCACAGGATACATAAGTAAGTGTCGGCCATTACAGGCCACAAAAATTAGGCATTTTATGTCACAAAGTCATTTTATGCCGCTGTATTTACTGAAGACAGGGACCATAAATTGTTAAGGGTGGTGGCAGATATGGGCTGTCATGAGGAATCTTAAACAAACTGTTCACATGTGTTGAAATCCTCCGAGATCCATGCCTCATTCATTTTTAGAAATGTGAGGTAGTCAACACTGTTGTGAGCTAGGCGAGTTCGCTTATCTGTCACGATCCCCTCCAGCTGTGCTGAACGTCCTTTCGGACAAAACACTTGATGAGGGGCAAGCCAACAGTTCCATTGCAAATTGTGCAAGTTCTGGCCAGAGGTCAAGCCTGCCCACCCAGTAGTCCTGGGATTCATCACTTCTCAGAGCTGGTCCTTGCCCTTGATGCTTTTTATACGGTGGTCCCTCTTAAAAGACTGGAGCATGAAGGCCACCATTTTCACTAAACTGGAAGCGTTGTAGTAGCCTGGCTCCTGCTCATCATCCAGGATAATGTAGTCCTCGTTCTCCTCCCCCCATCCACAGACAACACAAGGGATCCCAGAAAGGTTTAAAGCGTGCTCTTCTTGATCCTCCTCCTCCCCGGCACATCCTCCTCTGACTCCTCTTCAGACTCCTGTTGTTGACTTGTCTCAGATGGAGTAGCCCCCCCTGGGAATTTATCCAGCATTACTACTTCCTCGTCTTCCTGCTCCTCGATGGCTTGATCAATGACACGATGCAATGCACGCTCCAGAAAGAAGGCGTAAGGTACAATGTCACTGAGGTGCCCTGGCTGCGACTGACTATTTTGGTGATCTCTTTAAATGGCCGCAGAAGTCTGCATGCGTCGAGCATGAGCAGCAACTGGCACAGTGAAAAAAAAAACAAGCTCCCCAGAACCTGTCCTGCCGCAGAGTTCATACAGGTAGACGTTAACTGCATGTTTCTGCTGGAACAGCCTATCGAGCATATACAAGTTGGAGTTCCATCGCGTCGGGCAGTCACAAATAAGACGTCTGACGGGCAGGTTGTGTCGCCGCTGGATTTCAGCAATGTGAGCCATGACCGTTTAAGATCTTCTGAAAATGGCCCTGCAATTTTCCTGGCCTGCCGCAAGCCGTCCTGGACCCCGGGGTATTTGACAACAAATCGCTGCCCGATCAAGTTCAGGACGTGTGCCATGCACGGCACGTGTGTCATTTTGCCCTGTTTCAGCGCGCTCAGCAGATTGGCACTGTTGTCGCGCACCACATTACCAACTGTCAAATTAAGCAGAGTTAGCCACTGATCTGCCTGTGAACACAAAGCTGAAAGGAGTGCAGGACCGGTGTGGCTCTTGGTTTACAGGCACAACAGACGCAGCACAGCATGGCAATGTCTCACCTGGCATGTCGAATAGGTTCTGGGGATCTTGGTTGGCGCAGCGGAAGAGATGGTAGCAGCAAAAAAGGAGGAGTCAGCCGAGGAGGAGAGGGAGTATGGAGTAGGAGGAGGAGAGGAAGAGGCAGGCCTGCATGCAATCTGTGGTGGTAAAACCAAATCTACACGGGTGCCACGGGTTACATACTTGATGGCCGTCAGAAGGTTCACCCAGTGGGCAGTAAAAGTTATATACCTTCCCTGCCCGTGTTTGCTAGATGACGTGTCTGTGGTAAGATGTATCTTGGCACCGACACTGTGTGCCAGAGATACATTCACTTGCCGCTGAACGCGACCATATAGCTATGGGATGCCCTTCTGCGAGAAATATTTCCTTCCTGGGACCTTCCATTGTGGTGTTCCATTGGCCACAAATTTTTGAAAGGCCTCCAAGTCCACAAGTTTATATGGCAGTAGCTGGCGGGCTATCAGTTCCAACAAGCCAGCGGTCAACCGTTGGGCAAGAGGGTTATCCGGCATCATCATTTTTTACGCTCAAACATTTGGGCCACGGAAGCCTGCCTTTTTTCTGACAAACGTGATGATGGAAGGTGGAGTGGAGGACAATTGGGAGGAGAGGGGAGAAGGAGGAGAGGGGAGAAGGAGAAGAGGCTGGACGGTGAGAGCCTGTAGTGTGGGTTCTGACGGCATTGCTCCCACTGGGCCCGGTGATGTGAGGCCAGGTGCCTTCTTAAGGCGGTCGTCCCTAGGTGAGTGTTGGGCTTACCGCAACATATGCGTTGACTGCAAAGGCTCCTGATAAATTAGTAGTCTGGTTTGTCCCTCCTGTGCAATGTAAGTTCGGCCTGCTTCTCCTCCCTATCTGCTGGTCCATCTCTCCTTTTGAACTCCCCTCCTCTTCCTCTCTTGTGGGCACCCATGTTACATCCATAGACGCGTCATCATCGACGCCACCTTCCCCACCACTAACATTATAGATTTCGGAGTAGGCAGCAACAGTGGGGACCAACCTCCCTGGGCTATTCTGGGTACTGTCGTCAGACTGCTGAGTGGCGGCTGTTGCACTTGCTACCTCCTCTTCCTGATCCAATGCCAAGAATGGCTGTGCATCGGAAATGTCTTGTGATGGATCGGAAAATAATTCCTGTGACTCAAGTGGAGGGTATATGGTGGTGGTGGTGTTGGTGGTGGTGTCTTTGGGGGTGCACACAGCAGAGAGTGAAGAGGGTGCAGATAGAGAGGATGAGGAGGGTACAGAAGTGGAACGCTGTGTGAGCCACTCAACCAAGTCTGGTGTGTCCTTTGACAAAATTGAACGCACCTTCTGCAACTTCCCACTTTGGCACCGGCCTGGTTCTCCTGCCCTACCTCTACCACCCCTGCAGAAGGGCCTGTCTCTTCCTTTGCCTGTCATTTTTTTAATGATCCGGTGACAAAAGTCTATAGAGAAGCGCAGTGTATGTGGAAGAAGGTATATAACACCCTGCTTCAATATGTCATTTTGGTGTCAACTGGTCTATAATCACACCAACAAAAAATAAAAATAAAATCTTTTTAATTCTATCACTGTGTGTAGCAGAGGTAACGCAGTGAAAGCGGATAAATTTGTGCAGCACACAAATACACAATTTGAGTAGTATATTCTTAGATAACACCATGATTCTATATGTTGTTTTGGGGCCCACTGGTCTTTCACACCAGTTTAGATTTTCCTTAAAATTTTCTCACTGTGTGTCGCAGAGGTAACGCAGTGAAAGCGGATACATTTCTGCAGCACACAAATACACTATTTGAGTAGTATATTCTTAGATAACACCCAGCTTCTATATGTGGTTTTGGGGGCCACTGGTCTATTACACCAGTTATAAAAATGTTTTCCTTTAAATTCTATCACTGTGTGTAGCAGAGGTAACGCAGTGAAAGCGGATACATTTCTGCAGAACACAAATACACTATTTGAGTAGTATATTCTTGGATAACACCCAGCTTCTATATGTGGTTTTGGGGGCCACTGGTCTATTACACCAGTTATAAAAATGTTTTCCTTTAAATTCTATCACTGTGTGTCGCAGAGGTAACGCAGTGAAAGCGGATACATTTCTGCAGAACACAAATACACTATTTGAGTAGTATATTCTTAGATAACACCCCACTTCAATATGTTGTTTTGGGGGACACTGGTCTATCACACCAGTTATAATTCTTTTTTCTAATTGCGTTTGTCACTCTTTGTAGTTGTAGTATCGCTGCAGAACTGATCACGTCACAATGCTGCACTATACAAATCCACTATAATATGCTTTCTATATTAGAAAGTATATTATAAGTGTATTACACCCCTCTGTACTGCACACCAATCAATAGCGCACCTTTACCAGTCCTTAAAAGGACTTTTGTGGACCTATTAGCTAGCGATTTGCGTCACTATTAACACTCTAACCTCCTGTCCCTGCTCCACACAGAAACCTCTCCCTACACTGACAATAGACAGAATGTAAAATGGCAGCCAGATCAGGTCTATTTATAAGGTAGGGGGTATGTCCATGTGCTGAAACGTCTTAATTGGCTGTCCTGTACCACCTGATGGATGTGTCATGGGTCAAAGTTCTCACAATGTAAAAAAATATGGCGCCGGCGAATATCTCCATATGTTCGCATGTTCGGGAACCGCAAATGTGTAAAGTTCGCTGCAAACCGACCACCAGGTGAACCGCAAGGCCATCTCTATAGACAGCCCCGGGCCTATCATGCACTTAATCCGCCCCGATCACAATACATCAGTAAGTGCATTGTATTAACTTGGTCTACATGATAAATGCCAATTCTGTAGTGAGACAACCCGATTACGACTTTTTTCAAGCCTAGTCATTAAGGGGTTAATCTCTGAAGTTGTTGTTTTTATTAATGATCACAATTTATTAAATGTCCTTTAAATTAGTTATTTGTTCAAACAAAATTTTGGATCTATTTCTAATTACATTTTGGATCTCTCTCCAGGTTTAAAGAGTTGCATACTCATGAAAGAAGACATGGTTTGAAAAGAAGGGAGGTGTGCATGGCAGTATCTGTACACTTGTGTAATGCTACTTGAGTGGGTGATAAACAATAGCTTTCCATACCCTTAAAGGCTATAGGCATGTTCAGAACAGTTTTTTATTATTGCATTTCGAGCTAAAAATATATTTTTTTAAATTGATCTTTAGCACAGTTTAGCAGTTTTTGTGATACATACGGATAAAAATCAGTCTATTTGGAGATTATCCCTCCCGATTTCCATCAGCTGATGGCTCATGTGAAGCCTTATCTCTGATCTCATGACCTCTTAAACACTTATTTTAAGCATAGCCCAATTAGTTTGATAAGAGTTTACCTTTAATCAGGGGCGTAGCTGAAGGCTCATGGGCCCTGGTGCGAGAGTTCAGCTTGAGCCCCCCTTCCCTCAGTGCTTTGTGGCCAGGAGCAGGGGAGCACATAGCCTTTGTGCTCCCTGAGGCAAAAATTGAAACAGCACTACTCCCATGTCAAATTTTTTACCTAACTCCTTCCCTCCAGCCAGAGGTGTAACTTGCATGCACTTTGTATAATACCGGTGTCTTCTTATGTGGTCCAAGGGTCTTTGGGCCCCCTCAGGCTCCTGGGCCCGGTAGCGACTGCTACTTCTGCACCCCCTATAGCTACGCCCCTGCCTTTAATGAGGCCAGGAGATCAGCGATAAAGCTTCACATGAGCTGTCAGCTGATGAAACTCAAATAGACTGAACAAACGTTAAACAACATGTATCACAAAAACAGCTGAAAATTTTTAATAAAGACCAATAAAAAATGATGATTTTAGTCCAAAATGAGTAAAATAGCCTTTAAATATAGACTTCCATGTCATGTGCTCTGGAAGTTAACCTATTAAAGAACATATAAAAAAAAAGTCCACAGCTCTTAAGGTGCATAGCTCTTAATACATTTTTTCAATCTTCTGGCTATATGTGTTTCCAAACTGAAACCTTTGGCAGCGATAGGCTGGCTTTAATTTAAGATGTGATGGATGCCAGTTTTCTGGTGGAAATTATGACAATGTGTTGGAAGGAGAAGTTTCTGCCCCCTTCCTCTAAGATATACAAAAAAAAAGTGGTAAAGTATGCGTGCCAGTAAATTCCAAAAAGTTGCACATTTTTTGTGCAAAATGTCACTTGCATAAAAGTGTGTGACTTTTGTATGTGATAAATTCCCCCTGTAGTGTCTGAAACTCATGAAAAGTGAACTAAGTTGTAATAAGCTTATGCTTAGCCAAGTATGTGTATAAATAATTGTTCTCCAGTAGGAAGTCTGAGGTGTAACCTTAGACCCGAATGCTCACCAAGGCTTATAACCTTATTAATGAAGCCCATATGCTTTGCACATATTTACACATCTGCTTATGAAACCAGAAAGTGTGCATATACAAAACCGGCTGGTAATGGGAAGCTGCAAGAGCGGGCATACAATCTAACTAATAATTGGATGGGCATCATATTTGTGTTTCTATGCCACCAGAAACACCTTATCTGTCTCCAGCGCTTACATCCTCCCACTCTAGGAGCACCTCCTTCACATTCCAGCAAATCATTCATTCATGTGTGTAACAGTGAAATTCAGTCGGAATCTTTTCCAGGGTCATAAAAATGTATGGGGTAATATTATAAAGTACGGCAGGGAGAAGAACGGCATAGTGTATTAGTTTATGTTATGTTAACCTTTATGCTAATGCAGGTGATTGAAAGGGCACTGGATGACTACAAGGTAGTAAAGAACGTGATGATGTTTCAGTCTCAAGAAAGTAGGCCTTCATCAGACACAGCTGGTGCTGCAGTTAGAAGAAAACAATGAACTGCCTCCATCGTATAGTAATGTCGGCAATTCTATATGACCGAAATATCATGAGTTTTGGGTTTTCTGCAAACAAGGAGAATTAGTTTTTCACTAATATATTATTGGGTTGGGACCCTACTCCTGCACCTTCAACACTACAGAGTGCCACTGACATGTCTTTTATGACTACAAGGCATAGGATATATTATAGTTCAGTCACAAGAAATGCCAATGTAAAGACATTTCTACACACACTAGAAATCTGGTAAATATTAGTATTTTACACATAACATTAATTTCAGCAGGTTGTGCACAGTAGATATTGATAATTCATTGAAATGTATAGAGAACTCATTCATTCTGGATTATTTTAGGATAAGTGTTTTCCTCAGTCACGAAGAACAGTAGATGACTACACTTTCATGCTTCTGTGTAGACCAGGCATGCTCAACCTGCGGCCCTCCAGCTGTTGCAAAACTACAACTCCCATCATTCCCGGACAGCCTACAGAAGGGCATGGTGGGAGTTGTAGTTTTACAACAGCTGGAGGGCGCAGGTTGAGCATGCCTGGTGTAGACGAATGTAGTCACCAACAACAGTGCATTAAGGCTACAGGTTCTAAGCACTGTGTGAAGCAATATAGGTTTGTTCACAAGAGGCAGATTTGTTTGCAGAAATGTTGGCAGCTGAAAGATATAATGATGACTACTCTCTACTGAATCTTCTGCATCGCTTTGCAGCATTTATTGCTGTAGACTACTGTACAACCTCCTTCTGCTTAGCTCCTCCTGCCTTTAGCTTATACAACATGCTCCCTTTAAAAACCTGGTAATCCTGGAAAAAACCCTTAGGGACACAGCTCTTTCTATCTCTTTGACTGCCCATTCACTGTATCATTTGCAGACTACTTCTTCTCTTCCTCACGGTTCAGTCCTAGTCTTTTCCTCTTTTCTCTCACACAACCTCTGTTGTACAAATTATTAACAGATTTGGTTTTCAGTACGGTCTCTATGCTGAGGACACATAATTATATACGTGGCATCACCCCTGCACTTTTACAAAATACCAGTGATTGTCTACTCTCTCTAACAGAGATGGAACATTTCAAAAATTGAACTTCTTTTATTTTCTCCAGCTATTGTACTAACCTACCTGATACCTCCCTCTGTGTGTGTGGCACTAAAATAATTCCAAGGCAGGTTATCCTTTGTTTTGGGGTTATGCCTTGTTTTGTCAAGGCAAATAAAATTATGAGAACACAGGGCTGCCACTTTACAAATCACTAGTCAGACCACACATGGAGTACTGTGTACAGTTCTGTGCTCCTGTGAACAAGGCAGACATAGCAGAGCTAGAGAGGGTTCAGAGAAAGATTATCAAAATTAGGGTTATTCACTTTCGAAAAAAGACGACTGAGGGGAGATCTAATAACTATGTATAAATATATCAGGGTCAGTACAGAGATCTTTCCCATCATATATTTATCCCCAGAACTGTGACAAGGGGACATCCTCTGCGTCCAGAGGAAAGAAGGTTTGTACACAAACATAGAAGAGGATTCTTTATGGTAAGAGCAGTGAGATTATGGAACTTTCTGCCTGAGGAGGTGGTGATGGTGAGTTCACTAAGAGTTCAATAGGGGTCTGGATGTATTTCTAGAGAAGGGTCATTGATCCAGGGAGTTATTCTGATTCCCGCATTGGAGTGGAGAAGGAATTTTTTTCCTTAAAGTGAGGAAAATTTACTTTCACCTCATGTGGTTTTTTGCCTTCTTCTGGATCAACTTGCAGGATAACAGGCTGAACTCGATGGACGGATATATTTTTTCAGTCTTACAAATTACTGAGGTATTTTATCAAACTGGTGTAAAGTAGAACTGGCTTGGTTGTCCATGGAAACCAATCAGATTCCACCTTTTATTTTTCACAGCTCCTTTGGAAAATTAAAGGTGGAATCTGATTGGTTGCTATGAGCAACTAAGTCAGTTCTACTTTACACCAATTTGATAAATGACCCCATATGTTACTACTGTGTGTTACTATGCTTGACACTGATCTCTCCTTCAGCCTCTATATTCAATTGCTTTCCCGCTCATGATACCTGCACTTCAGAAACATCTATGGAATCTACACTTCTCTTACTGTGGAAACAACAAAAACTGCCATTGTTGCCCTGATCCATTGTTTCCTTGATTACTGCAACTCATTCATTTATCTTCCTCTCTCTAAACTCTCCCATCTCCCACTTATGCTTAATGCAGCAGTCAAGCTCATCTAACTGTTCAAGCACTACACTGATGCCTCCACCTTGTGCCAGTCACTACACTGGTTGCCCATACAGTATAGAATTCTAGTTAAACGTATGGTATCACTCTTACCAGCAAACCTCACTAAATTGTCTTCCTCAAGTCTGTCTACCACCCTATTAGTGCTCCCATCGCTGCCAATGATTTACATCTCGAAGACTTCTCTTGAGCTGAACTAGTTCTCTAAAATGCACTACCCTAGGCAATTAGGTTACTTCCCAACACCATACTACAACAAGGTATCAGAGGTACACGTCCCTAATTATTAAACCGAACAAATATAATGAAAAGGACGTTAAAAGGGGAGCAAAAATAATAAAATATTTATTGGTGCTCAAAAAGGAATAGGGGTGAAAACCAACCTACCAAAATCATAGGACACTGAATCAAAACCGTCTGTCCAACGGTCTCAATGAAGCAATTTTGTTTGTTCCATTTATTTAATATATCCATGATCCATTTATGTGCTTTGGGGTCATCCCTATCCTCCGGGTATTTGGACCACAGTTGGTCATGGTCGTCAGGTCAAATTCAGGTATATGAAGTGGTTTTCCATCATCTAGACCAGCTTCATATGTTTCTGTGCTGCTGATCATTTATTTGATTAGCAATACACGCTTATATACATGTAAACATATATGCTGAGTGGTGGGATGATGTACCATATACGAGCTATTGCACATACACACTCATTTTTTTGATCGATATGTGATCAGATGTAAGTGTATGCATTTTTTTGTGTACATTATCCTGCAACTCTGTAGCCACTCTACATTTTTATATGTACATTAGCCTGAAACTCAATTGCCATTTTTTATATTGTGTCACATGTGATTGATCTATTATCATTCGCCTCTCCTTGATCCCCCTTTTTCTTGCTCCTTGGTACTGCCACCTATTCATTTATAAGGCCGCCGTTTATATTCCCGGTTACCTTGTCATTTTTCAGCGTGTGTGCGCTGACCTCCTGGATACATTCCTATTCCTCCATTGTCGGCAGCGAACCAGCCCAATATGAATGATTCACGCGGTGGATTGGCTGCTGATAGGAGGTGTGTCCAAAGGGGCGGGGTGTTTGCCCTTTAAATCGCGGCGTCTGGCTGGCCGCTTCGCGGCCATCACAGTGCCGAGGTCTTGTTGGTCAAAAGCAGTGCACCATGTTCCACACCAGGACTCGGTGTCACTCACTAACATTGTTGTTTAATACGCCGATCCCCAGACTAGGGTATCGGGTTAGGCAGTGTAGGTGTAGTCACTCACTACGCAGGCTCCTGATGAAGTGCACTGGTAATGTGCACGGAAACGCGTAGAGCCGCAGTTGAGTACATGCAGGGGGGCTGTCTGCCGATTGTACCCTCGTCAGCAGCAGCATCCACTTGCGCCATTGATGCACCCACTTGTGGTTAGTGTTGGAAAGACGGCATAGCGTACTGCAGTTTCCTGCACTAGCCGTGACTGCTCAGTGACATCACGGTTCACTGGCCATTTGTTACAGTTTGTTGCGGGTGGTATTTCCTATGTGGATGTTGATATTCAACATTGATATAGTCGGATAGGGCATACCACCCTCATTATACCCCACCAGCACAGATTCAATACATTGTTAGGTAGTTCCTATCCTTTGGTAGGATCATATCCGATTTACAGTGCGGTGGTGATATACACGTATTTTACATATTTTAGTCTGTAGTCTGTCTGGTACACCTCAGCAGGCTTCCAACATACTCTAGGTGGAAGGTATCCTGCCTACACGTGTACAGGTGGTACCATCTGGACAGACAGTTTTGATTCAGTGTCCTATGATTTTGGTAGGTTGGTTTTCACCCCTATTCCCTTTTGAGCACCAATAAATATTTTATTATTTTTTTGCTCCCCTTTTAACGTCCTTTTCATTATATTTGTTTGGTTTAATTCCCAACACCCACAGCTTTCGGAGTGCCCTAAAAACAAATCTTTTTAGGGTGGCCTATCACATTCACTAATCTAACTCTTCTCATTCACCCCTTCTCCCTGGCTGGTGGTTGGCTCATGCAGCTCCATTAGTACTGCTAAGATCCATGCTATACTTGTGAATGGGATTGTTTCTGCAGTATGTCCATGGATTTCTGTAAGCCTCATTTAAACTAAAATATTTTTTTATAAATCTGTTGCGTGTAAATATGCCCTATAATATTTTACATTTATTTAATTTTATTTTTTTAAAGTAGCAATTCCATTAATAATCGTACAAGGGCTGGTTATGCAATAATCTGACTTGTTATGCCATATAACTGATATCTGTCGATCCCTCTTTTTCATTTAAAAGTACCGATCCTACTGACTAAATGAAATTACTTTTACACAGTCCACTTGCCATAGTTTGTTTCCCAAAGTTTACAAAACTAAATATCTGATATGATGTGGCATGGCTGATTGCTTTCCAGTAATCTGGAATAAAGTATTCAAAGTAGGACTTCACTCAGAGGGTTCTGCCCAGCCACACAGCCAGAGAAATTTCCATAGGATTGAGTATTCTCATCTGACATCCTGTGGCTTCTAAAGCCATTTATTGCCTGAGGTGCAGGCATTGTGCTGCTTTTAAATCTGGTACATAAGGGGTTACCACGAAAGCATTTGCTTTGATATTTAATAATGCTTCTTCCTGCTGCCTTGCAATTATCGTCCAGGGCTAATAAGAGACATATGGCAGTCACTGGTTTGAGTCTGTGAGCCCAATCCCACTAGGTACCAGCCCAGCCAATCGCATTTAGGCAAAAAGAAGGGGGATAAATGAAGCAATTAATAAAATCATTTTCTATCCAGCTAAGGAGATAAATGTTTGGCATAGTCTCACTGGCCTTCGCTAGGCAATAGCTAAACATAGGCAATAGATGGCACTGTGGCCTTTCTCTTGTATGAAGTGCAGCACTGGAAAAATTTTATTTCCACATTTTTGACAGCAACAAGTTTGTTGAGATTTTGTTCTGCTCCTGCTTTTTTTACGGTCTGCAAAACACCATCAAATAAAACATGCCAAGATTTAGCCAGCACCAGGACAAGTCGCCTAACCTTACAAAAATTACTATTCAGCTGGATAACTAGGGAGGTCCAATGTCTCCCTGCACATCAGCCTGTCCATCCTGTATAGAACCAACACTTCCTCACTAGGAACCATGATGACACAATGCAAGGACTGTCACATATAATACCGTAATCTAAATTGTGAAATCTAAAAATCCACAGGAATAAGCATCAGCTAAAATAATCAAATTTTATGGTATTACTTGGAATGAACTCCTCAATGTAAAACTTCTGATCACAAAGTTGTAAAGATGAAGATCCACCTCTGAGTAAGAAAAACTATAGAGAAATCAAATAAGAACTTTATCATCTTTGTAATATGTCTACAATACCTTTTATAATAGCAGAGACCCGCAGAACATGTATGCAATCAGCCATAAAGCTGATCACATACATTTTCCCCTTCAGATGTAGAGTTCAAATGTGACCACGGCATCTGATCAGCCAGGAAGCGGAAGTCAGGCTCTTCCGTTCCGGTAACAGCATTACTCAGCTGAGATCGGGGAATCTGTTACATTGCTGAAATAGCCTGAAGCCTCAAGCAGGCTTCAGAGCCTATTTCAGGAATATACCAATACATGCCACTAGGTATTGGTATAGTGCAAATGAAGTGTTCAATGATGGCTATATAGCCATCAATGAACACAATGGGCAATCTAATGATTGTCAGTTATTATCACCCAAGGTGATTTAAAAAAAGTAAAACAAGTTTTTACAAATATAAAAAATAAATAAAAATAAATAAAAGTTAAAATCACCCCTTTTCTTAAAATAAATATACTTAACCAATAAAAAAAATAAACATCATCGGCATCGCCGCGTGCGAAAATGCCTATACAATTAAAATATGGCATACGGCAAATGGTTTAATGGGAAAAAAAATAAAAACAGGCAATTTGCCATTTTTGGTCAGTTTAACTACCCAATTTTTTTAAATAAAAAGTGATTAAAAAGCCGCACACATTTCAAATTGGTATAACTGAAAAGAACAGATCGTACCACAAAAAAAATGAGCCCTCACACAGCCCTGTACACATAGCTACAACAAAGTTCTAGGGGTCAGAATATGGTTATAATGTTTTTTTTTTTTCCAGTATTAAAACGCAAGAAAAGTTATACAAGTGTAGTATCGTTGTAACCGTACTGACCTGGAGAATGAAGATAACAGGTCAATTTTACAGCATAGTGTACAGTGTAAAAATAATTTATTTTCCTCTTCCTACTACAGGGTATGCAACCGTAAATGGTTCCATTAGAAAGTACAACTTGTCCCACAAAAAATAAGCCCACATAAGGCTATGTGAATGAAAAAAATAAAAAAAAGTAAGAACTATGGAAAGGCGGGGAGTAAAAAACAAAAACGCAAAAATGGAAAATATCAGAGTCCTGAAGGGGTTAATATTTCTTACTTTTTATTTAATCATGACTTGTGTCAGGTAATGATACAAACCCTGTGCATGACAGTGAGATGAGCCTAATGTACTAAGAGTCAGATGCCTCTTAATAAATTAGTTGGATGTCTGGAAGTCCATGTGCCAAAAACTAAAGTCTATGCCAGCTACTAAAGTAATAGTAAATCCAGAGGGCTGTGTGAAGCCCCCTCTCTTCCACTAAGCACCGAACCTTTTCTCACCACTTGGCGAGAAACTCAAAAAGTTTCAAATATTGCATGCACCATAATGTGTGACTTTTTGTTCTCCTCAATAGTGGTGTAAATACTTAAGTAAATGTCCTTCAATATTTTTTTTTTTTAAAACAATACACTCAGTCCTGAATGGAGATAATAATAAAAGATCAGTGAACAGCAACTAACCTGCTTGCTACTTTAAATCCAAACAATGACAGAACCTGCTGTATTAAATTCTAATTTATTTCATCATTAATTTATTTTTACAAAATGTTGTAAATAACACATACCAAAATCCATATAAAAGTCCATGTATAGCAATCCAACGCACGGAGGCAGAGAAGGGACAAAACTGTGCTACCACAACAGTTTGAGGGGTGTGCCCCTTCTTCTAGCTCTGTTGTTGTTTGGACTGTGTGGGAAGTATACCAGAAAACTTCCTGAGCTACGCTACGGTTTATTCTGGTGATATATGTGAATTTTTCTACCAATACGACAAGTGGCAGCAGGAGATGTTTTCATACTGTGCAGAATACAATGAGCAAAAATAAATTAAAAACATTGAAACAATGATAACTAATGTTTACCTATATTTAAAAGATGACAGATGTTTCATTTCCTGACTGTATACTTGTAAATTGAAGGTCAAGTCTCACATGTCTCAAAACCTCTAGTTACCCTTTAATTATAGAACCACTAAGACTATAATGTATAGGAGTAAATCCTCATTCACACAGTGCAGATGGAGCCTACTTCAACCACTCCTGGTTTTTAAGAGCTACCAATATAATTGATAAATGTATGGAAATTATTCTGAAGATATGATCATGCCAGACAGACAGAGCTGGTTGTTTGGGTTTTACGACATGGATTTTTTAGCATGTAATTTAATAAAACTTTGGATTTGATAGAACAGTGTTCCTCAACTCCAGTCCTCAAGGCCCACCTGCTGGTCATGATTTGAGAATATACCAAAAAATTAATACCTGTGGTAAATCCTGATGCATTGACACTAATAATATCACCTGCTCAATACTAGGGAAACCCTGAAAACATGCCTGGCAGGTGGGTCCTGAGGACTGGAGTTGGGGAATACTGTTTTAGAAGACTCAACTGAATAGACTCCATATTTCTGGACAATTTGTGACTAAAGCCATTAAATAGCATTACAGCTACCTTCAGGTTTGGTGTTACAATGCATGAGTCTCTTGTTCTGGTCTTCTCCTCACCACCCAGCACTGAGCTCTACAATTCACATAGATAATGTTGAACATCACATCAGATGTTGCACTGAACAGTCAGAGGCTTTGATGATTAGGAATATTTTTTTGGGAGGTAAAAAAAATTTCATTGCATTTGATAACCGTTTTCCCGCACAGAACCTCCACGCAGGCATAAGAACCCATGCCTAGCTTGAATCTCGCAGGATCTTGCAGAAACAGGGACTTGTTTCTTAAGATGTTATTGTGGGCTTAGTCAGGTGTGCACAGTTAATTATAGAAACAGTTGCAGATGGGACGCAGCATGTCTGTGTCAATGTTCATTGCAGGGACACACGCTGCCATCGCCAAAGAGCTCCCGTAGGAGCATCATTTGGAACCAGAGAGACAATGGCAGCCATACAACTAAATACAAGACTCAAAGAACCTATGCTGATCTCAATATCCTATATCCATTTTCAAAATGTATTCTCAGTAATCTGCCTTAAACAAACGTAGGCCGCATTTACTCCCTCTATGTAATTATTCCCTTTTCCATCATAAGTTTCCGATTTGTAACAAATCATGAGAAGAGGGAACAAGAGATTACACTCCCCTGTTGCCAGCAATAAGTTAGGTCCAGGACATAGAGGGCATGTCATCCATTTTAACTATGAAATAAACACAGGGTACTCTGCAGGGCCTCCAAAAAATTTTAAAACTTCTTCTATCTGAGTTAGGGTCCATTCACACATCTGTAGAATGGGTCTGAATCCGTTCCGCAACGTTGCGGAACGAATCCGGACCCATTCATTCTCTATGGGACTGTAAGAGATGCAGACAACACACAGTGTGCTGTCCGCATTCGCATTTCCGGAGGGCGGCCCCAATCTTCCGGTCCGCGGCTCCCGAAACAAATAGAACATGTTCTATTCTTATCCCCAATTGCGGACAAGAATAGGCAGTTCTATGGGGGCGCCGCAATACACTACGGACGAGTGATTTGACCCTTACTGTAATGTTTTAGCCAAGCACATACATAGGAATAGCTATTATCCAGTGAATGGCTAAAAAACTGCAGTACAAGTGGAGTTGGACATGGGTGTAGCTTTGGTTAGGCAGGCAGCAGAGGTGAAAGTTGTATGTGACACAAGTCACACATTTTGCAATCAGAGACAAGAGCATCACATTTCACCTCTGGAGTGGGATGCTCTAATCTGTCAGAAGGAAAGAGTTCTGAGTAAGGGCACTTTCACACTAGCGTTTTATTGGATCCGGCAGGGTTCAGCAAAAACGCTTCCGTTACTGATAATACAACCATCTGCATCCATTGCATTGGTAGTCATGCTGGATTCGTCTTGCTCCGCATCCCAGGATGGAAAGCAAACCGCAGCATGTTGTGGTTTACTCTCCGGTATGGGAACGCAACTAAACAGAATGGAATGCATTTTGGAACATTCCGTTCTGTTCAGTTCAGTTTTGTTCCTATTAACAATGAATGGGGACAAAACAGAAGCGTTTTTTCCGGTATTGAGCCCCTATGACGGAAATCAATACCGGAAAACTAAAACGCTAGTGTGAAAGTAGCCTAAGCTGTAGTGTCCCCACTTTGCCTAACATCTTTTGTAGGATAAACTTATTAAAATAGCAATCAATGTTTGTCTTATTATATGGAATGTACAAATACAACCCAGTATAGGAGGACAAGTTCAAAATATCAGACGGTCAGTCCCCTGAATTGCCACCAAACATTATTGCTTTCTTCAAGTGGTTGCATCATTAATGCTCAATTTGTATTATTATTTTTTTTCTACAAAAGTCCATATTCTCTGTACTGAAATTACAGCTCATTAACCTATTAGTACAAAATATCTAGGGGGAATTTAACAAGGAATTTGTGACTGTATATTAGCATGAAAAAGTATTTTCCAAAAAATGTTGTGCACACCATATTTGCGCTACATTTTGGACTCTTTACAGTTGAAAAGAGAGCATTTTTACAGACAGAAAATGGTGCAAATTGTATAGCAAATCAATATTTTCTCACAGTAGCCATATTGTTCTTTTTCTGTCTCTAAGACAGTCAAAAATGTATTTCACAGTGATATTATCATAATGCTGTCCCTGATGGGGCTCAAAATAGGAGGAAACCGGAGTACCCGGAGGAAACCCACGCAAACACAGGAAGAACATACAAACTCCATGCAGATGTTGTCCATGGTTGGCACACCTCTTAATACATTTAGCACATTTTACTCTGACAATCTTTAGTTTAAGACTGGTTTATGAAACAATGGGTCTGAATAAAACTTCCACCTCGTATCAAGACAATAAGGGACATCAGAATCAGGTATGTTCAACAATGTACAGGCCAGTGCTTGACCTTTGTAATTTACTTGAAAAAGAGCACATATTGATGTAGCAATGACGTTTTTACATGTGCATTTGCAAACAAATATTACAATCCATCTGTAGGCAGTGTAGTGGTTTGTCTCTCTGCATCATTACATCACCCTGAAATAATTCCACAATGAACACACTAAGATGAGGCAAACAAGTCTAGAAACCATATGATGATCTTGATGGGAACATATCACATATATATTTGTTTACTAATTAAAACCAGATAGTGGAATATATTCTTTTTTTTTCCTGTTTTTATTTTTTTATTGTATATTTTGTGTCCAGTTTCCCGAACATGATTATGGGGGCAGCTATCTTGCCTGCTCGGCATTTTACAGTATTTACCTGTATATTTTAGAGCAGCCACTATGGACTATAGGCAGAATAGACTGTAGAGGACTTATTGATTTTTAATAGAGATATTATTCTTTTTTAGATATGTGACCTGTGCAGAGGTCATTGTGCAGGGAGGGGGAGGAGGTGAGTTGTGACCATCCACTATTCAGAATGGTGGATCCTGTTATATCTATACAGAGGTGATATCTTTTTTTTATTTTTTTATTCTGTCTGTGATGATAATAAAATGATGGTTAAAAAGTGATCTCTGTAAAGCAGTAAGTGTCAGCATATCATTAGGTTCAGTGGTCACTGTGAAAATTGTAGGATTTTAGATTTGTTATTCAACATAGATACTGACATGGAAAATTAAAAATATATTTTTTTGCTAGAGTATGTTTAACGTAAAAAACATTTAAACAGTATGATGACACATTCCCTTTAAAGAGGTTTTTACAATAGGTTATAAACTTTTCCACTAAGATGTCAACAAATATAAAGTTCTGCAAGGAGCAACTAAAAATTATTTTAAATGCCAATGTGACAACTTAACATCCACAGGCATGTTTTGGGGTTTATCGAAGATTTGCAAAATGGGGGCTTCTTCCCTAGGGAACTACCAGTCAGTACAGTCTCAAAGACTGATAAAGTTTAGGGAAGGGAAAAGAACTACAGGTTGGATCTTTCAAAGGGGTTGTTGTGGAGGAGGACTCTAAAAAAGGGTCAGAGTGGTAACCAGGTCCCTACTGGTCTCTACTTCCTGGCCCTGCCTTACATACAGGAAATGCTTAAAGATGCCTGCTCAGCCAATCACTGGCCAGAGTACTTGCCTGCCTCAGCCAGTGATTGGCTGAACAGGCATCTTCAGGCATTTTCTGTGTGTTGGGAGTACACCAGGAAGTAGAACAGTTCCTTCTGCAACCTTTAAATCTGAGACACTCAGTCTTCTATGTAATAATATAAAGGTTTATCTTTGATATTTTTAATTATATCATGTTTTATTAAAAAGTACATTCAAAAGCAGAAATCAACAGGTGTTCTTGAAAAAATGTTGACAGATGCTCCTTAGGAACAGACTGTAGTTTGTTAGTAACTGACATAAATGGAGGTTTAAATTTGTTTTTAAGGCTCTGCTCACATTGTGTTTGTGCCTTCCATTAATCAGGAGTATTTAACGATGTACATTTCTAATGTAGGATTCACCCAAAAAAAATAATATATTAATTAGAGGGAATTATTCATATTGTTTGAATCACGCTTTATGTTTACAATTTTTTTTAAGAATTATTGATGTTATATTTAATTTTCCATGTGAATATCTACATTTAAACAAAAAACATAAAATCCTGGTTTTCACACTAGCCACTAAGCCTAATAATAGTTGCTACTTCTTGGTCTGCAACAGATCATGTCTTGATAAATGTCCCCCAAAATTGTTTAATTTCGCTCCATTTTGCTTTAATTTCTGTTGAACATTTAATGGGTTAACAAAGTTTCTAAAACTCTGTTTTCTCAGTTTTGAATAATTTTAGGGGTGCAGTTTCAACAATTGATCATTTATGGGTGGTTTTTATTATGTAAGCCAATGAAAATTACTTAAAGGGATTCTGTCACCTCCCCTAACCCAAAAAACGATTTTAAATTAGACATGAAGCACAGCTTACCTTGATTAGGCTGTGCTCTTTTATCTTGTAATCCGTCCAGCAGTTTCTGCAAAAAATGACTTTTATTGATATGCAAATGAGTCCTGAATGTGCCCAGAGGGGCGTTTTGTTCCTCTTAGAGAGCCCAGTACCGCCCCTCTTACAGTGCCCAGCCCGCCTTCCTTGCATTGTCTAACCGCCCCCAGCCTGCCACAGCCTCTCCTCCCCCTCCCTCACGCCGAACGAACTCTTGCACAGGCGCAGTACCCACTGAGGGCTGAGCCTGTGCGATCAGCAGGAGACTGAGGGCAGGAGCTTCATCCTCGTCACTGGGCATGCGCCGAGCCCAGTGACGTCCGATGCTCGCTCTTCCCTCAGTCAGCAGGGAAGAGCGAGCATCGGACGTCACTGGGCTCGGCGCATGCCCAGTGACGAGGATGAAGCTCCTGCCCTCAGTCTCCTGCTGATCGCACAGGCGCAGCCCTCAGTGGGTACTGCGCCTGTGCGAGAGTTCGTTCGGCGTGAGGGAGGGGGAGGAGAGGGAGGAGAGGCTGTGGCAGGCTGGGGGCGGTTAGACAGTGCAAGGAAGGCGGGCTGGGCACTGTAAGAGGGGCGGTATTGGGCTCTCTAAGAGGAACAAAACGCCCCTCTGGGCACATTCAGGACTCATTTGCATATCATTAAAAGTCGTTTTTTGCAGAAACTGCTGGACGGATTACAAGATAAAAGAGCACAGCCTAATCAAGGTAAGCTGTGCTTCATGGCTGCTTTAAAATCGTTTTTTGGGTTAGGGGAGGTGACAGAATCCCTTTAAGGACTGAATTGTTCTTCAAATTTTCTTAAATTTGAAAAATCGCTTCTAAAATTCTAAGCCTTCTAACATCTTAAAAAAGATAAATCACATTTACAAAATAATGCCAACATAAAGTAAAGTAGATATTGCTTACACAAGTAAACACGTTCCAGTTATTAACACATAAAGAAACATGTTAGATTTGGAAAATTAGGCTCTCTTAGGAAGGTGAAAACTGGCTGTGTCTGGAAGGGGTTCTCTGGAACATAAAAAGTGATCTTAAGGATAGGTGTTCAATGTTTAATTGGTTGGGGTTTAATCTCCATAAACCCTACCAATCAGCACCATGAAGAGGCCATGGATCTTCTGCCATCAGACAGGATATGCCATCAGTGTTTATGTCCCAGAATACCCCTTTAAATGCACTTCTCAAAGCACTATAGCACATGGAAAGTACAATGCTACTGCTTTGTCTTTCTATAAAGGGGTTAACAATGCATAATTCCACATAAACAGACTAGCAAATAATGGTTTCCATTCAAGGACTCTTAATAAATTAATTATTTATGAATTTCCAACAAAACATGGCTACCCATTCTGTACTATTTAAAAGGATAGATTGTGTAAGGTAACCCACTTAGGCTGTTAAATATTTTATATAAGGTCATTTTTGGACGGATGTGTTACACTGTTACAGCTGTCAAATAGATTCTAATGGAATCCTAGTGATCTCAAGAGACGCAAATGAGGAGAACAGTAAGAGGAGGAGAAAAGAGCAGGTCAGGTTGGAGGGAAGACACTGATGGATGGAATCTGGCCGATTAGGATAAATAAACAAGGTAATTACAGCCCTTATGGTTTACCTGAAAGGTTTGACACACTTCATTATTGGACTTTTGGGCTTTCAACATAAAGTTGATGGCTTCAATGTAACCTCTTAACCTACAATCAAGAGGTTCATACATTAACTGTACTGAAAGAGGCTGAACCTACAGCCATACCAGTTAAGACCGCTGTACCCTAAGCTGGGCCTACACATACAATAGCTGATGATAGACAATTGTTTGAAAGCTATTTCTCCCGATTCCCACATACAAATACATGTTTAGCTTGGCCGAAAGTTTATGAGAATTTGATGGGGAGAAAGGAGAAAGCTGCTGCCAGACTCTTCTGGAGGTGGCTTATGTCTTGAGAAAATAGGAGACACCATGGAGCTCCCAATGCATATGTTTCCAGCTGAACCCACCATTCTCTGCTGGTTTTGCTGACAATGCACTATTGTGTATGGGGGCCTTTAGCACCAACTTAGAAATATTTCTTGCATATGAGTTTCTTAGTACAAGTGGTCTATCAAATTACATTAATTTGGTCTAGGTCAGTGTTGGCGAACCATTTAAAGGCAGAGTGCCCAAACTGCAACCCAAAACCCACTGATTTATCGCAAAGTGCCAACATGGCAATTTAACCTGAATACTACAGTCCAATATAGTATCTTCCATGTACTTTATCATTTAGCTATAATAGCCTGCCTACATTCAATGCGCTGCCTGTGTCATTCATAGCGCTCCCTGTGCTGGTGAATGGCAGGAAAAGTGTAAAGCATATTGGTACACCATAGACTTTTTCCAGGGTGTGGGTGCCCACAGAGAGGGCTCTGAGTGCTGCCTCTGGCACACGTGCTATTGGTTCACCACCACTGGTCTAGGTCAACCATTCTAAGTTGAAAATGTTGCAACTTAAGACCTTGGGGGAATTTATTGATGCTCTACCAACACCAGTTTTCTGGTGTAAAAAAAAAGTCACAAAATGTAGGTGCAAGTCCCTTTTATGCCACCCTTGCTAGTTTTCCAAAATGTAGATGGAGTGGGAGGGAGTGCATGGGCCTTCTGAGATGAGTAAAGGGAATTAAGAGGCATGCACCTCTTAATAATTTCTGCACATTATATGCAAGTTTATTTTATATATAGAACTTCCCAAAACAACTCTTTGAAAAACAGATAATTGGTTCTGCGATGGGGTTTGCGATTTCAAGTTAGAATGGCCCAGGAAAGACATTCTTATTTTGAAAATATTTTAACCCGAGGCCATTGTTTTTGGAGGGACCAATGTATTATGTGAATAGTTTGCTTTAGCTGCGGGTATAATCTTATTATAATGTTTAGCGCTTGTATGTAGACCTGACCATCGAAAATGTAAAATTCTCCACAACCCTGCAGATAAAAAAAGGGATTCTGAGAATATATTAGAAAATGGCTATTTATGCACTTCCTTAATATAATTTTTAAAGTGGCAACCCAGGTGGAGATTAAATTTAAAGACCTTGAATGGGTCTCCTTCAGTTTTCCTGCCCAGGAATTACAAAAGTGGAATGAATAACATTTATGTGGTCTCATAATTAATAAAACAGGCACATAGCTAAATTATGAAAGACATGTCACCCAATGGACTATCAGCCACCTGCTTGCCCTGTCTGGCCTTCCAGTTGTATTCTGAAATAAAATAAAATTAAGCACGTGGAGAAATCCAGGAAAGCCAGTAATGAATATAACAGATGAAACAGAAGGAACATGGCCAGGTTGTGAAATGAAGGGAATATCTAGAGCTGCTGCAAAAGGCTTCTTGCTTGGCTCATTCTCTGTTTCTACGCTGGTAATTGCATTTATGCTGGGACATTCAATCCGTTAAGTAATGTGTGTAATTAGATATATAGACACTGGCAAGCTGATGACAGATTGACCTCGCCTACATTGTGCATTTTCTTTACACCCTTACAACACAGCTTACATATGGTCTTACAGATTCTCCAGTTGGGTCACATTCAGAGCCACAATACTAGTGGTCCAGTTTAAGATTATGTCTTCAATTCCTTAATGTACCTTTACTGCATATGCGTGTGTAAAATGGCAAAATTGTCATGCTACCACAAGAACATTTACTGTGGGGACAGAAGTACTTCCATAAATGCCTCCACACCACAGACATGAAGCTTTTTGGCAGCAAGATAGGACAAATAATAACATAAAACAGGTTGATGGGAAGCTTACATCTTGAAACATACTTCTGTTTTTGCACGGGAGATAAATTACACGTTACTTGAGCCAAGAAGTAATATTTGTAATAGGATATATATACATAAATATGAAGCCAGCAACATAAAGACCCATCAACCAGCCTGCCTCTTTGCATACTTTCTAAGCTGCTAAAAGGGCTGGTCTTGTTTTCACTGTGTTCCACTACTTACACTAAGCATGTCCAGAGACCTATTAATCTATGCCTCATCTCAGGCTCTAGGAATGTGACTAGAGAGATAAGGCACTTTGCCAAATTATTTTGTCCACTGCCTGTGGTGGTTGTAAATCGTTCACTCCTAAGTTAGATTTTGTGACCCCTTACTACATATCATATATGTCATGGAGATTATAGTTTCATAAGATACAACATAATTATATTTGATATACAGCACAGTATACGTTAAAGGGAAAATATCTTTTCACTGTGTTAGCCAAAAAGTGCTAATTATATGTAAAATACATCATGGCTATATACCGTGTAAATTATTGCACACACAAAGTCACGTTTCGATGTGGGAGGGAAACACCACACCGAGCATAAGAGGGAAGGGGGAACAGGGATTCAGGCCTGAGAACTAGGGAAGGAAGATGGACACCTCCTAGTAAAACCCTACCACAAATCCTGACCGACTACCAGTATGAACAGACCCCAGAGGTAAGTGTGTTCATATGCAGGAATACCTAAAGTCCTATAGGACAGTAATAATAACAGGGACGAGACTACCTGTTCCTCCTAAAGGAAGAACAAACAGGAGTCTCCTTCAGGCCTAATACAAACAATAGGCAAATGCAACACACAGAACCAAAACAAAATACAAAAGGGAAAGGAAAGACTTAATTTCAAAGGGGCTATCTCTGCCGAGATCCACACACCAGCGATCCACAACTGAAACTAATAACCGCACAGCATAATGGGAGAAGCAACTATAAATAAGGAAGGTTAAATGACCACATAAGCAACACCTGGAGGCAAGGGGTGTGGCCATTACCAGAAACAACACAGACACCTATTGATCCACAAGGAAAACCTGTCAGATCAAACCACGTGTGGCCAGTCTCACTGATCTCCTGCCACCTGTCGCGGGAATGTCTGTGACACACATGGTCATTGAAAATTTGTTCCACGTGGCTACTGTATATGCACATGCATTGCAATAGTTACAGAAATTTATGTGACTGTATGGGGGTTGATTGGGGCCCTATAAGAACCTGAATGGGGTTTGCAGAAATCCATGCACTTGCCAGCATCTGTAATGCATGAGTATATCCTAGATCTGAACTGTCTTGATTCTGCAGGCAGAGTGTGCAACGTTTATAGTCCCTATTCAGCCATAATAATATCCACAAAAATATGTCATTTGTGAACATATCCTTATTGTACAGTATACAATGCCGATAGCCAAAAAATGAAATCTCTAGAATTGTATCATCCTCCATCAAATCTTCCTTTCCTGCCTTTAGTTAAATCAATATTCCCAGTGATCATGAGCAAGTCTATGTAGATTGTATGCTGATTGTATTCATGCTTAAAGGGTTATTCCCATCTCATGCTTTCATAGCTGAGATGGACAAAACCAAAGCAAATGCTAGTCAGGGATAGACAAAACTCTAGAAGCAGCATAGCTTGCAGTGTGAAGAAGTTTGAACAGTTCCCATTCACTGCTATTCGTGTTACAAGAACATTGGAGCGCCAGCCGCTCAGATGCTTCTGTAAACATGGCCAGCACCAGTGCTTTCTATGGTTATCCCATGAAAGGCTGAGATGAGAATACACCTGTAGTATGTCATCAAATTCTCACTCAGATCTGTACTGAGTATTTTATCATGCACCAAGTAGGTCTGGATATGGCTCCAAGGTTAGGCAGCCTTGGCATCTAAAGCCAAGATCATTAGTTGGCTTATCATGGAGACCAAATCAAACTCCTTTTCCCAGTTCTGGAAGTGAATGCAGTTATATGTTCTAAAGCCTTTTGTGGCGTGTATAAGTGGGAAAAAGGGCCTATTTGCCGTTCAGCGGTGCAGTTATATGTTCTAAATCCCTTTTTGGCATGTATTAGTGGGGAAAAAAGGGCTTATTAGCCGTTATGTGGTGAAGTGAGAAGGTTACAGACTTTTTGGAGGTGTTTTCATTTCCTATTTATTTATTTGATCTAACAGTATGTCAGACAGAGAAGTGCAAGGCCCGGCACAGGGGAGTGGCAGAGGCCTAAATGTTTCTGGCGCAGGCATAGGTCGCAGCAGAGTAAGGGGGCGTGGAAGCAGGAGTTGCAGCGAGAGGCCTAAGCTCCCGGTGTCATCTAGTGGTTGTGTCTTGACCAGCAACCCAGCAGTTCTTGAATGGTTGACTAGGTCATCCACTTCGTCCCAAATGACATCAGAAACCCCCAGCCAAAAGTCGGTCAGTTCATCAGACACAACTTTTAGTTGGCATGGCCCGGGAGCAGGCTCTGGGCCATCACCTGTCCTCAACCTGTCTCTGTCCTTTTCTGTTCCCTAAGCCAGAGAAGTACTATATGCTGTGGGCTCAGCTCCACTATACAGCGAGGACGAGGTACTAGAGGACAGTCAGCAGCTACTGCCCAGCCAAGATCCAGAGGAGACATCCTGCGTTTCCTCCAGTAGGTGGGCAAGTAGTGATGAGAAGAGTGGCGTGGGAGCTGGTGTTGTGAGCAGGTCAGAGACTGTTAAGGAGGACATCAGTAACATGCAGACAGTACGCAATGATGATGTAGCTGATCACAATTGGGAGCCTTGTGACGAAGGGGCTTCATCATCATTGAGAGTAGAGGGTGGTAGCTTGCGCGTGAGGCAGCAGTGGTGCCAGCAAATCGGTAGCGTGGTGGGGAGTCAGCAGGGTGGCAGCACTGGGAGGTTGGGAGCCAAACGTGCACAGGGTTGAACACCTAGTTCGCAGGAGACTACCAGCCCAGAAAGTAGTGGTACAGAGGTTCATGGAGGCAGTGGCAGTAGCAGTCAGTCAGTGCAGAGTGTTGGGGGTAAAATCACCTACTCGGTGGTGTGGCAGTTTTTTGTTAAGCAGCCGGGGGAGGTAAACATGGCCATTTGTCGAATCTGTGGGCAAAAGGTAAAGCGTGGCCAGGGTGCCAATGTTGGCACCATGGCCCTCCGTCAACATATGCAGCATCACCATAAAGTGGCCTTCCCATCATCTGCTGGTCCTGATGCTCCTGCTTCTCCTCCTCCTAGTCTGTCATTCCATCAGCAATCGATCACCGAAGCGATTGCCAAGAGACAACAGTATCCGTGCACTCATCCAACTGCGCAGAAGCTAAACATGCTCCTGGCCAAGTTGCTGGTGCTGCAGTCCCTTCCTTTCCAACTGGTGGACTCTGCACTTTTCAGAGAACTGATGGATTGTGCTGAGCCAAGGTGGAGAGTACCAAGCCATCATTTCTTTGCCAAAAAGGCAGTACCAGCCCTGCACACATATGTAGAACAGAAGGTGGGCCAGTCCTTGAGCCTGTTGGTGTCTGCCAAAGTGCACGGCAGCAGCGATGTGTGGAGCTGTAACTACCGTCAAGGACAATATATGTCCTTGACGACCCATTGGGTAAATGTGGTTACTGCCCAGCCAAATCAGCAACTTGGCAAGGTGACGCTGCTTCCACCTCAACGTTGTCACGCCGTTGGTCTCTGCCTCCTCATCCATGTCCTCAGCCTCCACTGCAGGGACAATTCACAGTGCCCTTACAGCATACCACATGTGCAGGGCTCGGCGGTGTCACGCTGTTCTGCACCTGGTTTGCCTTGGCGTATGGAGTCACACAGGGAAGGAACTGCTCCATGTGATGTATCAAGAAATCGAATCCTGGCATTCTTCGCGACAACTGAAAATCAGAACCATGCTGACTGACATGCTGAACATACTTGTACAGCACCCTGCCACCCCACATTGAAGATCCTCTGGACTACTGGGCAGCCAAACTGGATTTGTGGCTGCAACTGGAAGAGTTTGCCCTGGAAAAGCAGTCTTGCCCAGCCAGTAGTGTGGCATCAGAGCGGGTGTTTAGTTTGGCAGGGGCCATAGTTACCCCAAGGAGAAGTCGCCTGTCCACCCAAAATGTGGAGAGACTGACCTTTGTCAAGATTAATCAGGCGTGGATCAGCCAGGATTTCCACCCACCAATGCTTGATGCATCAGATTAGATCATCTATGCTGCCTCACCCAAACCTTGACAAAAGAGACTGGTTTCTTCTGGCTACCTGCCTCAGCTACTAGTTTGATGCTGCCACCCGCCTGATGCCACACATCTGATGCCAAGTGCTCCTTCTTACACCCACCGTCAGCAGGTAACAGAGGTGCAACCCACCCCCCTACTCTGTCACTGGGTCACTATGTAGTTTCCTGATGCTGCTGTAACCTCCACACTATGTCACCTTGCCACTCTGTGGTCTCCTGATGCTGCTGCCACCTCCACACTGTCATTAGGCCATTCTGTGGACTTATGCTGTTCCCACCCTCCCCACTTCATGACTGGGCCACTATTGGGCCACTATTTTGGCTTTTTGGCCTGGTTGACGTTATCATTTATTTGACCCTTCATCTTATCTGTCAGAAGGAAGGAAAAATGAGACACACAACAGATCCTGTCTGTGTAGCAGCTGTAAGGCCTGTATGGTCCCATCAGAATTGGCTTATGATTTGGTAGCCAAAAGCAGGAGTGGGTACAAAACACAGAATTCTAAGAGCGGCGCCTGTCATCTGCGTGTCATACTAACTCAAAGTATTGTTTCCCTACCACACAAGACTCACTATGCGTGTTGCTGCAAGGCACAGTGCTCTACACCACTATGCAGGCTCTCTGCAGCTAGGAAATAGCTGTTTTTAATGCGATTCACCACGACTGAATCCAATTTTTTAGAAATTCGCTCATCTCTAGTTGAGATGTATGTATAATCAATGTTTTAATTTATGATGTATCTGAAGTTATACATGTGATGTATAACACATCTGTAACAAGTGATTACAGACTTTACACATACCGTATACTGTAAAGTGGTTACAATTTAGTAAATAGTAGTGTTGATCAAGCACCAAAGTGCTCGGGTGCTCGAGTAGAACACTTTGGGAGCACACACAATGGAAGTCAATGGGAGAACCAGAGCATTAAACCAGGAACCCCCTGCTCTGAAGAGGGTGTCTGGTTCACAGGAAAAGGTCAGAAATTGATGGAAACACCACTGAAATGGATCTGGAACAGCATGGGGAGGATGTCTGGATGCATCTTGGATTCTTAGGTCACTGCTGGGAATGATTTTGTCCGAGTAGTACGAAACTTTTACAGACTGACAATAATACGCACCAAACCGAAGATGAAATCAATTTTAGAGGAAAAATTGTTAGCAAACATTCTATCCTGTATATCTAATTGTATATAAAGTGCAAGTGCTGCCAAAAATTACAAGGAAGAGCTACTTCGATACAACCTGTATATCACGTAAAGGAGGGCCTCAATCACAGTTTGGTACTATTGTTTAGGTAGTGGAACTCATACACTCATAAAGCCTATGCACCAAGTGAAAGGGCTGCCAAAAATTACAAGGAACCGGCACTCCAATACACCCTTTATTACACATAAATGAGGGCATCATACACACCCTTGAAAAATTGTGATTGATAGCCTGCTGCTTACTCTGAAAAACATTAGGAGCAAGGCCTGCTGGTGACCCTCTAAAACATTAGGGGCGAGGGCCAGCTGCTGATCTGACTATAAAAAAACATTAGGGGTGAGGGTCTGCTGCTGAGCTGACCCTCTAAACATTAGGGGAGGGTCTGCTGCTGCGCTGAACCTCTAAAACATTAGGGGCGAGTGCCTGCTGCTAATCTGCCCATCTAAGACATTAGGGGTGAGGGTCTGCTGCTGAGCTAACCATCTAAAACATAAGGGGTAAGTGCCTGCTACTGATCTGACCATCTAAAACATTAGGGGCGAGGGCCTGCTGGTGACCCTTTAAAACATTAGGGATGAGGGTCTGCTGTTGAGCTGACCCTCTAAAACATTAGAAGCGAGGGCAGCCTAATAAGCATGTTGATATGATGGAGGAGGAGGAGGAGGAGGAGAAGGACGAGAAAAGTAAGATTGAACCATATACCCTTTTTTGTGGTGGAAGAGGTGCATGGGAATACAGTGTATTCAATACACCAGAAAAGCCACATTTAAAATGCCTTTATGTTCTTCTGCTTTCCTCTGGTGGAGTAGAGAAGTCAGGGGCAATCCAGGCCTTGTTCCTTTTGATAAGAGTCAACCTGTCAGCATTTTCAGTTGACAGGCGGATGCGCTTATCAGTTATTAT
Source organism: Bufo gargarizans (assembly GCF_014858855.1). Lineage (NCBI taxonomy): Eukaryota > Metazoa > Chordata > Amphibia > Anura > Bufonidae > Bufo > Bufo gargarizans. Next base: position 372,329,588 of record NC_058080.1, read on the forward strand.
GCCCCAGCAGCACTGAATACCTGCTCTGACAAAATGCTGGCGGCAGGGCAGGCCAGCACCTCCAAGGTGTAGAGCTCCAGTTCGTGCCATGTTTCCAGCTTGGACACCCAATATTAGTAAGGCACAGAGGGATCACTGAGGACACTGACAGAGTCTGCTATGTACTCCTTCACCATCTTCCAAAACTTTCCCTCCTTGTGACACTAGGCCGCGCATCAGGGTGAGGGTGCTTGCGGGGTGTCATGAAACTGTCCCATGCCTTGGAGAGTGTTGCCCTACCTCTGTTGGAACTGCTGTGCGTTCCCCTAGTCTCCCCTCCTCGGTTGCCCAAGAAACTACGAACTCTGCCACCAGCGTTGTCAGCTGGAAATTTTTTGAGCAATTTTTCCACAAGGATCTTATGTTATTGCACCATTTTAAAAGTCCTCTCCGCCACAGGAATGAGAGATGAGAAGTTCTCTTTGTCGCAGGGGTCAAGAAGGGTGAAGAACCAGTAATCGGTGTTGACCAAAATGCGTATAACGCGAGGGTCATGGAAAAGGCAGCATAACACAAAGTCGGCCATGTGTGCCAGAGTCCCGACAGACAAGACTTTGCTGTCCTCATCAGGAGGATAACTCTCAATCTCCTCATCATCTTTCTCCTCTTTGGCCCATCCATGCTGAACAGATGGAATAAACCTGCTGTGGGTACTACCCTCTGTAGCTGAGGCAACCGTCTCCTTCTCCACCTCCTCCTCATGATCATCCATTTCACTTTAAATAAAAATAAAAAACTGCCTCAAAAAGTATGTTGCCTAATAGCGTCGCAGGTACCAGTGGTGAAGTGGGTGCAATTCACACAGGTAAATGCATTTCTTTTTGTTGGACCGCGCTGCGTCAGGAGTAGCAGAAATTCCACATTTGAAACCAGTCAAATAATCACTGACATGGGAAAGCTTACAGGCCAGTTGAAGCCTTTCCTCCTCTCCCTTCCAGGCTTCTATGGAACACCAAGAATGCAGCCAATAGTGAAGTACCGTTATATGAATTGGAGTAAAACACGGTTTATTATACTCACAATATACAGTTAAAAACGAGCAATATACAAAGGATCAATCATCCGACCCAGGTTTCGCTCAGTCGAGCTTCGTCAGGGGTATGACTGACGAAGCTCAACTGAACGAAATCCGGGTCGGGTGATTGATCTTTTGTACATTGCTAGTTTTTACCTGTATATTGTGAGTATAATAAACCCCGTTTTACTCAATTCATGTGGCGGTACTTCACTATTGGCTGCATTCTTGGTGTTCCATAGAAAGCTGGGAGAGGAGGAAAAGCTTCGACTGGCCTGTTTGCTTTCCCATGTCCGCGATTATTTGACTGGTTTCGAATGTGGAATTTCTGCTACTCCTGAGGCAGCGCGGTCCAACAAAAAGAAGCACATCATCCAATTCAAACTGAGAAGACAAACTGAGCTTGGTCTGGCTATCACCTTGTGTACTGTCTTCCCCCATTTCCATCTCTTCCACATCCAAAGCGTCTGCCTTCATTGTGAACAGCGAGCATTTCCGCTACTGCCCTCTGCTGCTCACAAAGCCTGGCCAACAGTTGGTGAGCTGGCAATTGTAATCGCTACTGCAGCATTGCCAGACCGGCGGCAGCTGTAGATGACTTTCGGATATGAGCACACACACGGCGCACTTTCAACAGTAGCTCAGGCAAATTGCGGTAGGTTTTGAGAAACCGATGATCCACTAAGTTGAACACGTGGGCTAGGCATGGTTTGTGTGTGAGCTTGCCGAGCTCCAAAGCTGCCACCAAGTTATGGCCATTATCAGACACAACCATGCCTGGTTGCAGTTTGAGTGGAGAGAGCCACAGCTCAGTCTGGTCCTATATACCCTGCCACAGCTCTGCGGCGGTGTGCAGTTTGTCACCTAAGCAAATTAGTTTCAGCACGGCCTGTTGTGGATTCCCCACTGCAGTTCTACACTGCTTTCAGCTACTGACTGGTGCTGAAAGATGAGAATTCAGAGGGAGAAGTGGAGGAGGGAAAGGGGGGTTGCAGCCACTAATGTAGGTGGTGGCAGAAATCCTGATGGAAGTAGGGTCCGCAATCCTTGGCGTCGGTCATCCCAGGGTACGACTCACTCCTGGCCTCCACAACGTTCACCCAGTGTGCCGTCAGGGAAATGTAGCATCCCTGGCCAAAAGCACATGTCCATGTGTTACTCGTTAAGTGGACCTTCCCAATAATTGAGTAGGTCAGGGCACTGGTGATGTTACGGGACGCATGCTGGTGTAAGGCGGGGATGGCACACCGGGAAAAATAATGGCAGCTAGGGTGTCACGACCGCTATCCCAGCAGCAGTCGTGTCGCACCAGACGGAGGGGAAGGGGGACCCTTATCTACGGATGGGAAATAGAATGGTCACCCCTGACTAACCCTAAGCTGGCACCTGTCTGCCCTGATACCCTAGATGGGATGTGAACCCGTGCGGCGAGCAGGATGCCTAAACCCTTAGTCACCCTAACAAGACTAGCCTGGGGAAAGGCAGATGGGAGCACTAGTCATCATCACTCACGTCTAGGAGAACAACAGGGGAAGACAGCAACAAACAAACAAACAAACAATCTATAACATAGACTTATCCAGTCACGAGCAGAGAAGGTGATCCCAACAACGACAGTCCACGCCAGCTCCACGGCAATACCGTCAAACGATCTCCTCCAAAGGTCAGAATAGCACTGGAAGTAAGGACTATATCTGGCAATGACTGCAAGTGAAACTGAAACTAATATAGTAGCTGGGAGTGGCAGACAGGACTCACCTGAGAAGGATGCCTACAAACTCTCAGTCAGGACAAAAAGGTTCACAAGGCAAAACCCGGATGACATACCCTGAACCACAGAGCAAACTCACAAGCTATCGCGAGTAGCAAGTCGCTGCGACCTTCTCCTCCCAGACCTGTCTGGATCAGTCACAGTCGTGACATAGGGACCGAGGAACAAAGGATGGCCGCCGCCATCAGGCTGTGGAAAGCCTCAGTGTCCACAAGCCTAAATGGCAAGCAGGCTTGGCAAGAGGCCCAACTCAAGGAATGGCACTAAAAAGAGCTCCTCGGAATATCCGAGTGCGGGATTACTTGTTTGCCAAGACTCTCCATGGTGGGAGGAAGGAGGATCAGGTTGAGGATTCTGTTGACCAGACTCTTGGCTACTGAGACTGGACTTTGTGGAAGACAGGGTGGTGCTTAACCGACTAGAAGCATTATCTGCTGCAATCCAACTGACCACCTGGTCACACTGGTGTGACTTCGAGAGTGATGTTCTGCACTGCCCTGCAAACTGGGACATGAAGCTAGGTATCGTGGATGAGTGTGTTTCTTGTTCTCTGGCAGCAGGCACAGTTTCACCGCGCCCAGGGCCACGGCATCTGCATGCACCATCATCAGCACGGCCACTTCCCCATCCCTTACTGCTCACCATGAGCATATTAAATGGTATATATACTTGCAAGTATGCCACACGTACAGTGAATGCACAAATAAATTACACTGAACGTTCTACAGGAGATGTAGCGCAGGTAATGTTGCTGTCACCAAAGGCTAAGAAAAAATGACACTGAATGTCACAGATATTTAGGATGCGCAAACGTTATACAGGAGATGTAGCGCAGGTAATGTCGCTGTCAGCAGCAGACAAACAATTGCGCTGAATGTCACAGATATTTATGATGCGAAAATGTAACACAACAGATGTAGCAGAGGTTGTGTTACTGTCAGCAGCGGCCAAACAATTGCACGCATTTAGCGCAGGTTGCGCTAATAATATATATTGCAGCCAGATAAAACAATAGTCCTTAAAAGGACTTTTGGGTCTCTAACACCTTTCAACAGTAAACCCTGCCTGAAAAAAAAAAATACAATTCCTGTCCCTACACTACCTTTTCCTTCTGCTGCAGCTCACCCTGATTAAGACTGAGCCGAACCACGTGTCATCGGGTGCTACAAACGTCCCGGCCAGCCAATCACTGTAAAGCCAGTAACCAACATGGCTACCACATTACAGTGAGTGCCGGTACCTCCCCGCACGTTTATTGGCTGCGTAGCAGCGAACAAACGTGCAGGGAGGAGACTCGAGCATCATGCTCGAGCACACGTGGTGTTCGGGCGAGCATCGCGATGCTCGAGTTAAAATAGTGTTCGGCCGAGCATGCTCGCCCCAACACTTGTAAGTAGCTCTAACAATGAAGGAGTCAAATCACACAATCAAACTCGCTGCGCAAGTCCAACCATCCACAGGAATGAGGAACTCTCTCATTTCAGAGTTAAGTGCACAACTCAAGGTGAGTTGGCCATGTAATAGACACAACTATTCCATAGATATATAACTTGTAAATGTCTTGTTCAGTGTGGAAGGAACAGCATTCCAGTCTGTTTCTTTAACGAATTGGCCGAGTTGCCTTCTAGAACCTCTTTGCCACATTGCTTGCATAACATTGATGCATGATAAATAACATCCCCTCTACTATTCTAACCTATCCAGTTGCAAATGCACATACCCCCTGCCAACAGTATGCTGGCATGACTCCACCTGACCTTGGTATTGGCTGTGCTAATACCACTCAATTAGTACAAAATGTCACAATGAGAAATAGAAATGTCTGCACTATATTTACTTAGTTTACACTCATTAATTTGTTGCTAGCAATTAATTGCTATTGTAGGGAATTTGATAAGTTAACTAATGTAACATAACAATGATGGTCTTATAGACGGCATAGCAGAATAGGCCACATTTTAATTGCTTTACATTAACCACAGCTTCTTTTTTTGTCAAGCTGCCCTGACAAATAAAGATTCCCTCCACCAAATCTTTATCATGAAAATAGTAAGACCTTGACTGGTGGCCATCTTGTCAGGCAAGGTTCATTTCAATTTACAGAATACCATTGATAGGCTTGACATTTAATGTACAGCCAGACACACAGCATATAGTGGCTGTGAATGATGTCCAGCCAATCACTGGCTGCAGTGAAGTCCCCCCTTAGCTAGGGATTCGCTCAGTGACAATACCATGTCGATACAGGAGCAGGACGTGGATACCCTTGCTGCCTTTTTCTGGCATTTCTCATAATTTACATATAAGCCATAAAAAAAAAGAAAACTCTATGTAGGCTTTTTGATTGGTGCACTAAGTATTGTCACACTACCTAACACCCTGCACTGGAACACGATCTAACTTACACTGACTATCTCCCACTAACTATTTGTATTATATATATATATATATATATATATATATATATATAAGCTCACTAACGAACTATCTAATGTAATTAAACAGTAAAGCACAGAGCACAGCAATGACACCTCTGTCTCTCTCAGAACTCCATAAAACTATAGAAAATGGCTGCTGGGGAGGTTCTTATATAGTAAGGGGTATGCAACCTTCCTATTGGTTGCTAGGGATGTTGCTAAGCTCAGACAAAGACATGTCAGCCTTCTCATTGGCCCACAAGCAAGAAGTGAGGTTACTGATGAAAAAAAAAAAATCTAGGATATTCGAGAATACGAATATATAGCACTATATTCTAAATCTTCGTGAATTCTCGAAGGGTGATATTTGCAATTAGAATATTCGTGCCCAACAATACTTAAATATACTGCAAAAATTCAGATCAAATCAGACTTGTTTCGAGGCCTTTTTTTCTGGCCAAAAAACGTCATGAACTAAAGTATGCATGACGGAACCTTTAGAGTGGTTTCACACATACAGATTTTTTTCATTGGAAAATGCTGCACTTTTTGATGCAGTTTTCTGAGTCATAGCCAGAAGAGAATTCAATAGGAATGAGAAATATAAAGGAAAGACTTCTACTTTTCCTTCCTGCTAGATCCATTCCTGGCTTTGGTTCAAAAACTGCCATTTCTGATGACACATTCCCTTTAAATTACTGTGTGTGCATGAAAGTACAACTATGCTAATAATGTAAGTATTATTATAATAACAATAGTTTTCATCTTCATTCTCATTTCAAGGTGTTGTACAGAGGGATGTAAACAAGAGCAACACCTCGTCATAACTATGAAAATTAAGTAATGTCTGCTTTAAATGCTCCCTCCGCCATCTTCATTGCTTTTTCTGGCCGAGAAATGAAGATCACTTTAAAAGCAGAGCTTCAAATACCTTCTTTTTCGAAATTCTCCAAAACCACAATTTGCTCCCTCAGGACACCAAGCTGCAGTGTTCCAAGCTTCTAGCCCATTCCAAGATCACTCCTCCCGCAGAGTGCTGGCTCCTGACACACAGCTTAAGCTGATACAGCTGTGTCCTTTCTTTTTTTTCCCTTTTAGTGTTGATCACCTCAAGTGCTTCCATTCGAAACACACACTTTTAATACTGGACAGTGTATGGTACAACATTCGTTGGGCTGATTGGGATAAGGTTTTAGTACATGGTCAAGGGAATCAGGACAGGAAATACATTACAATATTTAACTTTAACCCTTTGAATAAACCAAAAACGACTGCTGTATAGCAACACAATTTTTCACCCTTTACTTGAAAATGTGATCACCATCTGAAAAGATGGTTATGAACCCTATTAATTCTCTCTAAAATCCAATTTATATTGGTTGAGGCTGACCATAACCGGCCAAAATCGTGAACAGCATACAGTGTCCCTGACCAGCATTTTTTTTAATCACTCAATTTCTAGATCTCAAATCAAGATGTAACCCAAAGCATTTCTGTACCACCTTCAATAGTGCTTTTACTTGATAGAGAAAAGAAAATGCACAGCCTAGACACAAGCTTCTGTTTCAGCAATTCATTCTGGAATAGTCATGGCTGTATGAAACCAGTGCCAGTATATCTACCCACAACCACACCTCCTCTGTGACGCCACCAGTCCAGACACCTAATCCGCTCTTAGGAAGTCCATCTGATATCCGTGGATCACTATCCATTCAGCATATACTTATGAATAATGGGTAGGTCAATGCCTAATAGAGGCATCAGTGGTATACATGGAACCAGTCAATCTTACTGTTTCATTAACTGTCTAATATAATCAAACTGTTCATATAAAACAGTATCTAGATTCCTGGTCTTTACTATGACATATAGCTTGCTCAATGCTCAGGTTCAGAGTGGTGAGCACATATTTGGCCACCAGCTGTTTATAACAGAACTTCTAAATCTGCCAACAAAATCACCCTATTGGATACCCTTACAGGGGTAATTGTTCTAAAGTTTTCATTCTATGGTTTCTTTTAGAGCACCATGATGACTTGCTAAACAGTTCTGAATGAACAATTCTAGCACTGCCTGTCCGAACGTAAAAGGCCTGCCAAATGTTGCGATCAATATATTACTATTAACAGATCACAATGTGTCGGGAACATCTCTTCAGCTTTGGTAGCTTGTCTATACTAGTCTGAAAACTTTGATTTTTGGAATTTAAAGGGGTTCATTCCCATGATTAAATATTAATTTAGATTTTTAATCCCTACAAAAAATTGGATCAGTTTTTAAATATTGCTGTTACTGTACATGTTATTGCAACCTGGTGTTTTTGGTCTTCTACAAAAATATCCAACTAATGTGTCCAGAGCTTGAGGTCAAACATGCTTAGTAGTTCCATCCCTTTGCCTGCATCCTTTTGTACACAAGTGTTTGCTGCAATTGTACAAATTACTCAGTAAAAAACAGCACACTAGATGTGACTTTTTCTCTACAGCACTGGGCCCCATAATAACTATGTAATAGCAATATCCTTACACAGGAACATTTTATAAAAGTTTCTAATTGAAAAAGTGTTATGTTGTATGTGATCTAACACAATAGATGACAATTTATTCCTTGGGGGTTGTTTATCTCACCCAGGAAAACACACTAGGCCAGTGATTGTGAAACTTTTACAGGCTGAGTGCCCAAACTGCAACCCAAAACCCATTATTTATCGCAAAGTGCCAACACAGCAATTTAACCTAAATACTACAGTCCAATATAGTATATCTTCCATGTACTTTATCATTTAGCTATAATAGCCTGCCTACATTCAGTGTCCTGCCCGTGCTGTGCATAGAGCGCCCTGCGCTGATGAATGGCAGGAAAAGTCTAAGGCATATTGGTACACAATAGGCTTTTTCCAGGGTGCGAGTGCCCACAGATAGGTCTCTGAGCGCCGCCTCTGGCACCCGTGCCATAGGTTCGCCACCACTGCACTAGGCAATAGCCATTAGAGGTGTGCTCTGTATGATTAGATATAGCAGCTCCCCTCTTGCAACAGGCATCCTGGCGATCACATAGTCAGTCACAACAGCGTCAGGGTCAACAGCTGCCCCTATTCTACAGAAAAGCACTCACTGAATGCTGTGTAAATACACTTATTGGCCAAAAATATATAAAATAATGCGCCCATATAGGAATGTCAAATGGCCTCAAAACTCAGTTATTCAGTTATGTCTCATGCAGATATGTATGTATATGTATGTAGGTGTGGTCTGATTAGATACTGGGGGGCATTTTAGTAGCCAATCTTAATATAGCCCTAAACTGGCGGTGTTTCTGCCAAAGTTACAAAGAGGCACAGTCCTCTCCACAACTTTGGCGCAACTGCTAACTACAGTTCTAAAGGTAAGACAGTTTCCTAGCTGGCAAAACAGGCATAGAAAATGATGACTATGACAGGCCTGCTGTCCCTTCTCTGCCCACACCACACCCACAATTTTAGACCTGGCATGAGCGCCGCCATCTTATATAGGCATACTTCAGTATAATAAATAACGTACTGAGTCTTCCCACAAGAGAGAGTAAAATTTTATCCCCCATTGCAAAAAGGCTCTCAGAGGCCTCCTTTGGGTTGTGTACCTCTTGGTGACAAATGAGTGACTGCTGGACATGCCTCTATGACACACTCAAAGAAATGTTGCCCAGTTGACAGACTTTAGGAGTGAGCACATCACTGGGCTGAGAGAAGTAGGATGGTCATTTTGATGAACTGCCTACCATCTAGACCGTTCATTTCTACAGGTTTTTGGAGGTTTTGGGGACAGCGGTTACGTGAGGGCACTCACACATGGTGAACAGGTTCCAGTCAGCCCCGAAAAAACACCAGAAGAGAGGATAATTTGATCCACCGAAAAGCATAAGCAGCACTACAGCTTTGTTGTCCACCATCCAGACATAGGTGACACCTTCATTACACATCCTTCCTCTCCCTGGACCATTTCAAGGTGTTTAGCGGAAGAAAATTTGGTCCACTTATCCTGCCATTGCCAGCCAGGCACTATCATCTGAGATTGCAGTGGTGACAAACCTGGACTACAAAAAACAAAATGGCTGCACACTGTTATATATACAAACAATCTTTTATCTAGAATGACCCCCATTTCTTAGCTCTATTGTTTGTATATATAAGTATAGTGTGCAGCCATTTTGTTTGAATGTATATATAAGTATAGTGTGCAGCCATTTTGTTTTTTGAAATTATGTTTGCTTCATGGATATGCAACTGTGATTCTGAAGGTTCTAGTCTAAATTTTCCTTGGACTGCTATGGACTTGAACCATAAAGTGTCCATGTTCTTTTTGGGATCCCATGATGATTAGGTTGAGTATGGATGTCTTGCAGTCAGTGCTTTAATCCTGCCTTTGCTATGGCGCGACACACTCCCCCAACTGCTGGTGTGATGATCTAGAGAGGCATCACATACAACAGCTGGTCACCCCTATTAGTGATATTAGGAACACTAACAGCTCAGCGATATGTGCAGAACATCCTGCAGCTACATGTCTTGCCTCTCATGGCAGGGCTTCCAACTGGCATTTTACAGCAGGATAATGCTCGCCCACACACCGAAAGGGTTCCCCAGGATGTCTCTGCCAGATTGGAAAACTTCCTTGGCCTGCCTGATCTCCAGATTAATCACCAATTGAGCATTTATGGGACCAGTTGGGAAGCCAGCTTTTGCAACTTACGAGGATCTAAAGCGCCAGCTGCAACATCTGTGTGCAAATGTGTCACAGGATACCAAACGGCAGCTGTACACCTCATGCCCACTGTATCTCATCTTCTATCCATGCTAGAGTACTAGAGCCCCTTTTCAGTTGTACAGTTTCCCCCGATACACTAATCCCTTTCACCATTATATTGTAATCCCTTACATATATCATTACATTCACACATATAAAGATTTATTCGATTCCAACAACTACTTCTTAGTGCGTTATTTTTTGGGTCAATGAGTGTATAATCAGAAAGACCACATCTTTCTTCTCTATGCAGTTGGGATAATTCTGACATGCTCTGAGCTACAAAAGTATTTATTTAATTTAATCATATTAAATTGTCACATTCTGAGAGGGTCCAACTGACTCTTAGAACATCTCACAACAAAAAATACACAGAGACATAACAGTGAGTAGGAAACTGGATCAACAGGTAAGGAAACAGTGGCAAGAAATACCACTGGACCAAGTGCACGGTTTTAGTTTGGGCCAAACCCAGAGAGCAGAAACCCAGCAAGCCCCGTTCATCACAGAGTCCCAGATGATAGGGATGAACGTAGCCGAGACTCACTGGTTGCACCTCCAGGATGGTCCCAGTGCACTTGGCCACTTACCTGCTCAGACTGCTGGAAGAAACACCAGCAGTCCACACAACAAAGACTGGAACCAAGGCACATGTACTGGAACCCAAACACTGCAAAGGACAGAGGACAGAGTACAAGCAACATACACTGGAACCAGCACACCAGTAACTTGGATGCATGGCGGTCTCAGGAAGAGCCGCTCACAGACTCGCTGTCCTCCCTCCGGAGAACCCAGGAACCCTCTCAGCAAAGGTACAGATAGGGGAATGTCTAGACTCCATGCAGGATGATACAAGGCAGTAACTGACCAGACACAGAACAACCGAGTAGACATGACAGATACATGAAAATGTCTGGACTCCATGCAAGACGACTCATGGCAGTCACAGACCAAACACCAACCCGGAACATAGAACCCACACCGTATACAGAACCAGGAAAGGCAGGAAGACCACGTGACCTTGATGTCTTACTAGGTGGCCACAAAGACTGAGCAGAAGGAAAACCAAGTAAAATGCATAGTTCCACCACCCAACAAGGCTGGAGAACAACTGACTCCCTGGTTAACAGCAACAGGATTAAATAGCACCTAGAGACCACACCAAGACCAAGACCTAACCCCACAACAGGGAAAGGAACAAGCATACAAGGAGCAGTGCACACACAGGCTACTAAAACTACACATCGCCCCTGGGAACCAGCATACACGACATTAACCGCAGCCAGTATGCCAGAGCACAAAAGTGAGCAACATGGAATCCGTGTGACAGTGTCACAGTGAACCACACAGAGACCGTGACATAAATATTCATTATAGCTCACAGAACCATGGTAGCTAATGGTCCAAAATTAGCTGTGGGAGCTCCAAGGGGACTGGGACCAGCCCAAAACCAGGTACCAGATCAAAGACCTGAAATCTACACTTTGAGGAGGCACTGTTTCCAAGGCACTCCTTCCAAGGCTGTAGCATGGTCATATCCCCTCAGTGGATAAGGCCTTTTTCACACGACCCTATGGCTTTTTCAGTATTTTGCGGTCCACAAAAAAAAGATCCGCAAAAAATAAGGATGACATGCGTGTGCATTCCGTTTTTTACGGAACGGAACATCTGGCCCCTAACAGAACAGTACTATCCTTGTCCGTTATGTGGACAATAATAGGACATGTTCTATCTTTGAACGGAACGAAAATACGGAAACGGAAGGCATACGGAGTACCTTCCATTTTTTTGCAGATCCATTGAAATTAATAGTTCCGTATACAATCCCTATATAGAACGCAAAAAAACGAAACGGAAAAAAAAAAACATTTGTGTGCAGGAGGCCTAAAGCAGATGTGATATTTCTGTTCTACTTTCCCACCTAAAATGATTTTCTTCTGATCGCAGACTGTTATAGCTTTTAGCTGTACAGTAACACATACGGTATATGTTTAGCGTTTATGATTTTCATCCTATTTTCGAAGCCATCAGAATGTAGTTACACCCAAACAGAAGCACGGTCCAGGACATTCTTCTGTATGGTACTCAGTGTCATGTGATGTAACATTAAGCAGCACAGGGTAGGCAATGATAAATAAGACTGAGTGCTAAGAAGTCAAGTCAGGATAACAAATGTTAGCAAAGTGCATAGCTTATAACTTAGAACTGAATGTAACCAGTGAGGAAGACGACTGAGAGTTCTTCTAGAATTGAAATGTTAGATTGACAAATGTGGCACATGCAGACATGAGTGCCCATACCGTAGCAGTCAGAAATATTTGTGATACTTAATATTTTACCCATGTTACTCCTGGAGCAATTTTTACTGCTTGCAAAACAACAGTCTGTCAATCTATGATATCTTGTAAATCTATTCTGTCCTACCATATATACCTGTGCCTAATCTGGGACTGCAATGTACTGTACGCAAAGATTCCCCTATGCATATATTTATTGTCAAGAGACATGCGTTATCCAAATAACTAGAAGAGCAAGAAATCTTCTGTAAAACTATGACTCCACATATTGTAAAGTATAAGCTCCCTTCAAGAATCTCTATTTGATTGTTCCACAGAACCCCTTAAAATGGGGTTAGAGAACGGATTATAGAACAATAAATAGAGCAGTAAAATACATATTTTAATATGTTCTTTTTGGTTTTTTTTACATTTGTTTTACATATTTAAAATATTATTAAATTACATCTGCATATCTGCACAACTCATTCAGTTATTAATTCTGTACACTTAGGTCAGTTACATTAGTAAGAATTATGACATATTTACATGCAACAGACTTATTACAGAAATTTGTGTCCCATTTAGGGTTTACAGAAATCCATGGACATTTTGCAAAAATAACCCTATTCAGATGTACAAAATAAAATTTTCAATTGCAGTAAATCTACGGTATGTGAACATAACCTCGCTTACTGATCAGTGACCAATATTTCTGCAGCTTCCTTCAGTAACTATCTTTAGGTAAACACACTATTGTGTAGTGGGATCAGCTGTAGTTAACATTTTTCACCTAGTAAGAGTTTCAAGGTGTTCTCTCTGCCATAAGTTTTAATAGATTGCATGGGTTGTTGTGCAAAAGCTGGCAAGCTGTTAAAGAGGTTGTCCGAGTTAAAGGGGTATTCCGGTTATATTGTTAAGCTCTATCCACAGGATACAGGATAACTATTAGATCGGTAGGAGTCCCAGGACCTCCCCCATGGATCACAATAACGGGGGCCCCTTATCCACTGAAATTAACAGAGCGGCCGGTCAGTCATGCAGCTATCGCCGGAATTCCCATAGAAATGAATGGAGTGTTCACATGCATGGTTGACCGGCCACTCTGTTGATTTCAGGGGGCTGCAAGGGGTACGGGGCCCCTGTTCTTGTGATTGGTGGGGGTCCCAGTGGTGGGACCCCCACTGATCTAATAGTTGTCTGCTATACTGTGAATAGAGAACAATGTAATGTAACAATAAAACCCCTTTAATTAGAATCTGATATTTGATATTCTGTTGTTTGTAAAATGTCCATTCATTACACCATGTCTCTGCTGTTTTGTGTATATACTGCATACACATTTCTTCAGGCACTTTGTTATATTATGCCTGACGAAGAGATCTAAGTTTTTTCAGGGAAAATTCGATTTGCCACAAAGCCAAATTTCCTCCTGCTTTGTGGTAATGAATATATTTTTCCTGAAATGGCGTAAAAAACACAAACACTCCTTATCTACTTGAGCGTGAAGAGGCTTCCGCGGCCATCTTGATTAATCATCACACACCATATGAGATTTTGGGTGGGATCTTCAATCAAGATGGTTATGGCAGAATATTCTCACTTAAACGGATTAGGTGAGTATTATTTTATTTTATTTTAACCCCTGAAAGGCCTCCATTCAGATGCCGTGATCAGCAATGAACACTGAATCTGAGGGGTTCAATGCGCCCACTACTTACAAAGAAATGCGCTTCTTGACGAAGTAATTCACCACAAAGCGGATTTCTTTGTGAAATTCAGCTAAGCAGCCAAATCAAAGTTTTCATGAGTTCGCTGATCTCTACTGTGTATTATATACATGATGTTTAAGCCAGTTTCTCATCTCGTCTTTCCTCTCAGGGTGTTCTGAATTTCTCTGGAGCAGGCATTGCCCGCCACATCCTATTGACTATAATGGAGTCCTGTAGAGATCCTCTAAAATGGTTGATCACAGATTATTTCTGTGGTATCAATAGTCATCGTAATCAGGTGTCTTTTATACCTGTAGTTGGTTGCACCGTGTACCTTTTGGTATTTGACATCATCAGGGCTGTATACACTGTGCACTTTTGTATTTGATCCTCTCTCTCCATGCCTATACCGACCCACCACTATGTCAACGATTATCAACCCATGTATAATAGGGTATACTAGGAGTTGCCAGGTAGGTTCGAGGACAGGGGGCCTCCACCATTAGGAGTCGCCCCTGGGCTAAGGGCCTAGTCTTAGGACATGTAATTAGGGTTATTTTTCCCATATCTTGGCCAACATTATTGGTGGTTTGGTATGCGCCTGGACACTAATGGACAAATTGTTTGTTGTAAGTAGTAATATTAAAGTTTATTATTTTTTTGTAAGGGTTACGTTGTAGCTGGACCACATAAATTCTGACCTTTAACCCATTATTTAGACTTATATCCTATATTTCTGGATGTTGATTTTCTACTTTCACACTTGCGGCAGAGTGATCCGGCAAGCAGTTCTGTCGCCAGAACTGCCTGCCGGATCCGGCAATCTGCATGCAAACGGACAGCATTTGTAGACGGATCCGGATGTGGATCCGTCTCACAAATGCATTGCAAGAATGGATCCGTCTGTCTGTTTGTCATATGGACAAACGGATCCGTTTCTATTTTTGTTCACATTTTTAAAGGTCTGCGCATGCGCCAACCGGAAGGACGGATCTGGCATTGCGGTATTTTTACATTACACTTACACTAATACATTCCTATGGAAACAAATGCCGGATTCGGCATTCGGGCAAATGTTCAGTTTTTTAGGACGGAGATAAAACCACAGCATTCTGCGGTATTGTATTATCTCAGTCCTGAAAAGTCAAAAATACTGAACTGAAGACACCCTGATGCATCCTGGACGGATTTCTCTCCATTCAGAATGCATTAGGATAAAACTGATCAGTTATTTTCTGGTATAGAGCCCCTAGGACGGAACTAAATGCCGAAAAGAAAAACGCTAGTGTAAAAGTACCCTTAGATTGCCTGCAACTTGATAACCTTTGATGTTATGGAGAAACAGAAGAGTATTGTAGGCCACGGTCACAAAGAAAATGCTATGATGACTTTATGACTACAATATCTGTATCTGATGAAATGTGAAACACAGTTTTGGTCTTCTACAAGAATTACAACTGGGTAAATGTAACCCCCACTGCCTGTGTTAAAACCATACTGCCTACCCTAAACAGTCCTTGTTATATAAATGGCTTCAAAGCAGGTGACAGCTAGACAGCAGGGAGATGTGGAGCACTGGATATGGTATTACAGTGAAGAGCACCAGGGAGCCCATTACTTGGGAGGATTTTGTGGGATTATTTGAGTGATATTTCATATTTTGCTCTACCTGTCCCTCGTGTGTTTCCCCATGTGTAATGATATCTGAAATGCAGCAATTTCTCTAAACTATTTCTGGCATTCAGAGTCATTCAAGGGAAGGCTTTCAAAGAAAAGCGGCCTTTCCCCTGCTCCTCTCCGCGTCCCTCTAACCCTACGGGAAGCAGACGCCTGCCCATTTCAGCGTGACGGCTTTCATAAGAAAGAACTCCCAGCTTCTGATCTACTTTGAAGCCAAGTCTGGTTAGCAGGGGCATCTCAGCTTAACTGGAGAGGAAGACACCGCATTTCAGTGACTTACAGTAGATCTTTATATGCTGAGCAGAGGATAATTTTGTGCAAGATGTAGGCAAACTGGTGAGTTGTGACATCCCACATATGGAACCCTAAACTTTGCTCAACCCATCATCTCCTGTGTATGCCTGATACTGCATGCAATATTAAATCATATTCACAGTAACACTAAACAAAAGATAATAAAAAGGGGTTTTGGTTCCTTCGAATTCTTCACACTTCAACTTTGCTACCTAGGCTGCCCATAGATGTATCATTGTGATTGGTTACGATCAATTGTCTGTAGGATCGTTCATAAACACAATACGTACCACATTAGCAACACAACAGACTAGACTGGTCAACCAGGGAGTTAGTAAAAAAAAAAAATTTCGGTAGATTGGCTAACAATTGAGCGATCATGCTATATTCTTGAAACCATGGCTGAAATTTTTCAACCTGACAGATCAAACTTTAAGCAAATAAAAGTTCACTGGTGGCCATTGCGTTAAATTTTAAAATAATGCTTGGCCTAAATAGCCAAAATCAGTCATTTCAGATCATTTTTGTCTCTACCTGCCAGCCTCCTCTAGAGCATACTTACCTGCTCCGGATCCCTGCATGGCCGCAGCTGCATCTTCCCGTCGCGTGGATCAAAACATCCGGTGATTAAGAGGGGGCAGTCAATAGCAGGCCGTGAAGTGACCAGCCTCCTTAGCGTCGCCAGCGGATCCGTTCAGATAATATAAACGTCTGCATCTGCTCAGAATGGATCCGTTTGTATTATCTTTAACATAGCCAAGACGGATCCGTCTTGAACACCATTGAAAGTCAATTGTGTCATAGAACACAGATTCGTCCCCAGTGACTTACATTGTGTGTCAGAACGGATCCGATTGTCTCAGCTTCATCAGACGGACACCAAAATGCTGCAAGCAGTGTTTTGGTGTCCGCCTCCAAAGCGGAATGGAGACAGAACAGAGGCGAACTGATGCATTCTAAGCGGATGCTTTTCCATTCAGAATGCATTAGAGCAAAACTGATCGGTTTTGGACCGCTTGTGAGATCCCTGAATGGAAAGCCAAAACCCCAATGTAAAAGTAGCCTAAATCAATGGGGACGGATCAGTTTTCTATGACACAATATAAAACGGATCCGTCCTCCATTGACTTTCAATGGTGTTCAATACAGATCCGTCTTGGCTATGTTAAAGATAATACAAACAGATCCGCTCTGAACGGATGCAGACGTTTGCATTATTTGAACGGATCCATGACGAATCTGCACCAAGCAGGAGTGTTAAAGTAGCTTGCATCTAATGCACTGGAAGATCTGAAGGACCTGTGATGACATCACAGGTCATGTGACCAGTAAACCAGGCAGTGGTTGAGAAGGACCTGCGATGATGTCACCATCATGTGACCAGTGCAGGAGAGGACAGCAGTGAAGAGGAGAAGTCCTGGGGGAAGAAGCGCGGTGAGGTCTGTAAATAAGGAGAGGTAAGTGAAGGCAGAGCAATGCTGGGAGTTGTGGTTATTAAACTGGGATTGTATGTTATGGCTAAAGGGAGGGATGTTATTTACATGGAACTGTGTGTTAGAGGTGGCTGGGGAGGTGTTTGTGTTATTTACATGTGACTGTATGTTGATGGTGGTATTTATCGTTATCGTGATACATTTCATAATATCGTTATCATGGGAATATTTTTGATATCGCCCAACACTAGGAGGGAGTAATGTTATTTACATGGGACTGTGTGTCAAAGGTGTTTCAGGGAGGCAGTGATGTTATTTACATAGGACTGTATGATGATGGCAGCTGTGGGAGGGAGTGATGTTATTTACATGGGACTCAATGTTACAGGGGTCTGAGGGAGGGAGTGATGTTATTTACATGGGACTGTATGTTAAAGGTGGCTGGTGGGGGGACGATGTTATTTACATAGGACTGAATGTTGAGGGGGTGATGTTTACATAGGATTGCATGTTGAAGGCGGCTGGGGAGGAGGTGATGCTATTTACATGGGGCTTTTTTTGATTGGGCTGTAGATAGAGATGTTATTTACATGGGACTGTATATTGGAGGTGGCTGGAGAAATGATGTGATGTTATTTACATGGAACTCTATGGCAGAGCGAGGGAAATTGTGTTATTTACATGGGACTATATACTGGAGAGACTGAAGGGAGGAGAGTAATGTTATTCACATGGGACAGTATTTTGGAGGGGGCAGTAGAGATGGTGCGATGTTATTTACATGGGACTGTATGGTGGAGGGATGAATATAACTATGGGGGCACTATAAATACTGGGGACACTTCAGGGTGACCATTATAACAGTAGAGGGCAGTATAAATACTGGGGGCACTGTAGGGGATATTATAGGTGTTCTTATTACTACTGGGGCCTCTATAGGAGGGACTAATAGATATGCCTTATCACTACTGAGGGGTCTGTAGAGAGCTTTATTATCACTGGGGGAACAATAGGGGCCCTTATTTCTACTGGGGGCTCTGTGAGGGTACTATTAATACTGGATGGCTCTTATACTAATGGGGGCACTCTTGGGGACCATTATCATGGTTGGGGGTACTGCAGGGGCAGTATTACTAATGAGGGCATTCTAGAAGGGAATTACTATTGGTGGGACTTGGAAGATCACTATTACTATGGGGGCACTAATTTCTCTTCAGGATAGTATTTGGGGGTATTGGGGAGCACAGAGGGCAGCAGGATAACACTGTGGGGACTTTAGGTTGGGGGATGATGATAGAAATATAAGAAAGCTAAGATGTCTGTGTGTCACACTCTGCAGAAACGAGACACGGCTGAAAGAAGTTGTACGGATCAAATGGAGAAGATGATGACAGAGAAGATCTACATCGGAGGAGACGTCACCTGGGAGGCCCTGGATGTGACAGGTATGTGCTGCTGTATAGCAAGTACAACAAAATGCGGTGTGTGTGGGGAGGGGGGGAGGCGACTTCGAGAACTGGGCCATATTCATTGAGGCTTGGAACCCAGACCTTTTGAGACCCTAGCAATGCCCCTGGGTAGCAGTGATGTGAATTAACCATGTCCCTGCTCTCTGTACTGCCCCTGGATTGATCCTCTGCTGTGCATTTGCAAAACATAAAATTTACTGTTTAACGTGTGTTCTAGAAGAGGATCTGTCTGGCACAAACGCCGTGTTGGATGGTTCTACAGGTTATTATAAATAGCTCCATATTTAGGAGCCATGGTCACCTACTACTATACTTTGAGATGAGTCACAAGTCACCCCAAAAATGTTCTCTAAAGAAGTGTATGCTTGAAAGCATACTTCCTGAACAGCTAGGACTTTTGACAACTGACTGAGTGTCCCCCCCCCCCCCTTCAAGGGTCAATCCTAGAGCTAGCCCTTGTTTTTTACTCTTGGCTGCCTCAGAAGCTGTTAACAATTAAAGATATTTTTTTTCTGCAGTGAGAGGGAGAAAGAGAAAAATCTGAGGGAATACTAGGAGCAACCAACCCCCCTCCATCTTTGCAGCTGAGATTTATGGCCAGCTGCACCAGGAGTGGAGAGGGAAAAAAATAAATAAGCTGAAAGAAGAGGCCCAGGTACTTGCAGAGGGGGAATAAGCTAGAATGTTCACAAGTATGTATGAACTAATACATTATATATATATATATATATATATATATATATATATATATATAGTCCACACGTCCGCAACTGTTTTGTGGTTCGCAAATTGCGGATCCACAAAACACAGACACTATAAAATAAATGCCTTTTCTTGCCCGTGCCTGCGGACAAGTATAGGACATGTTGTGTGCTGTCCGCATCTTTTGCAGCCCCATTGAAAATGAATAGATCCGCACCCGTTCCGCAAAATTGCATAACAGATGCAGACCCATTTGGTAGATGTGTGAATGGACCCTTAGTGTGCAACATTCAAATATCTGCAACATGCTATGAAGACTACCCAGCAGTGCTAATCAGTCACCCTATTTCTTATTTCGCTCTACTATTAGGGTCTCTTGCACAGATGAATTAGACAAAAATAAAAAAGCGCAAACAGATTTTTTTGCCATGTGCTCTTTTTTTTTGCTGTGGTTTTTAGAGCCGTTTTTTGCACACAGTGGGAGGTCATTTATAAAAGACAGTTGTTTTACGTTGGTCTTTGATATCCCTCAAGCCACTGGAGTAGATTTCACTCGTCATTTATGCCATGAAATTCACATAAATGATCATGAATGTGCTGGGGCCAACGGTGCCACCCAGTGGCGAGGGTACAAACACCACGTGCACCCAAATTTAGGAGCATTGGCATCTAAAAAACTGGGTTTGTGACAAAAAAAATTATACCAGTTTCTGATATAGGGGGTCATAATAATGAACCCTCGCATGTCTTACTACTAGTGTTTTTTATGGCGGTTTTCTGTTATAGAGAAAGTGGCGTTTTTAAAGCAAAAAAAAAAACCTGCAACAAATGCAAAAATTCAGAAAAATGCCAGCAAATACTATGGGGGTAATTTATGATCCAAAGTATCTTTCTGGCATGCTTTTTGACAATGAATCTGCGACTTTTACCCTCTCACGCCACTTTTACTAGGTGGCAGAAAAAGGGGTCGTGGCATGTGCAGGCTGATAGGCCCGTCTGATTCATCATTTTCAAAAACTGTTTTAGCATATGATAAAAACAACTTTTTGGGCAATTTGAAGCATCTGAAGAACTAAACACGGGCAACATTTGTGTCATGTCTTTGTGCCCCACTGAACAATGTCACCTGTTTGAAACCAGTCCGGTAGGTGACAGACTCCCTTTAAGCAAGTTGCAAGGCCAGCCGGCATCTCTACATAACTTAGGCACATCAAGCACCAGCATTTTTTAAATAAAGGAGAACATGGTAAACCAGCACAAGGAACTGTTCAAATTCGAATCCAGGAACCCAGTACCACAAGGTAACATTTCTAACCGCTGGGCTACCCTACATATATCTCAGCTGTAAGGTGGGATGCAGAGAAGTGAATGCCTTCACATGTGCCATTCTTTTGAAAGGGACTTGCAGACACCAAAAAACCCCATTGAATTGAATGGAACAGATTTTCAGCCGCAGAAATTTCTGCAACAAAACCTGCCAAGTGGGAAGGCCCCCTAATACAGATATCTCGGACACATTTTTGTATGTTGGTGACAGTCAGAGCAAGCCCTATCCTGAGCTAACAGAAACAAGCTTATTCCATGAAAGACCCCATATCATTTTTAAGATTTGGCAGAATAAATTAATCCAACGATCGTTTGGTTACAGCTTTGTGCCATCTATAGGTCTCAGCACAATGTTCTTACAATAATCCAGGGTTAGAAAAGACAAAGAAGCACCAAGAACAGCAATTGTCTAGCGTGTCTGAGGTTTAAATATTGTACTGAAATAATAATGGCAGAGTTCAAGATTGTAGAATTAGCATTTAACCTCACGCTGCACTCATTAACCCCTCTGCTGCGTAATGGCAAGAGGATACAAAGCAAAGCAGAAGAAGAGAGACAGCAAAAAAGTCTTCCCTATCTCCAAGCTTACTGTCCCTGTGCTTGGGAAGCTCAGACAAGCACCGTCTGATAATCCTGTTTGGAGAGGTCTCCTGCTTGCTGATATATACCCTTTGGGATACAAGAGGGCTTAGCACTGCTTGATTTAGACTACATGGCCAGTGTTTAAATGCTTCACTTGCTGAGGAAAAAACACAGCTTAATACGGCTGTCTCGAATCCTGTCAAACAGCATTTGAGCAATGTCAGCGTGGACATGAAAGTAGGCAGATGAATGGAGTTATGTCTTCAAATATAATGTATTAAAAGTAACACCACAATGTAACGTTTCAGTCAGATTGATATAAAAAATGTACTTACTGGTACATACAATAGGTATTTTTACAGGAAAAAAAATGTTGGCTACGTATATAAGGCTGCTTTCACACACTCGTGTGGGGCCCATAAAATACAGTCAATGTGATGGCGAGTATGGGACAATAGACCTGTGGCCAGGTTGGAACTCACAGCATCATAAATCAGTATGATGTGGTTAGTTCAGCTCAGGCGAGCCGCAGTCGGTCCAGGAAATATGGAAGAACACACAGCCGTGTGAAAGCAGCCCAAGACTAAAACTGGTATTCCTCTTTAGGCCTCATTCACACTTCCGTATAACGGATCTGTATTGATTGTGGTTTTTCGTTAAGGAAAGTTGGTGGTTTTACTGACATTTCCATTTTTATGTATAGTTTTCAATACGCTGCATGTTCCAACGGATCTATCAAAGGCTTGAATTTAAAATGTCTGTTCTATTTTAGCATATTTCACAGGTGAGCATGTTTTTTTCAGTTTTTTAACCATCAGTTTTTCAGTATTTGAACAAAAATGGATACACATGGTAAATCAGATGAACATATTGCGCATCTGTATTCGATTCGTACTTTCATACGGAAGTGTGAAGGGGTCCTTATTGTGCAGGAGGCTGTACAGAGTACCTCTGGGCCATTACAAGCTGATGTTAATTGTAAAATAACATTTTGCACAATACATACATCAGAGAAAGGGGCACACGTTTTTCAAAAAGGGGTGGCATTTGGATATTGGCGTGAATTAAGGCATTCTTACTCAGAAGCTGTTGTGCCTGAGGCCAAACAAGTAGATCATAGACTTTGAGACATGAAAGAAATGCGTGACTTTCTTTCAGTTTCAATTAAAAGACCAAATTGTTATAATTTTCATTGACAATGGAAGCCAGTGCAGCAAGTTATGTAGTCCATCTTGTCCAAACATGTGTCTATCTATCTTAAAGGTGAAGTCACAAAAGGCTAAGTATCCCAAGTTGCCTAATGCTGAACCCCAATTTTCCACAATAAAACATTTCTAAGCTAACTTATTGCTTATTAAGCATTTTCCATCGTCAATAACTACTACTGGTGTAGCCTCCCTATCCTGTTCCCTCTCTGACCCCTATGTGATTTATTACCTGGGCCACAATAGTTTGTCAAACAGCATTTGAGCAATGTCAGCGTGGACATGAAAGTAGGCAGATGAATGGAGTTATGTCTTCAAATATAATGTATTAAAAGTAACACCACAATGTAACGTTTCAGTCAGATTGATATAAAAAATGTACTTACTGGTACATACAATAGGTATTTTTACAGGAAAAAAAATGTTGGCTACGTATATAAGGCTGCTTTCACACACTCGTGTGGGGCCCATAAAATACAGTCAATGTGATGGCGAGTATGGGACAATAGACCTGTGGCCAGGTTGGAACTCACAGCATCATAAATCAGTATGATGTGGTTAGTTCAGCTCAGGCGAGCCGCAGTCGGTCCAGGAAATATGGAAGAACACACAGCCGTGTGAAAGCAGCCCAAGACTAAAACTGGTATTCCTCTTTAGGCCTCATTCACACTTCCGTATAACGGATCTGTATTGATTGTGGTTTTTCGTTAAGGAAAGTTGGTGGTTTTACTGACATTTCCATTTTTATGTATAGTTTTCAATACGCTGCATGTTCCAACGGATCTATCAAAGGCTTGAATTTAAAATGTCTGTTCTATTTTTGCATATTTCACAGGTGAGCATGTTTTTTTCAGTTTTTTAACCATCAGTTTTTCAGTATTTGAACAAAAATGGATACACATGGTAAATCAGATGAACATATTGCGCATCTGTATTCGATTCGTACTTTCATACGGAAGTGTGAAGGGGTCCTTATTGTGCAGGAGGCTGTACAGAGTACCTCTGGGCCATTACAAGCTGATGTTAATTGTAAAATAACATTTTGCACAATACATACATCAGAGAAAGGGGCACACGTTTTTCAAAAAGGGGTGGCATTTGGATATTGGCGTGAATTAAGGCATTCTTACTCAGAAGCTGTTGTGCCTGAGGCCAAACAAGTAGATCATAGACTTTGAGACATGAAAGAAATGCGTGACTTTCTTTCAGTTTCAATTAAAAGACCAAATTGTTATAATTTTCATTGACAATGGAAGCCAGTGCAGCAAGTTATGTAGTCCATCTTGTCCAAACATGTGTCTATCTATCTTAAAGGTGAAGTCACAAAAGGCTAAGTATCCCAAGTTGCCTAATGCTGAACCCCAATTTTCCACAATAAAACATTTCTAAGCTAACTTATTGCTTATTAAGCATTTTCCATCGTCAATAACTACTACTGGTGTAGCCTCCCTATCCTGTTCCCTCTCTGACCCCTATGTGATTTATTACCTGGGCCCCAATAGTTTGATCTATTAGGAAAACAGACTCCATGGTCACTGAAGCCATCACTAATATCATTTTATTGACAGATGCAGTCAGGGAGACATTATTTGGAATAAAAGAAAGCATCATACAGGCAACTGAGAGATCATGTTACATGGCATTTTAGATTTTTCTGTGTGGTCAAACATTGCCCTGATACTGAACTCATAGTAAAATGAAAATTCCCACGGCAACAGTAAATACTAGAATAACAGTTTTCTCCCTGCCACTCTGGTCCCCCCACTGGTGTTTGTTTGCCTTGGTGCAGGAGCCCCATACATACCATGTCACATTTGCTGGCACTAACTGACCTCAGCAATCAAGCACTGGAGACTGCTGAGGTGACTGACTGGTTCCACTTGTTTGTGTATGGGATGTCAATGCTGCAGCCAGGAGGATGATGCCAGCGCTGCGGGATCAGAAACAACAGGGGGAAAAAAATTGCAAATTTCACATTTATTGTTGCTATGGGAGGGGGGGGGGGGGTGGGGGAGTTAGAGGGGTTGTCCGAGAATCAAAACTTCTAGTCAATGGGAACTGGACCACTCTAAGAGAACCTTGTTGTGGACACTAGCAAATCCATATACTAATCTGATAGCTTTCAAACCTGTATAATGTACTGCATCAGGCCAGGGCTTATAAAGATTGTCTTATAATGTAAGAGGTTGCTACCAAGCACTCCCTTTTTCTTAGTTTAAAGAGGACTTTCAGTTTGCAACAGCATCTTTTAAAATAATAATTTCTGAAGGTAGCTGTCATTCTGTAATGAGGTTCTTTTACCTATATTCCTTTCAGGCATTGGTCACAATGCACACAATTGGTCATGGGCGTGATGTTATGTCCATGGGCGTGTCAGAGCAGCAACAGTGATAGGGGAGTGTATATGCAACTAGCTGGTGGGAGGAGCTATACAGTAGCTGGGTGTTATTAAGGGAGTTGCTGGAGATCGGGTAGAGGAAGGAGAAGTGCATGATGGGTTTGGTTGGATACAGCAACAGGAAGTACTACACACAGGATGTAATAAACCAGAGTGATTTGTTTACATAGTGAAAACTGGTCAGGAAAGTCCAAACCGAAGAAGAGAAAAAGCATGGGAAATATGTACATGAAGTAAGCAAATACATGAGCATATCTGTAATAAACTATTATAATCCCGGAATACCCCTTTAAGGCTTACTGACACAACTCCTGGACCTTTTGCAGTTCATCAGAACCAGAGCTAGAGCCCCATAGAAGCCTATAGTACACTCACTCCGATTCTGATAAACCACAGGAGGGCCAGATCTTGCATCCATAATTCAGGCACAAACAAGCATCCATGTGTGAAAGCAGCCTATTACTTAGTAAATCATTTGCCACTTGCTTGCTATGTCAAGATAACTATTCAAATTATCAGACTACAGTAGCACAATAACTATGTCATAATGACAAACAGTATGAGACAAAACCTATATTAATATAAAACCTTTAGGGGGGAGAGTTATCAAGCTTCTACACCAGTTTTCTGGTGTATAAAAGTTGCACATTTTGGTGCAACTTCTAGTTTGCAAAATAATTTGCCATTATTTTAGCTTTTTCCAACACACTTGAAACTTTCCCAAAAAGTAGGCAGGGTGTTAGTGGGAGGATGTGAGTTGCGAGCGGGATAGCCGTGGCCCAACTCATTTAACTAGTCCCAGCTGGAGTACATTTCATTTCTTATGCACATGCGCCTCTTAATTGTGCGTTCCTGTGTTAATTACCCCCTCACACACACACTAAATCCTACATAACATTGTTTAACAAAGTTGTCCAATCAATACATTTTTTTAAAGGGTCAGAATGTCACTGCCCTGGTCCCTGTTCATCTCAATCTATCAACACAATGAAATGATGCAAGTGATTGGTTGAGCGGTCATTTCCTGTGTGTTGGTAGAGACCTGGAAGTAGAGACTAGTGAGGATAGGATAAGTGTTGGAACAGGGACACAATAAGGTGTGTATGATTTTTTTTTTACAGCATACAACCCAATAAAAAAAAAAATTATTAGCGGGACAACCTCTTCAGCATTCAGAGAGACACCTGGTCCTCTGTTACTTTTTTTTATTCGTCAGTGTAAAGGCGAATCTTCCCTATAATCCTTGGTGTGATATTGAAGAATGTCAGAAGATCAAAAATGATAGGCTGGAGTGCATGAGCAGAGTTCATGTTAAGAATGAAGGTCCCCTAGTGCTCCCAAGGCCCTTTTGCTGGTCACTGAGAACGTACATACTGTAACTCTCTAGTGATACTATTTAAATATGAGAACTAGTTTGAGATTAGGCATATATACAGCAAATAATTCTTGTGATTTATCTGTAAACCTCAATCACAGAGACAAGAGGCTAAGAGTTTAATATTCTTTTGATCTCACCTCATGTCTACACTGTTCTCTTTCTTCTAGTAAAGTGGCAATATGGAACCATATTTACTGCAGCTTGTGCAGGAAAAAACAGTAGACAGACGTTCCAAGCAGAGACCGCTTCTCTATATCGATTGTTGGCACACAGGCTTATTCAGCAGCCAGAGAGTCTACATGAAGATAAGCTTGTGGGATGGTTTGGAAAGGCTTTCCCTTCAATAAACTATGCAGTAAACAAGCAAAGGGTTAGGGGCACCTGTCTATTGCGTGTTAATAGACTGCACAGGGAAGGAAAATGGGATTCCCCAAAGTGAATCCACCCATTAAAGCATAAAGGCAATAATCCTCTTTGATTATATGTCATAAGATGGCAGAATATCTATATGTTTACTACATTTTTATAAACCTTTTATAACATCAGGTATTTTCATTGGTTATATTATATCTCAGCATTTACTTTTTAGCACATGATCTATTAACATTGGTTATTTTAGATCTGGAGTTCTGGGGTTCTGCAGTTTGTTTAAACTGATGATCTATTCCCTGGATAGATCATCAGCATCTGACAGGCGGCGGTCCGACACCCGGGACCCCTGCCGATCAGCTGTTTGAGAAGGCAGCGGCGCTCCAGCAGCGCCGCAGCCTTCTCACTGTTTACCGCTGGCCCAGTGATGTCACGACTTGTATCAACTGGCCTGGGCGCGGCTAAGCTCTGTTCACTTGAATGGAGCTTAGCCCCGGCCAGGCCAGTTGATACTAGTTGTGACATCACTGGGCCAGCGGTAAACAGTGAGAAGGCCGCGGCATTGCTTGAGCGCCGCTGCCTTTTCAAACAGCTGATCGGTGGGGGTCCCGGTTGTCGAATCCCCGCCGGTCAGATGCTGATGATCTATCCAGAGGATAGATCATCAGTTTAAACAAACTGCAGAACCCCTTTAACATTTTAGACCTAGACACAATTTTGGTACAGGGTCTACCACAATTGGTTATTTTAGGTCTGGATACATTTGTTTTGGTACATGCTCTACTACCATAGGTTATTTTAGATCTGGACACATTTGTTTTGGTACATGGTCTACTACCATTGGTTATTTTAAATCCGGACACATTTTCTGGTACATGGTCTACTTTTCCTTTTCGCAAAACATTGAAGTAATAATCTCAACATCCATTTTGTATCAAAATATACTTCTAATATCACTGCAATATATTTGGAAGGGCAGAACATATTTGGAAAATGTTTTAAGTACAAATAGTATTATATAGCTATATAAATTGTCATTCCAATCACACTATAGTCTTTAACCCCTTAAAGGCCGGGCACATTCCAATAGCCTTTCCTTTTTTTTTTTTCTTCACATACCCATATGAGGCAGGGAGATGCAGCAGAGGCCGTGCTGGGATCAGGAGTGACATGTATCAGTCAAGTTCAACCAAGGGATACATGAGGATGTGAATTTTAGAAAAAGGAGAGTGAGACCCAGATTCCTACACATTATCATAAGTATTGGTGTTATTTATTTTTAAGAATTCATCTTAACCATTTTTAAAACTGTCCACTGTTCCAGCTGTGACCATGTCCGAAGGTAGTCTATTCCACATATTCACAGATCTTAGAGTAAAGAAGCCTTGCCGCCTTGGAGACTATACTTTTTTTTTCCTCCAGACATTGGGATTTTACATAGAATAGCTTTTCACCACATCACTAAATGGTGATATTTACATAATGTCTTCCGTCACAGAAAGGATGGATATACTGTAGTAGTTTTAAAAATTCCCTATATTTGAAATGATATACATACATATTTCATTGCATTTTAATATTAGCATAGAAACATTCTGTTACCTGAAAAAACCCTGGGGGCATGGGTCCTCCTGGCATTCCATCATTCGGAGGCATGTTACCCATCACAGGACTGGGAGCAGCAGCTGCACTCTGTAGCAAAGAAAAAGAAAAGACTGCATTAACATGGTGTCTCTTACCATGAGAAGTTATTTGATGAGTGTAGATGACAAAAGCCTTCAGTTCTGTATCACTTTTTCATCACCCAGAACAAGGGAGTACAACAGGGAAAGAAAGGTCCTACAGAAAAATTACACTGAAGCCCATTTCTTTTCTTGGACTGGATTGCTTGATGGTTATTCAACTACCCCACTATCTCCTTCCTATCCTTTTTAGGCAGGTTTGACATAACCTCCATGACTTGGTTTCTCATTCAGTTGTTTGCTAATCTTGAACACATAGGACAGTCCCAACCTACAGTGGGCACACTGCTCCTCATAGCAACCACATGGGCTACCTCTATGGTAAGCTAAAAAAAATAGAAAAGATCACAGTTTTAACCACTGTAGTTATTTTGGTGTTACAATATCTAAAAGTTAATGGCCCTTATGTATGTATGTGATTAGGCCTAGGTCTTATTATCAAATGTGCCAAAATCTGGTGCAATTTGGCACATTTGGTTTTAGAAAAATCCAGTGAACCTAGCTCACTAAGGAAAGGAGTTATGGCTTAATGGGAAAGAGGACAAGAGTTAAGATGCAACATATTGCACCAAAATTGCTCCACAAAATTCTGTTGCAAAGTAAGCCAATCAACAGGGTATATAGTTAGACAAAGATGTCTTGCCAAATGCCAAATTTATCATCCTGCCTAAGCTAATGTATTTTATCTGGCACATGTCTATATAATCATTCTAAGTTTACTCCATCTACAGGATTAGTAAATCTGCCCCAGTGTGTGTAATGCTACACACTGAATGACTGCTTCTACAGAACAGTTGTGGTAATTGGTCTTTTGGTGTGAGAAAAATGCTTCCAAGCCTTGGACACAGACTTGGTATGGATTTGTTATGGATTGTGCCCTCTGCACTGCTAAGAGGGAAATGGTCATGCGATGCAAGGGGAGCAGATCTTCGATGTGCCAGCGACTGGCTGCAGTGGCGTCAAACAGAAAGTTTATATATAGGGAGTGCAGTGGAGCAGACGAGGAGCAAAGGAGCTGGGACCCAGCACCAGGAAGCAGGTAAGTATGCTTCCAAAAAAGTTGCATCACTCCTTTAAACATACCACTATTATCAGAAATGCTCCTTTTAGTTGTCTTACTTGTCTGCCAATAATCCATGGGTCTGTAGCCTGTTAATAAATCTATAGGGGATTTCCTTGCAGGCCTGGGTGTTATAGGAGCATTCCAGTTGCTAAAAGGAACAGTTCCAATAATAACAATATTTTAGGGAGGATCTGTCTAACATAGTTTGTTAGGTGGAAAATTGTAACCATTCCTACAGCTCTACGATGAAAAAGCTTTGAATCCAAAAAGTTGTCAAAGCTCTATATACAGTACTTTTGGCCTATAATAGACAGCTACGCTGTGAGGGTGACACAATGTATTACATATACACAATACATTTCTATAGTTTTGTATACACAGTATAATGTTACAGTGAAGTCACTTGTTTTTAGGTCATTTTATGACTATTTCCCTGCAGACTATAAGTAGTTTGAGAAGTCTGGTGACTGTAATAACCAAATTCTCTCCTGTCACTTATTGCCTGCATGGCAGCTGCATCTTCTCCTCCAAGGCTGCCAATTCCAGGCAGTCAAATCACGGATTTATAACAGCCATCCTAAACTGCTAGTTCAGGTAATCGAAGGGTTACAGCACGCAGAGACAGGATATTTTATTTAAGCATATCTTTCAGCTGAAGACATCCTCTCTAGGGGAAACCGTTTGGCACGCTCCTAACTGCTGAAGGGCGGAAGTGTTTAACCAAAGTTGTGTCTTGTTACTATGACAACAACCGACTTCCAACCGTTTATCAAACTTGGCACAGAAATCACATTCCCTCAACAGCAAGCACTATCATTGAAGACAGCGCGCTACCCTCTGTATGAGAGTTACTCACCTCTGAAGTGGGCAGGGCACATGGCATATGGTGTACTTACACAAGAATACTTTGTTTTCCAGAATTTTTGAGTCATTGCACTTTGTTCGAGGCATAGTTTGAAGCTATGGTCCTTTGCTAAATCCATGCCTCCTAATTGCCCTAATGCCACTTGCAATTACTTCACCCTATATAAGAGATTATCTACATGGCATAAGGAGAGGACTAAGGCTGGGTTCACACGAGCAAGATTTCTGCGCGGGTGCAATGCGTGAGGTGAACGCATTGCACCCGCACTGAATCCGGACCCATTCATTTCCATGGGGCTGTGCACATGAGCGGTGATTTTAACGCATCACTTGCATGTTGCATGAAAATTGCAGCATGCTCTATACTGTGCGTTTTTCATGCAACGCAGGCCCCATAGAAGTGAACGCGGCTGTGTGAAAATTGCAAAGCATCCGCAAGCAAGTGCGGATGCGGTGCGATTTTCACGCATGGTTGCTAAGATGAAAGTCTATTCACTGTATTCACTGTCAATTGAAGGTAAAAAAAAATAAAAAAAAATACTCACCTCCTCCAATTGATCGCGTAGCTGCCGGTCTCCTGCTCTTTCTTCAGGATCTGTCAAAAGACCTGTGGTGACACAACTGTGCTCATCACATAATCCATCACCATGGTGATGGACCATGTAATAAGCTCAGTGACGTCACCACAGGTCCTTTGACAGGTCCTGTAGAAAGAACAGGAGACCGCCAGCTACGCGATCAATTACTATGCAACGGCCCCAGCAATCTGAGTTTCCATTCAATACTTAAAGGGAGTCTGTCACCAAGAAAGTCACTGTTCAACTAGGTACAGTGCCTTGTAGGGAATATAACGATACCCTTCACCTAGTGATCTACTGCTTCATTCTCGAGAAAAACTACTTTTAATCTATATACAAATGTGCTAAGTGCACCGAGGGTGAGTGCAACCCTTGAGTCACGGCCTGCCCTGTGAGTGATCTGAGAAGATCTGTCAGATTTTCTGCACGTGAATCTGACAGATTGCTTTATTGTGGCTTTGGGCAGGATCCCAACCCCTTACAGGTTCTGCTCATTAGTTAATTAGTGATGCTATTTATACCTGCCTCTCACTATAGCCCTTGAGGTTTATAGTTTCTCCTGGAGTTCTCTGCTGATGTTTTGTGGATCTCCTGCTCCCAGTTCGTCTTCAGTTAAGCCCTCCTTTCTTCTCTTCTGTTGTTTGTACTGGCTAGGCCTTACGTAGACGCTGGTTCCTTCATCTGTGAAAGGAACCGGTTTTCTTTTCGCCTGCTCCCTAGCTGAGGGTTTGTGTCAGTAGCAGCAGGGCTTATGTTCGAGTGCATGGACACTTCTACCATCGAGATTTATTCATGGTGGTAGCAGTTAGGGAAAGGCTCAGGGATTGTCAGAAGGTGACCTTTCCCTGTTCCCTAGCTGTGGGGCCTAGCCTGCTGTTTTGTTTAATTTTGTTGTGTTTGGTTTGCTTCCTTTCCCTCAACTTCTGTGACATTATATACCGCCCTTACCGTCATTTTTTTCCCTTGCTCCATGCAAAATGGAAGCAGTTGATACTCTGGTTGATCGCATGCAGGAATTATCTTGGAAGGTAGCAGACCTCCGTACTTCAGTTGCACTGTGTCAGGGCTCTCTGGCGTCTGGCGCCGCTGGTGGGAACCAGGTCAGCATTGAACCAAAGGTCGCTCTCCCAGAGATAACTTTGTTCGGTTCAGGGAGTCTTGTAAATTATATTTTTCGTCTGCGTCAGATTTCATCTGGAGGCGAAAATCGAAGTGTGGGGATTACCATTTCTTTGCTAAAAGGTGATGCTCCGTCCTGGACTTTTTCTCTGCTGATCGGTTCGCAGTCCCTCCGATCAATGGACAAATTTTTCTGAGCCCTGGGCCTGATTTATGATGACCCAGACCGGGACTCTCTGGCCAAATCTAAGCTGCGTAGTTTGTGTCAGGGAGAACATACGGCTGAGTCATATTGTGCTGAATTTAGAAGATGGGTGACTCGGAGTGGAATGACCTTGCACTCTATAGTCAGTTCTGTCAGGGGCTGTCTCAGAAACTAAAAGACACCCTTGCGTTTCATGAAAATCCTGATTCTTTGGAGGCTGCCATGGCTCTAGCCATAAGGATTAATAGATGTCTGAGGGAGAGGTACTAGGTTCCCCTCAGGCAAGAGGCACTGTCATTTGGGGAATCTGTCCCTCCTGATGCTCGGGGTACAGTGACACTTGAACCAGGGACTGGAGAGGAACCTATGTAGTTAGGTCAGGTCTCTTCTTGCCTTGGTAATAGGCACTCTAGAGTACAAAGAAGACTGTTATTTCTGTGGTAAAGAAGGAAATTTCGTTAATATGTGTCTTTTTATTAAGCCTCAAAGTGGTAATGAAAAACAAAAGGGGGGTTATTTAAAAAAAATACGTTCCCTTACTCTTTGTAGCGTGAATTAACAGAGTCAGAACAGGTATATTTGTATTCTACCTGCAGTACCCTATTCCTCCTGCCTGCCATGGTGGCTCTAGACTCTGAAAATATTGAATTAGAAGTATTTGTTAACAGTAGAAGTATTTGTTTAATATTTTTGTTTATCAATTTGTCATGGTTTTAGAACTAGCAAAGAGATATCAGTGTTTGCTATAGATTCCGCTCCTCTCTCGCAAAAGTGTCTAACTCATATTGTGCAGGATATTCATTTGAGGGTTGGTGAGTCTCATGTTGAATCCATTTCTTGTTTTGTTCTTAAAGGTTTGCCTGCTCTGCTGGTTCTGGGTTTACCATGGTTGACCAAACATAATCCTACCATTGATTGGCAAACTAGACAAATCAGTAATTGGACTGATTTTTGTATGGACAACTGTCTCGGCGAATCTATTTCTGAGGTATCCACTAAGGTGTTACATTCATTTCTTTCTGATTTTTCGAACGTATTCTTGGAAGGTGGAGATCAGGAGTTTTTGCCCCCCCCCCCTTACTTAGAGTATGATTGTCCGATCAATCTTATTCCCGGAGCAAAATTGCCGAAATCTCGGTTATATAATCTTTCCCAACCTGAAAGAGTAGCTATGCTGGAGTATATTGCCGAGAATTTGACAAAAGGACATATTAGGCCATCTAAATCACCTATGGCAGTGGGCTTCTTTTTTGTAAAGAAAAAAGACAGGTCCCTTAGACCGTGCCTAGATTTCCAGGAATTGAATCTCATTACTATCCATGACCATTATCCCCTTCCCTTGATTCGGGATCTATTTGATCAGATTGTTGGTGCCAAGGTGTTTTCTGAGTTGGATTTAAGAGAGGCTTATAATCTGATAAGAATCAGGGAAGGGGATGAATGGAAGACGGCCTTCAATACCCCTGAGGGTCACTTCGAGAACCTGGTTATGCTCTTTGGTTTAACGAATGCACCGGCAGTCTTCCAGAACTTTATCAATGACATTTTTCATCATTTGGTGGGGAGGTTTATCGTTATTTACCTCGATGACATACTAACTTACTCACCGGATATGGATACTCTTTAGGATCATTTAAGACAGGTGTTATTGATCCTTCGGGAGAATAAATTGTATGCAAAGTTGGAAAAATGTGTGTTTGCTGTTTAGGAACTGCAGTTTCTGGGTTGGTTACTTTCTGCCTCAGGTTTTCGCATGGATCCCGAAAAGGTCCGTGCGTTACTAGAATGGGACCAGTCAGAGAATCAGAAAGCTCTGATGCGTTTTTTTTTTATTTACTAATTACTACAGGAAGTTCATTCTGAATTATTTCTCTATTGTCAAACCTTTGACCGATATGACTAGGAAGGGCGCTGACTTCTCTGTCTGGTCAGAAGAAGTATTACAGGCTTTTTCTGCAATTAAGGACTGCTTTGCTTCCGCTCCCATTCTGATGCAACCCAATGTGTCTCAACCCTACATTGTGGAGGTTGACATGTCAGAAGTGGGAGTTGGAGCAGCTTTGTCACAGGGTCCCTCTCCTAGCAAATGGCGTCCGTGTGCTTTTTTCTCTAAGAAACTCTCTGCCGCCGAAAGAAATTATGATGTTGGGAATATAGAGTTGTTGGCCATCAAATTGGCCTTTGAGGAATGGCGTCATTGGCTAGAAGGAGCGATTCATCCAATTACGGCAATTACTGACCATAAGAATCTGGCTTACCTGCGATCAGCAAAGCGTCTGAAAACTAGACAGGCCAGATGGTCATTATTCTTTACCAGGTTTAATTTTGTGGTTACTTATTGTCCTGGGATCAAAAACGTCAAAGTGGATGCTTTGTCATGTAGCTTTCCTGGGGGAAGGGGGATGATTCGGAGGATCCCGCACCGATTTTGGCTAATGGGGTGGTGGTATCCGCTCTTTATCCCGAGCTGGAGGCGGAATTGTTGGGGGCTCAAGGTGAGGCACCTGATTCCAGTCCTCCAGGGAAGTTGTTTGTTCCTTCAGAACTGCAACACAAGGTGTTCAAGAAACATCATGATACTGTCCTTGCGGGACACCCTGGGAGGAGATCCACGGTGGATCTTATTTCCCGGAGAATCTAGTGGCCAGGTTTGGTTAAATGTGTTGAGGGCTATGTAGCAGCTTGTGAGACCTGTGCACGTGTTAAGGTGGCTCACACTCAGCCATCAGGATCTCTTCTTCCTTTGTCCATTCCATCTCATCCTTGGACGCATTTGTCCATGGACTTCATCACGATTTACCAAGTTCCTCTGGAAAAACTGTGATTTTGGTGGTGGTGGAGCGCTTCAGTAAGATGGCTCACTTTGTAACATTATCAGGTTTGCCCAATGCTAAAACTCTCGCTCATTGATAACATAGTGAAATTACACAGCATCCACTCAGATGTGGTGTCTGATATAGGGATGCAATTTGTCTCAGGTTTTGGAAGGCGTTTTGCACTCGTTTGGGTATTCAGTTGTCTTTCTCTTCGGCTTTCCATCCTCAGTCGAACGGACAAACTGAGCGCACTAACCAGAACCTGGAGACTAATTTGAGGTGTTTTGTCACTGAGAATCAGGAAGAATGGTCCTCGTTTTTGTCCTTGGCTGAGTTTGCCTTAAATAACAGGAGTCAACTGATAAGTCACCATTTTCGGCGCATATGGTTTTCACCCTCAGTTTGGTACTTTTTCTGGGACTGAATCTTCTGGTATACCTGAAGAGGAGAGATTCTCTACTTTGTTGTCTTCTATCTGGCAGAAGATTAAGGTTAATTTGAAAAAGATGGGCAAAAGATATAAACGGATGGCTGACAAGAGACGTAAGACTGGTCCGGACTTGTGTGTGGGTGATTTGGTGTGGTTTATTGGTCCTTACAAAATCTCATCCATTATTTATTCGGTGGTGTTTTGTCTGGAACTTCCGCAGGCCTGGAAGATCCATAATGTGTTTCACAGGTCCTTGTTGAAGAAGTATGTTGAACCTGCTGAACCATCTCCTTTGCCTCCTCCTCCTGTCTTGGTAGATGGTAATCTGGAGTTTCAGATCTCCAGAATACTCAACTTGGGGTTCACTTCAGTACCTGGTGCATTGGAGGGGATATGGTCCTGAGGAAAGAATGTGGGTTCCGGCTACTAATGTCAATGCTAGCAGCCTTGTGAACGCCTTTCACAGGGCACACCCAAACAAAGTTGGTTCTGGGTGCCCTGAGGTCACCCGTAGAGGGGGGGGGGGGGTACTGCCACGCCCTGCCCTGTGAGTTATCTGAGAAGATCTGTCAGACTTGCTGCACATTAATCTATCTGACAGATTGCTTTGTTGTGGCTTTGGGTAGGATCCAACCCCCTCACAAGTTCTGCTCATTAGTTTGTTAGTAATGCTATTTATATCTGCCTCTCACTATAGCTGTCACGAGGGTGTCAAGAGCCACGTCTGACTCCGTTATACCCGGGGTCAGGAAGTCGCAGCGGGTGGCTGCGCGCTCTATGTCTAAAGATCACGTTGTTTCTTAATGATAGTTTTCTGTGTTTGCCTTGCAATCCTTTTTGTCTCACTCAGGGATCCAAAGCTTCTCCTCCTCAGCTGTTTCTTGTCTGTCACTCCCAACCTCCTTATATTCTCCTCTCACACTTCTCTAGTTGCCAGATATAGAGCTTCCTGCCTGGACTTCTATACTGACCCACTGGAGCTGTGAATCCTGGTTGCTGTTCCAGAGTGTTATCCTCCGGATCCCTGTTGGGCTTTTTGTTGTCTTCTGTTGACGCCCACCTGGGATTATATGTTTAGTCTGTATTGTCTGTCCTCCCCTTGGTGTTTTCCTTTAGAGCTAGTGGTGCGGACTAGTGTTCCCACCGCCCTATTCACTATCTAGGGCTCATCTTAGGGAAAGCCAGGGTTTTAGGCACGTGATCGGCGTACGGGTGAGGAACCGGTCTAGGGACGTCAGGGCAGTCAGGTGCCAGCCTCAAGGTGAGATAGGGGTCACCACCTTTCCCTCTCCCTTGGACAGGGCCTTCCTCTTTCCCTCCCTCTGTTTCATGTATGTGATAGGCACGCCGGTCGTGATAATAGCCCTTGCGGTTTATAGTTTATCCTGGAGTTCTCTGCTGATGTTTTGTGGATCTCCTGCTCCCAGTTCGTCTTAAGCCCTCCTTCCTTCCCTTCTGTTGTTTGTACTGGCTAGGCCTTAGGTAGACGCTGGTTCCTTCATCTTGTGCAAGGAACCGGTTGTCTTTTCGCCTGCTCCCTAGCTGAGGGTTTGTGTCAGTTGCAGCAGGGCTTATGGTCGAGTGCATGAACACTTCTACCATTGAGATTTGTTCAGGTTGGTAGCAGGTACTTTTTCACCAGAATGAAAGAAAGAATCACTAAGTGAAATGTATTACATTCAGCTAAGCTAGCACTACAAGCCATTGTGTCTGGTTTAAGAATTAATTTATTTGTGACAAACAAAATAAGACAATATGAAAAAAAAAAAAATTACACTGGCACAATATTAGTCTACAAAAAAAAAAAAAGAATTCCTTTAATATGTTGTTATATTGCCTTGATGAAGTATTACATATCTCATTTATATGGAGAGCAGCTTTCAAACTCTGCTGCATGCCCTTGCAATGTACATAAGATAGTTGTCGTCCAAATGCTCATTGTCCTGACAGCTATTTCCTCTGACTTTTAGAAAAATGCACACAGTCTACTTAGACATATGACTAATCTCAATATTTTCTATGGATTTTTTTTTTCTATGGTACATTGCTGCTCAAACGTGTCCTTTAACCATATGGTTCTTCAGCTTTTGGGCTGTAAAAGTAATAGAAGTACAGGGAAGTGGGCACCAATAGTTTTCAGTATATTATAAATAAAGAGGCTGTCTGGATGATGGTGATGATGATGACTGGGGATTGGTGAATTAGGGCTATTTAACAATTTTTCTTAAGCATTCTGAGCTTGATTAAATAAAAAAGATATTGGTCAGACAAGTCCTTTAAAGGCTATGGACACCTAGGGTGGGGGAAGGAGTTTTTTTTTCATGTTTACATTACTGTACAGTACTGAAAGATGGTGTGATGCAACTTGTACTCCGTATGGATCCATCTGCCCAGCTTCTGCACTGTACAGCGCGTGCGCCGATAAAAGAGGCATGACATTTCAAGGCCAGGCGTGATTACCTCTACATCTCCTGGCCGTGTTTCTCAAAACGTTGGGGGCATGACTGGCAAAGAAAATGAAAGGAGCCTCGGGTACAACTGCAACACCCTTGCACTAAGAAGCTAATATGCATAAAATGCATTAAAGGCTTAATTCTCCAGATTTGGGCCACTTATTTCACATTATAAGATGAAAGGCGAATCACTCTTTTTTTTAAATATAAAATGATTTTTGCCCAAAATAAATGAAATGCAATCATAAAAAATTTCCGCAGTAGGTGTTCATAGCCTTTAGGCCCCTTTCACATGGGCGAGTTTTCCGTGCGGGTGCGATGCGTGCGGTGAACGTATTGCACCCGCACTGAATCCTGACCCATTCATTTCTATGGGGCTGTGCACATGAGCGGTGATTTTCACGCATCACTTGTGCGTTGAGTGAAAATCGCAGCATGCTCTATATTGTCCGATTTTCACGCCACGCAGGCCCCATAGAAGTGAATGGGAAGCGTGGAAATCGCATAGCATCCGCAAGCAAGTGCGGATGCGGTGCGATTTTCACGTACGGTTGCTAGGAGACGATCGGGATGGAGACCCGATCATTATTATTTTCCCTTATAACATGGTTATAAGGGAAAATAATAGCATTCTGAATACAGAATGCATAGTAAAACAGCGCTAGAGGGGTTAAAAAATAAATTAAAAAAATTTAACTCACCTTAGTCAACTTGATCGCGAAGCCGGCATCTCCTTGTGTCTCCTCTGCGCTGAACAGGACCTGGGGTGAGCTGCTGCATTAAATACCGGTTAAGGACCTTTGATGACGTCACTCCGGTCATCACATGGTC
The DNA here is from genome assembly GCF_014858855.1 of Bufo gargarizans. Lineage (NCBI taxonomy): Eukaryota > Metazoa > Chordata > Amphibia > Anura > Bufonidae > Bufo > Bufo gargarizans. The sequence goes on from NC_058080.1 coordinate 372,368,536, forward strand.
TTTTACCATGGTGAATCACCATGGTAAAAGATCATGTGACGTACCATGTGATGACCGGAGTGACGTCATCAAAGGTCCTTAACCGGTATTTAATGCAGCAGCTCACCCCAGGTCCTGTTCAGCGCAGAGGAGACACAAGGAGATGCCGGCTTCGCGATCAAGTGGACTAAGGTGAGTTAAAAATTTTTTTATTTTTTTTAACCCCTCTAGCGCTGTTTTACTATGCATTCTGTATTCAGAATGCTATTATTTTCCCTTATAACCATGTTATAAGGGAAAATAATACAATCTTCAGAACATCAATCCCAAGCCCGAACTTCTGTGAAGAAGTTTGGGTTTGGGTACCAAACATGCGCGATTTTTCTCACACGAGTGCAACGCATGACAATGTTTTGCACTCGCGCGGAAAAATCGCGCATTTTCCCGCAACGCACCCGGCTCTTATCCGGGCAAAAAAACTGACGCCCGTGTGAAAGAGGCCTTAAAGTCTCATATGCTTGACCAAGTGCACAAAGTCAGTTTGATGTCCCCATATGGCAATATTCTCCCCTAGTGGTGAATACCAATGTAATAAGACATGTGATGGAACATGCAACAATCCTTTTTTTGTTCATGGATTCCATGTGTATTTGTGAGAATAAAATGTGTATACCTGTGTGTGAAAGCATAAGCACACAGGGATACAGAATGACCCCACAGATTAATTTGGCACAATTTACAGAGTAGGAACAGATTCATAGCACTGATCAGATAATTGAAAGGTCCATCAAAGGTTACTAAAAGCAGATTTTTATTACTACAGGGCAAGATGGAATGTGAGACCGAAAAAGTTTAGAAGACATTGGGGAACATTCCTCAATGTGTTTGTGTGCCATACATTGGTGTGGATGCATTTTGATTGTAGGCTAGCATGTGCCATTATACTGAATTAACCATGCCTACCGCTCTTACAAATTTCCTTTTTTTTTCCCCAATAATTTCTTATTTTAGACTTTTTTTATTAAATTAATATGCAATATCTTTACAATGAACAACAGTGAATAGTTGCTTTAGATGACTAGTTTCACACCAGTGTATGGCGCACAGGAGGAAACAATAGTTTTAAACTTCTGGTTCATGTGAAGGGCAATACTGATATGTGTCCTTTATTAGAAAGAGACAGCTGAGGGTGGGTAACACACAGGATTCAGAAAGGAGAATGCAGTAGATCCAATACTGGAATTACATTATATGCCATAAATTATTAGGAGGTGGTTAAGAAGTTTAGTGCCTTAAGGAACTGCTGGGAATATAAGGGTTAAGCTGCTTAAAATTCAGATATTGCCTGACTGCCGTCATTGCTCCTCTATCACCTCCTCTCTGCTTCCACATCGCATCGGCCAAGGGAGAAAAGTACCTTGCTCAGCAAAGCCTCCTGCATATCAATGAGCTTAGATTCAGCAGAGAGAGGGGGAGAGCACGGGTGAGGTGGTGGAGGATGGGGGAAGGGAAAGAGAGGAACATAAGCCACTGAAGGGGAGTAAGGAGTTGACAAGTAGTATGGATATAATGTGAGGTGCTAAAAAATAGAGGGTTTTCACTCTAGGTGAGGGTCAGTACTAAATAATATGGAGAATAAAATACACTATAAAAGTGTTACAGATGTAGGCATTTTGCTTAAAAAGAATAAATGATAGATTTTTTGATCATGACCATTCTGAAACAAAGGCGTGAATGAAACAACTGGTCATAATGATAAGTGATTTTCTACACCATTGACCATGTACTGAGTATGCAGCATGTCCAGGCACAGATTGGCCTACACGGGAATCCATTAGTGGGCCCCTGAGCATGGTGGGCCCCCAGTCCCCCACCCCTTGCATACATGGCACAACAGACTGACTCCCCTTCATACAGAGAGACAGCCTACAGCAGTAATCCGCAACCTTCGGCACTCCAACTGCTGTGAAACAACTCCCAGCATTCATACTTACTTGGATGTTCTTGCAACTTCCATAGAAGTGAAAGGATTCTGGGAGTTGTCATTTCATAACAGCTAGGGTTGCTCATCCCTGGCCTACAGCCTCTCAACCAGCCTAGGTATCCATATTAGATATTTATGAAACAGTTTATTATTATAGACACATCAGGTGGCCGAGATGACTTCTATGTACAAAGTTAGGCCACAAAGTACCCTTTTTCACATTGTTCAGGGACCCCTATAATCAATTATCTTAACTTGCATCTTGCTGCCGTCTGTAACTGGGCGAGCAGGTAGCATTTACATGTAGTGAATTCATTTTACTGGTGGGCCCTAGGCATCCCAGTTCGACATTGAGTATGTTGAACGTTCCTCATGATAAATTCAGGCTACAAAAAATCTGCCATAGTCAAAAATCCAATTATTTCAACACCCAACATTGAACATTTTTGCATCTTGGAACAGGTGCTTTGTGTGGGTCATTTCCTTGACATGCGTACTGAAGAACTTTAGTGATGATTTGGCCTTTATTTAAAACATTCATTTTTATTACTATTTTACCACAATTTTACAAACTGGAATAGCTTTTACTACTACTTAGGGTGATTTACACAACAGCATTTTCCATCTATGTGCTGTCTGGGCTGCACCCACATAGCAGACGGATAAACTGAGTAGTTCAGACATTTGTTTATCTTCTTGGAACGTTGGTTCATGAAGAGAAAAATCTCAGCATGCACCATTTTTGTGCCTTTTCCATCTGAGACTCAAAGTGGTTATTTATCAAAACTTGCTTAGTTGCCCATAGCAACAAATCAGTTTCCACATTTCATTTTCCAAAGGAGCCCTGAAAAATAAAATGTTGGCTTGATTGGTTGCTATAGGCAAGTAAGCCAGTTTTCCTTTCCCCCAGCTTTGATAACTCTCCTCTACTGATTCAAATGTATGGGTCTGGACACACTGGAACATCCAGATACATCAGAGTTTTGTGGACTAGATATCAGATTAGCCATCTGAATCAGACCTTTTTCCACATGGATTTCGGCGCATATTCCGCACCAAAATCCTTGTGGATACAATCCACCTCCCACTGAACAGGCTAAATCTGCCGTTGGATCGTTGGCAAGACAAGCTAAAAATCCAATGCAAATGCTTGGTGGAAAAGTCTGACGTGTATTTACCCATCGTAACACACTATTCTAGCTTGAGCCTAATCTCAAGTGCTGTCTGCCAAACAAGCACAAGGAGACTATCTGTGAACAGGGTAACAGTAGGGTTAACAGCATTTTTTTTTTTTTACCCATTTTATGTTGTCCCTTGAACTTTTATAGTCTGGCTACAGACAAACTTTGCTTTGCTCACAAATGGAGATTTATTTGAAGTGATAGCTGGCGGAAAACATGCTGCCAAGATCTGTTTCCAATATGGTTAATGAAAACCAGGCATGTAAGGAGTTACAGCAGACTGCTTCAACTGGGTGTGTCTACGTCAGGACACACTGCTAATGATAAGTGGGTAGCAGCTTATCCTGAGGGAGATGAGACATTCCCTTTCTTATTTGGAGTGCATTGAACAGGTTCTAGTCCACATAGCTTATTGTGGTACGTTAAAGCGGCAATCCAGAATTTGACAAGTGATGGCCATCAATATCTGATCCTGCAATACGCTTTTAGTAACTGAAAAAAAAAATGGTCATAGAAAAATACCTACATGTTTTACAAACATTTTTCTACATCACAGGCCTACATTTAGACACAGGGATAGGCACCAATTTATATGACACTTGTTTCACACTAACATTGAAACCATCGGCAGGCTGTTCTGTCAGAGGAAAAGCCTGCCGGGGTTCATTGTATCCGGCATAGCCGTATACTGCCTTTCCCTGCTGGAGCCCATTGAGTATAATGGGACCAGCAGGGATCCGGCCTGTTTCCGGGTGTAAGTGCTTGGAATTTGGCTGGATCCCCGTCGGTTCCCATGCTCCAGCCATGAGTGAAGTAAAAAATTAGGAGGTCATTCTGTCTTTTATACTTTCTCTACTTTTATGATCCACTCCTGATTTTGGCTTCCAAACCTGCATCAGTAAGCCTGACAGTGTAGCAGATTCCTTCACAGTATGGGGTAGTTTTTATGATTTTGTTTTTTGCCAAGACCAGGAGTGGAAAGGCATAAAGGAAAGAACTGCACTTCTATTTATTGTATCCACTCCTTGTTTTGGCTAAATAAGAGTAAAACTGCACATGGTATGTCAAGTTTCCATCATGGTGTCCATATGTTTGATGGGAAGAATATTTCAGCATGCACTGGTGCTAGAAGTTAGTTTCAAGAGGAGTATAGTCAGATAGTACCAGGGATACATAGAGATGTAACTGAAAAACTGTTAGGCCTCATGCACACAACCACATTACGGGCAGTGATGGCAGGTTCGCATGGTTCGCCCGCGAACATATGCAGGCTGCCATCTTTTTTCACAAGTCCGGCGAGGCACATGCAAGCCCTTACCTGTGCCTGTGTACGAGCCGGTCTGAAAACAAGTGCGGTCAGCGGGAGCAGGCACTGCTAATTATGCACTCCTCTTATCGACAGGTCAGCGTCCATGAGCGAAGTGCGCAGACAGCTGGCGCATACACGCTTTATTAGCTGAGGCTGCTGCCAGGACTTCGCGCAGGTGCTGACCAGTGGATCCAAAGCGCATGCGCGAAACTACGGCGCACCATCGGCGATGAGAGGAGTGAATAATTAGCAGTGGGGCGGCGCTGGGCTACGAGACGCGCTGGGTTCCGTGGCCCCGCCAAAAAAAAAAATAGCATGTCCTATTCTTGGCTGTTTTGTGGACAAGAATAGGCATGTCTACAATGGGCCGCACGTTCCGTTCCACAAATTGCGGAAGGCACAGGGGCGACTTCCATTTTTTGCGGATCTTGCTGACCGCAAAAAAACGGCACGGTCGTGTGCATGTAGCCTAAGAAGTACATGTGCTGCTGCAGCCAGGAAGACTGTTGCTGGGCTCATATACTACTGTTAAATGCTGTTTTGCTGCATAGTTTTATGTGCACTGAGTATGAGGATGATCACTGTTAATACATGCTACATGACATTAGATTGGAGAAGGACCTGGTGTCACGCAACCAATGTCTATAGAAATTCTTAAGTTATTAGTGCTGTTGTAACTGTATAACTTGTGCTCTATCTGTAAGGGAGTAGTGGTTCTTCAGTGCATATGGCAGTGTCCAACCAACACAGCACTGGAAAAGCCTTGTCCTAGATACCATGATTGGTGGGAAGTGACAAAGTGATTGCCACAATATTGCAAATTGTAAGGAAGATGCAGCATCATTGAGCAACCCCATCTATTGACCTGATTCTTTTATGGAGAACCCACAAAGCTTTTATAAGAGCGATCATCATTCAACAAACCTCTAGATTTAACAAAATGCATCAAAAGGATATAACTAATACATTGCATAACATAACATAAGAGATGCTAGAAGGAGCTACAAAAACAGAATTGCAACACTCCTGCATCAGTGAGGCATATTACGTGTTTCAGAGCAGCATTAGAAGAACCAACAAGCATATTGCAAGAAATGGATGCTCCACTGATATAATAAAAAGAATGCCAAATACAAACACAAATGGTAAAAAAAATAATACTAAGGATCAGTGTATTGTCAATTAACCAATTAACTTCTGACAAGCCACCAACAAGGTATCCAGACCTTGAACAATATTAACCACTTCAACCCCAGGCCTGTTGTCACCTTCCTGCCCAGGCCATTTTTTGCAAATCTGACATGTGTCACTTTATGTGGTAATAGCTTTGGAGCACTTTTACTTATCCAAGCCATTCTGAGACCGTTTTCTGGTGACACATTGTACTTCATGGTAGTCATAAAATTGAGTCAATATATTTCACCTTTACCAAAAAGTTTGAAGAATTCCCAAATTTCCACATTTCAATTTTTCTACTTTTATAATAGTGATACCTCATATAATAGTTATTACTTTACATTTCCCATATGTCTACTTCATGTTTCGATCATTTTGAAAATTACATTTTATTTTTTGGGGGACGTTAGAAGGTTTAGAAGTTTGGAAGCAAATCTTGAAATTTTCGGGAGAATTTCCAAAACCCACTTTTTAAGGACCAGTTCAGGTCTGAAGTCACTTGGTGAGGCTTACATAATAAAAACCACCCAAAAATTACCCCATTTTAGAAACTACACCCTCAAGCCCTTTAGGTGTTCCACAAGAATTAAAGGAAAATGGAGATTACATTTCTAAATTTCACTTTTTTGGAAGATTTTCCATTTTAATCCATTTTGTTCTTTAACACATTGAGGGTTAACAGCCAAATAATACTCCACATTCATTACCATGATTCTGAGGTTTACAGAAACACCCCACATGTGGTCGTAAACTGATGTAAGTGGGCACAGCAGGGCGCAGAAGGAAAGGACTGCAGCATTGTTTTTGGAAGGCAGATTTTGCTGGACTGGTTTTTAGACACCATGTCCCATTTGAAGCCCCCGTGATGCACCCCTACAGTAGAAACTCAAAAAAGTGACCACATTTTGGAAACTATGGGATAAGGTGCCAGTTTTATTGGTACTATTTTGGGGTAGATATGATTTTTAATTGCTCTATATTACGTTTTTTGTGAGGCAAGGTAACCAATAAAAATTGATGTTTTGGCACCGTTTATATTTTTTATTTTAAGCAACATTCATCTGACAGGTTAGATCATGCGCTATTTTTATAGAGCAGGTTGTTGTGGACGCAATAATATCAAATATGTCTACATTATATGATGTTTCTTTCAGTTTTACATAATAGAGCATTTTTTAAAACAAAAATTAGGTTTTTGTATTTCCATTTTCTGAACGCTCAATTTTTTTTATTTTTCTGCCGATCATCTTGTGCAGGGGCTCATTTTTTTGCAGGAAGAGTTGACGTTTTTATTGGTACCATTTTTGGGTACAGCTGATTTTTTGATCATTCATTATTACACTTTATGGGGCAAGGGGACCAAACAATTGATTGTTTTGGCACAGTTTTTAGCTATTTTTACACCTTTTACCTTATGGATTAGATCATGTGACTTATTTATAGAGCAGATCGTTACAGACGTGGAAATACCTAAAATGTCTAATTTTTCTTATTTATTTAAGTTTTACACAATAATAGCATTTTTGAAACTGAAATAATATTTTAGTGTATCCATAGTCTGAGAGTCATAGCTTTTTTATTTTTTGACCAATTGTCTTTTTGACCAATTTGACAAATTTTTTGCGGGATGAGGTGGCGGTTTGATTGGTACTATTTTGGGGGGTATATGCCTTTTTGATCGCTTGGTGTTGCAATTTTTGTGATGTAAGGTGACAAAAATGACATTTTCTTTTATACAGTTTTTTCTTTTTTTTTTTTTTTTACGGGGTGTTCACCTAAGGGGTTAGGTCATGTGATATTTTTATAGAGCTGGTTGTTATGGATGTGGCAATACCTAATATGTATACTTTAATTTTATTTCACTTTAGCACAATAATAGCAGTTTTGAAGCAAAAATTATTCATATTTTAGTGTCTCCATTGCCTTAGAGTGATAGCTTTTTTCTTTTTTAACTGATTCTCTTAGGTAGGGTCTAATTTTTTTTTTTGCGGAATCAGGTGACGGTCTGATTGGTACTATTTTAGGGGGCATACAACTTTTTGATCACTTGCTGTTGCAATTTTTGTGATTTAACGTAACAAAAATGACTTTTTTTTTATGCGAACGTGGCGATACCTAATATGTATATTTTTTTAATGTATTTCACTTTAGCACAATAATAGCAGTTTTGAAACAAAAAAATGATGTTTTAGTGTCTCCATGTTCTGAGAGCTATATATATATTTTTATTTTATTTTTTTGGGGGGGGGGGCGATTATCTTAGGTAGCGGCTCATTTATTGAGGGATGAGGTGTCGGTTTTATTGATACCATTTTGTGGGACATACGCCTTTTTGATCGCTTGGTGTTGCACTTTTTGTGATGTAAGGTGACAAAAATTGCTTTTTTTTACACCGTTCTTATTTTTATCTTTGTATGGTGTTTATCCTACAGGGTGGATCATGGGATATATTTATAGAGCCAGTCATTACAGACGCAGCGATACCTAATATGTGTGTTTTTTTTTTCAGTTTTTTATCATAAAATAAGGGGGAAAGGGTGTTTTTTTCTTTTTTTACTTTATTAATTTTATTACTTAATTAATTTTATTAAAAGCACTTTTAAACTTTTATTTTCTTTACTTTATTTCTGATGTTCACTTTTGGGGGTCTGATCCCCTCTGCAATGCATTACAATACATCTGTACAGTGAGTAGTACACAAACAGGTTGCGTAGGAGACCCAGCCTGAGGCTGGATCTCATTGGCACCCATAGAAGGTAGGTTTTGATGCCGTGCAAGGCATTGGGCAGCCTCTGCATGGCATCAGGCTGCCTTCTGGCACATCGAGTCCCCACAACAGCAGCGCGGGGACTTGATGCGCTCACTCACCCGACACAAACCCCTTCTATGTCGCGGTCAGCGCGGACTGCGGCATAGAAGGGGTTAATCTGCTGGCATCGGCTTTTACAGCGATGTCGGCGAATACAGCAGGGGCCCGGCTACCAGGGACTCTGGTGCCCGCACGATCACCATGACGTACTATTACGTCAAATTGCAGGAGTGCAGTGGTTTCCATGACGAAGTAGTACGTCATGGGTCGGGAAGGGGTTAAGCAGAAAGAAGCATGGTCTTGTGATAACCACATAAACACGACTAACATGACCTTGAACTTCTGAGAGAAAGCTCTTAAATGGTCAATGGAATTAAGCTATGTGGAGCTAGCATATACCTGAGCCAGCAACTATCAGGTGAGCTCACTAGACAAATGAATTGGGTTTCTATAATGTCAATATATTAAGACATGTCTTTTATGGTTGTAAAAGATTTCCTGAGACATAATTCCAATTACAACTGAAGACAGAGGTCACCTACAGCTCATACAGAAGCATCAGATTGATAAAAAGGTGACCTTCTATTCATCCTCAGCCACACATATAGATATAATATCAGGGACACAGTTTGAGGTTGTGATGGTGAGAAAACCACCATTTAAATAATGGAGGAAAGACATTTCAGCCATTGTTTTAATAATGGTAAAGGAGATGAGAAGAGAAATGCAAAATATGCTGCAGGAGAAAGATATCAGCTATATATAGGTACTAACAAGTTCAAATATAAAGACTGTGGTCTTTTTGTTCATAGTTTTTAAAGGTTTCTTTCATTTGCTTGTAGAAACCCTCTTTATATTCTCATTGATGTGTTTTTAAGCACATTTTAGGATTTATAGTAACCTTAGGATTAACCGGCACTTTTTACTCCAGTCTTGAGATCCCCTGTGCTGCCAGGAAAAAGGAGGTAGGAGAGATTATGGGGCAAATACACTGCCTGTCCCCCTCAAAAAGTTGCCACCTGGATTTAACTAAGCAAATAGTTATGAGCCTCGTATTGGATAATTACTGCATGGGCGATTATCTTTCAGCTGGCAACAAGTTATTTAACTCCAACTGGTGCAATGAGTTGCTTCTCATTTCTTTAACAACCATGTCGAAAGACACATCTCGCGGTCGTGGAAAAGATGTTAGTCTGTTTGAGAAGGGTCAAATCATTGGCATGCATCAAGCAGAGAACACATCTAAGGAGATTGCAGAAACTACTTAAATTGGGTTAAGAACTGCCCAACGCATTATTAAAAACTGGAAGGATAGTGGGGACCCATCGTATTCGAGGAAGAAATGTGTTGGGAAATAAATCCTGAATGATCGTGATCGGTAATCACTTAAACGTTTGATGAAATCAAATCGAAGAAAAACAACGGTAGAACTCAGGGCTATGTTTAATAGTGAAAGTAAGAGCATTTCCACATGCACAATGCAAAAGGAACTCAAGGGATTGGGACTGAACAGCTGTGTAGCCGTAAGAAAACCACTAATCAGTGAGGCAAACCAGGAAAAAAGGCTTCAATTTGCTAGGGAGCATAAAGATTGGACTCTGGAGCAATGGAAGAAGGTCATGTGGTCTGATGAGTCCAGATTTAACCTGTTCCAGACTGATGGGCGCATCAGGGTAAGAAGAAAGGCAGATGAAGTGATGCACCCATCATGTCTAGTGCCTACTGTACAAGCCTGTGGGGGCAGTGCTATAATTTGGGGTTGCTGCAGTTGGTCAGGTCTAGGTTCAGCAACAGTATGTGCTCCAAGAATGAGGTCAGCTGACTACCTGAACATACTGAATGACCAGGTTATTCCATCAATGGATTTTTTCTACCCTGGCACAAGCATATTCCAAGATGACAATGCCAGGATTCATCAGGCTCAAATTGTGAAAGAGTGGCTCAGGGAGCATGAAACATCATTTTCACACATGGATTGGCCACCACAGAGTCCAGACCTTGAGAATCTTTGGGATGTGCTGGAGAAGGGTTTGCGCAGCAGTCAGACTCTACAATCATCAATGCAAGATCTTGGTGAAAAATGAATGCAACACTGGATGCAAATCAATCTTGTGACATTGCAGAAGCTTATCGAAACAATGCCACAGAAAATGCGTGCTGTAATCCAAGCTAAAGCCGGTCCAACAAAATATTTTTGTTGGCGACTTTTTTTTTTTTTACGGGCAGTTTATATTAGAGTTGGCTCCAAGTGCTGAGAGGTGGCAGGTTTAGCATTATTTTACACTCTTAATCAATGGCAGGATTTGAGTCTTAGGGTTCATGCACACGAATATATTTTTCTTTCCGTGTCTGTTCCTTTTTTGGGGGGGACCGTATGCAGAACCATTCATTTCAATGGGTCAAAAAAAAAACGGCAGTTACTCTGTGTATTCCATTTCCGTATATCCGTTCTGCAACATGTCCTATTATTGTCCGCATTACGGACAAGGATAGTAGTGTACTATTAGAGGCCAGCTGTTCTGTTCCGCAAAATACGGAATGCACACGGACGTCATCCCATAGCCAATAGCAGGCTGCGATGGGGATCATGCCTCCCTAGCATTACCTGCGATGCTATGGAGGCTCATCCGCATGGGCATTATAGAACGAATACCCCCTATAAACTTATATATCCACTTTGCTTCTTCTTTTAACAGTTATCAAGTCGTACAGCAAATAAAGAACTTGAGGCCCAGGCCATCTGCCTGCCCACTGCTGTCATACAAGGACCTAATTGGTTCCCTTGCCATAGGGAGGAGTGAACTTACCAGCAAGAAGACACCCCTCTAATGATGACAGAGCGAAACTCCCCCTAATGATGTCAGAGTGACACTCCCCCTAATGATGTCAGAGCGACACTCCCCCTAATGATGTCAGAGCGACACTCCCCCTAATGATGTCAGAGCGACACTCCCCCTAATGATGTCAGAACGACACTCCCCCTAATGATGTCAGAACGACACTCCCCCTAATGATGTCAGAACGACACTCCCCCTAATGATGTCAGAGCGACACTCCCCCTAATGATGTCAGAGCGACACTCACCCTAATGATGTCAGAGCGATCATTCCCTGGACTAAAAATATGTTTGGTGGCATACCCATGTCCTTCAACAAATAGAGAATTAGAAGCCCAGGTGATCTGCCTGCTCAGTGAGGTCATACGAGGACCACATTAGTTCCTTGTCCCTGGGGGGCTTTCCTATTGGCTGGAAAAACAAAAGCCGGGTGGAGGATTACAATAAAATGTGGCAGGTCTTTGATCTTTCCCCTAAGAACAACCAAGCTCACATGATGAAGCCAGTGTGCTGGTCAAACATTTGACCTTTATTTTAGGTAGGGAGATACAATTCTACCTCTGGCATGAGAATTGTGTGTGTGGTCAACTCTAGTGTGCTTTCCACTGATTAGGGGTGTAAGAAAACAGCAAGGGGAGACCCCAGCAGTAGAAGAGGTATCTCCACCCCCAGGCTATGATAGGAGTGTGTATCTTTATTCTGAATGCACGTTCTCCCCCTCCTTCCCCCATGGGTGTAAAAAAGAAGGAAGGAGAAATCTCAGGAGTGGTAGAGGTCACTCTCCATACCTATGTATAACTGCGGACTAAAGTACTCTGCTATTTTGGAAGAATTCAAAAAGCAGCCAGACTACACAGAGACCACTAGACCTGGATGTATTGGGTAATCTATATGCCTAAAGGAAAATACTTTTCTTTTCTCTTCTGAAGTGCATCCTCCTGCAGCATGTGCGACTAAACAGAAGTCTACGGCAGCTTAGAGTTGCCATAGAATTGTGTCATTGGCACAAGAACTGGTGTGGATGTGGACCACACCCTTTTTGGAGAAGTAGCAAGGGTGGTGTGAACCCCCACTTACAACCATATTTTGGTGCAATGGCATCTAAAATGTTGCAAGCACAAGGTTCAATGATAGGCTGAGTGGGCAGTCTAAGTAATTTCTGATGCATCTCAGAGAGTAGATGGGACCAGAGCAGCAGCAGGATATCAGTAAAGTGATTACTTATTGGGGGACAATTATCAATAATGTTGAAATTTGAGGCAAATACTTATGTTACATATCAAAAGTAGTGTTTAGTTTCACCTCATATATCAAAAAGTGCACGCTACTTGTGTGACTTTTTAAAATATAAACATAATTATTAGCCTATTTCTCTTGATTTGTGACATTTTAATGCCAATAGCACGAAAATGTGAATTTTTTTAAACAGAAATGCGCCATTTCAGCCAACCCTGCCCAGACCACGCTTGTGGCTTTTAAAACATATTTGCAAAATTTTCACTGGCAAATTGCCGCTTTTTTCATAGGATGTGTTTGTCATTGTTTTTGTTGAATGACAATTTACTGACAAAACACTTATTTAGCTCATATATATCATCCTGGTTTATTATTTACCTATCACTTGTTCCCACAAATACATTTTCATAAATGTGACTTTTTGATAAAAAGTCGCATCCTTATCCCATAAATGTGTTTTTTTTACACAAACCCCCCCCCCCACATAAGCTGGCTTATTGTCTGCAACAATTTGAGCCATTTCTGCCGATAAGAGGATGATAAATGGGGCGTAATATGGGACAATTTGATAGCCCCGCCCATTTGGACATTTTAACTTATTTATGGTGTGATGCATTTTTTATGGTGAAAATTCTGAAGAAAACAACAAAAGTTTATATATTTGGCGCAAAATTAAAATGCTATTCTTTTTGGTGCATTTTAAGCGCAGCATGGTTAGAAAATGTCCCCCATTGTTTTTTATTTTAACTCTCTCCAATCCTATTCAACTGGAATACCTCTTTATTTCTCCAGGTTTTTTTTCTTGTGTTTCTCATCTACAGGCCTGAGTGGGTGGTAGTAGGGAGGTAAAGGTGGATGCTGTTGTGAAAAGTGAAAAGAAATGTAAGAATACTTTTCTCTTGTCATTATTTATATATATGGTCTTATAACTTTCTGCATCTCCTGCTTGTCAGAGGCAGTGAACGGCAGGGCAAGGAACCATTGTCTCCCGTGCAGGTGAATTCAGGAGGGCAGGCTGCTGGACTGGGTACATAAGTAAAGTTAATTAACACTAGGGGTTCCCAATCATCATAAACCAGCTGGTGGCGATTCAGGGGAGTTTGGGCGACCCAGTGGACATCTGCTCGCTGCTGCCCTATGCACATGCCCTCAGGTGCCAAATTGTAATTGTGGTCCTGTTGATATCAATGGTAACGGTATAAATTTGTATACACTGAGCATACCCTAGTGGTGCTGCAGGCAGACAGTTTAATAATATATTGTGTGAAGGAGAGCAGAAGATTTATTGATGAATTCATGCCAGTTGTGTAGTGTAAATACAGAATTAGCACCATACCTATTGACCACCTCTTTCACTTTTTCTGACATAAAAATAGGATAAAGTTGGTGTGGTGGGGGGATGACTTTTTTTTTTTGTTTTTATTAAAAATTTCTTCCACTTAATAAAAAAAAATTGTAATGGGGAATCACCCTTTGTGTTCTGTATTGCCTAGGACTATGTGACATGCATAATGGGAAACTGGGTGGAATTGGGGTGGGGGGGTTCATACATAGTTTTGCTATGGAACCTTATGAGATCTGGTGCATGTGATAGCTGTAGTATGGTCATCAAAATTTAAATGCCATTTTTTTTTGTAATTTTGGGAAACATGACAGGATTTATTTTCAAAGTAAACATTTGGTCTTGGAGGCTCATTCCAATGCCATAGCTCATTCCCACCAGCTTCTAAGCCTGAAGAACACAACTGGAGGTGACAGGGCAAGGAGAGTTGCTGAGAAGTCAGGATCTCAACCAGCACTGCTTTGCAGCTGGCTGAATACTTGACATACAACATACAAGGTTAACCACACACACAAGTAGAATATATTATTGTCTTTCTCCATGCAGCGTCCTTTGTATCTTTGTGTCTTGCTCCCACACACTCTCCAGGCTGCCTCCTCCGCTTTAGGCTCTACAGCTCTGGATCTACACCAAGCAGTGTTTGTGTAATCTCTTCAGCAGCCTGAGCTGTTTCTGAGCACAAATGCAGAATATACCTATTCTATATGAACCACGTTCTTAAAAAATGTATATTTTTTAAAAATGTGTAAAGAACTTAAAATGTACAGTTGATGGTGAAAGGGAAACTATGAAGTTAATTGTGGATTCAAATCCCCTGTCAGTGAAATAAAGATCCAACATTTATTTATTTTATGCACTTATATAGCGCTACTATATTCTGAAGCGCTTTACAGACATTAGCATTCAACTGTCCCCAATGGGGCTCATAATCGAAGGTCCCTATCAGTATGTCTTTGGAGTGTGGGAGAAAACCCACGCAAACACTGGGAGAACATACAAACGCAATGCCGATGTTGTCCTTGGTCGGATTCGACCCTAGTGCTGCAAGGCACCAGTTCTAACCACTGAGCCACCATGCTGCATCTTTATATTTAAACATTTCTGTCTTTAGTTTTGTAATAGGGAAAACCTCTCCTAGGCCTAGTTGCCCATAGTCTCTGCTGCTGAAGACTCCATAGCACTTCTAGCTCATTACAGTTTTTGGCTACCTAAAGTTTTATATATCTTAATGCTTTATTAATAAAATAATATGCTTAATCATATAGTTAAAGTAACCACAGTAATCAACTGGAACTGTGGTACAGAATACAGTATGGCAAATGAGTTTACCCACTGAAATTGTATATGACAAAATGTATATTGATAGAAGCAGTTATAGAAAATGTTTCTACCCTGTATAACTGCATTATACAACCACTTACAGCTGTTGACAATTTCTGTAACTTTTTCCACTCTCCATTCTGCCACGATGGTGTGTGTGTGTGTAAAAAATTCTACAAATTGCACTTATAAGCCAAATTCCAGTTTAAATATATATGGGCATTTTAAACGGTCCTAATAAAGCCCCATCGCTGGCGGTGGATCGATGAAATTAAGAAAAGGCGCAGCACATGTGTAGAAAATGGTAAATGAGATGGCCCTGCCTCCCCCCCTCCCCCCTACGCCCTCTTTTTTTTTAGTCCTGGTGTGAACGGGGAGAAGTCACAGACATATTTCAACTTGATAAATGACTCCCACAGTGTGCCCCCAAAATAGTATAGGTCTATATACTGTGAAATTATAGTGGTTTTTGTACAAAACCCACTCACTTCAGTGGCAAGTGTTAAAAAATGCAGCTGTCTGAACACACCCCTAGACAAGGTTTTGCTAGAGGTGGGTTCTAGGCAGAATAGGATTATTAGAGAAGTAATTCTCTTGTTTGTTCATCCCTGTTTTGTCTAATATGAATGAGGTATCTAAACTGCTCAGGATTTAATTAAAAATTTAAAATATAAAATGTGCTCATCATAGGGATACAAAAAGGATAAGGAAAATCTACTTATGGTACTTACTACACCCTATTGTCCCTACTGTCCAGGATGAATAGTGGTATAGGGGATGTGTAGGGTTATGCAGCTCTTGCAGTGTGGTCAGTTTTGGTAAAGCACCAGGAGTGGTGGGCCAGTGATGACATGCTTACACCCTCTTTAAGCAGGAATTCCCTTCATCTCCCTCCAATGTACAGTATAAAATTGGAACAATTTTAACATACTGTATCCAAGGTGATGTTACATAAGGTAATAAAAGAATATCAGAAATGTTACATTATTTCAGCATATTTTCATAATGATAGGTCGATTTTTGCAAATTTTAAGCCAATAGCAGAAACATCTGGAGAAGTCTTGTTTTCATGTAGCCAGCCAAGATTGTCAATCAATCAGAACTTCACTTCCAGGATTATTATATTGCAAATAACATTCACTTTTAATGCTTTGCCATACATCTCCCACTGTGTCTTCAATATCTAAAATCAGCAAGGATCTACAGCAGAAACCTCCCTTTCAGATAATGTCTGTTTTAAAAAACACATCAAACCATAATAGGTAAACTGCCTGTAAAGTTAATCATCGACGACTAATATCTCTCTAAAGTATTTGCATACCGTTTTAACACCAGTTCAAAATTAGATTATAAGCTCTTGGGGCAGCATGTTAGTGCAAAGCATGTATATCATAATGCTGGCAATACAAAACAGAGCCCACACTGTCATTATGATTATTTGGAGATAATACAAGTGTTTCAGAAGAAGGATAACACTATTCTCAGAGGATGGCATAGAATAAGTGCTGGAGGGGTTAATCCACGTCTAGAGACTCGTTTGCAGAACGGCTCGCCCGCTTCACACCACCGGTTGCTATGGAGACCATGGCCCCGGCTGGCTTTCCCGAGCGCTCCGCTCAAGCCGGCCGCCCGTCAATCACACAGCATATACGGTAGTTTGTGGGAATTAATAAAACGCAGAGAGTAAAGGTGATTAAATAAATAAGGGAAATATTTTAAAATTAAACGTGGAGAAGGAAAAACTATGTATTGCAGAGCTCATTGCTTCTAACTCTGTTTATTCATATTTTGGAAGAAGTGTCATCTGAGATAAGGCTGCACTAACAACACTCATGGTGGGTTTTCTTCATGGGATAGCTTACAAGCAATTATAGAAAATATAAAGAACACATTGTGATGAAAACCTACTGTATATTAACTGTATCAAGTACTCCGGCAAAACAGGTGGTAGATTTACACCAGTTTCTGAACCCTTTACCTGATGGAGGCAGCTGATTGACTAGGTGCCACAGTTAGACACAACTTCAAAGTATTCTACGTTGAATATTAACATCCCTAGAGATAATTAACACAAAAACATAAGCCTCAAAAAGACCATCAATCCAACAAATGTATAGAAACACTGCTATTTTTGCAAATTATAAGGTTTTCACCTGAAAATATCATAGTTTGGTTACAACTGATGGAAATCTTAAATAATCAACAAAAAACTTTCCAACACTAGTGATATAGAATATCTGAATGAGTCAAGAATAATGGAGCTCACAAAGGTTCTTATCCATGGAGAGTCATAAAATGTTCAAAGGACCAACTCTTTATTTAGATCAGATCTAAAATAAAAAATGGTCAGGCACTCATTATATATATACAGACGTGGACAAAATTGTTGGTACCCTTTGGTCAATGAAAGAAAAAGTCACAATGGTCACAGAAATAACTTTAATCTGACAAAAGTAATAATAAATTAAAATTCTATAAATGTTAACCAATGAAAGTCAGACATTGTTTTTCAACCATGCTTCAACAGAATTATGTAAAAAAATAAACTCATGAAACAGGCATGGACAAAAATGATGGTACCCCTAACTTAATATTTTGTTGCGCAACCTTTTGAGGCAATCACTGCAATCAAACGCTTCCTGTAACTGTCAATGAGACATCTGCACCTCTCAGCAGGTATTTTGGCCCACTCCTCATGAGCAAACTGCTCCAGTTGTGTCCGGTTTGAAGGGTGCCTTTTCCAGACTGCATGTTTCAGCTCCTTCCAAAGATGCTCAATAGGATTGAGGTCAGGGCTCATAGAAGGCCACTTTAGAATAGTCCAATTTTTTCCTCTTAGCCATTCTTGGGTGTTTTTAGCGGTGTGTTTTGGGTCATTGTCCTGTTGCAAGACCCATGACCTGCGACTGAGACCAAGCTTTCTGACACTGGCTAGTACATTTCTCTCTAGAATTCCTTGATAGTCTTGAGATTTCATTGTACCCTGCACAGATTCAAGACACCCTGTGCCAGACGCAGCAAAGCAGCCCCAGAACATAACAGAGCCTCCTCCATGTTTCACAGTAGGGACAGTGTTCTTTTCTTGATATGCTTCATTTTTTCGTCTGTGAACATACAGCTGATGTGCCTTGGCAAAAACTTCGATTTTTGTCTCATCTGTCCACAGGACATTCTCCCAGAAGCTTTGTGGCTTGTCAACATGTAGTTTGGCATATTCCAGTCTTGCTTTTTTATGATTCGTTTTCAACAATGGTGTCCTCCTTGGTCGTCTCCCATGTAGTCCACTTTGGCTCAAACAACGACGGATGGTGCGATCTGACACTGATGTTCCTTGAGCATGAAGTTCACCTTGAATCTCTTTAGAAGTCTTTCTAGGCTCTTTTGTTACCATTCGGATTATCCGTCTCTTAGATTTGTCATCAATTTTCCTCCTGCGGCCACGTCCAGGGAGGTTGGCTACAGTCCCATGGATCTTAAACTTATGAATAATATGTGCAACTGTACTCACAGGAACATCTAGTTGCTTGGAGATGGTCTTATAGCCTTTACCTTTAACATGCTTGTCTATAATTTTCTTTCTGATCTCTTGAGACAGCTCTTTCCTTTGCTTCCTCTGGTCCATGTCGAGTGTGGTACACACCATATCACCAAACAACACAGTGATTACCTGGAGCCATATATATAGGCCCAATGGCTGATTACAAGGTTGTAGACACCTGTGATGCTAATTAGTGGACACACCTTGAATTAACATGTCCCTTTGGTCACATTATGTTCTGTGTTTTCTAGGGGTACCATCATTTTTGTCCATGCCTGTTTCATGAGTTTATTTTTTTACATAATTCTGTTGAAGCATGGTTGAAAAACAATGTCTGACTTTCATTGGTTAACATTTATAGAATTTTAATTTATTATTACTTTTGTCAGATTAAAGTTATTTCTGTGACCATTGTGACTTTTTCTTTCATTGACCAAAGGGTACCAACAATTTTGTCCACGTCTGTACATGATTGGATGGCTCTCTTCCCTATTGGTTGACTGTTGGCTTTCTGTGGAGGACTTCTACAGAATGCTGTAGTAAATGGTCTACAAAGTCTGATAGGCCATCACCATGATAGTCCCTAACCTTGCCTTGCCTTGCCTATGATTATTGTTATGCTTTCTTCTCTGCTTCGTTGTATTTTGCTTTGTATTTTCCTTATTTCAAGGTATTGTCCCTGCCTGCCTCCTTTGGTGATTACAATAAGGGCAAAATGTTTCCATGATGTTGTAGGAAATCTGGCCAGGTACAAATTGTGTATGGTGCATTTTAAACCTTTTTAAATGAGTATGACTTGCACATATCCTTCTGGTATCAAATAGGTTAATTAAATGTGATCAATATTCCATTGCCCCCCTCTAGTCATCAGCAGAGAAGCAGGCCTGTGTCACACACACCAACATTCCCTTAGCATTCCAATGTAGCCTGCTGTGTCCGCTCTGGTAGTTAACGAGCGATTAATTGAAAGGGATTAATGGGACTAATTAGCAATTCACAACAGGAGCATGAGTAGGCAAAACACTTACATATAGGTAGAATGTACATCATGGATGTCAAACTCATGGCCCTCCAGATGTTGCAAAACTACAACTCCCATCATTCCCTGATAGCTGTAGTAAGCCCAGGCATGATGGGAGTTGTAGTTTTGCAACAGCTGGAGGGCCACGAGTTTGACATCCCTGATGTACATGGAAGAAAACTATTATCTGTTTGGCAAATGGCCTAATGTGTTGGTTTTGGGAAAAACTATTTCTGATCATTTATATACATCAGAATTCATAAAGCTATATACTGTACATAGAGAATACACAATGCATCTGATGTACGTTGAATACCATTTTTTAGGCAACACATACCTGTGTATTTTTACTTGATAAGCGAGAGCGCAAGAAAGACAGAAGGAGAAAATGACATAGCTGCTTGTAGACCTGCAAGTTCAGAGCTCAGTGTGTGTTTCCCAGGAGCTAAATACATGCTCTCCTCCTATATTACAACCTCAAGTCAATGCATTTGCGCACAGTGATATTTTTTGGGGAGCTGTGATTTCTCTGAGAACTCTGCTGAGATAGAACCTCCCTTTGCTTCTTGATTGACAGGGTCAGGTACCTGCAAGGGTGCACCTAGCCTTTCTGCTGCCTGAGGCGACAACTGAAACAGCACCTCCCACCCAATGCCAATTTCTTATCTAACCCCTTCCCTTCAGCCCGTGGCCCTTCGGCTGCCATCCCTCTTGCCACAACCTGGTGCTGCCTGATGCGATTGCCTCACCTGGCCTCATTAGTGGTGCACCCCTGGGTACCTGTATAGTCGTCTCACCTGGCCCTATCAAATAAGAAAGAGGGGCTGACAAAGGAAGCAGGTGGAGCAAGGGTGCTCAGAGCAGCTTAACTGTATATGGATTAAAAGCACTTTTTCCTCTAGAATGAAGCCACAAATCGCTAAGTCAAAGGTGTCTGCAGTCATTTTACATCATGCATTTTAGTGTTTTTTTTTTACTCCTTTCCTTCCATAAATCTGAAGATTTTTAATTTTTATTTTGTGTACACGTACACCGGATGTCAAGAAGGAGATACCTACTCTGGCTATAAATTCCTTTCTAGTGTCCAGTTGAAGGTGAACAAGGCAAAGGAATAATAAATGGCTGCATAATCACACTGCAGACAGGGTTTATTTGTAGTCTTTAAGCTAGGAGCCCAGGCAAATGGAAAAATAAGAACCTCAAGGATATATACTGGGTGGATATACACTCATCAGCATAGCAAAATGCACCAAGTAGAAGCTGATAAAATTGAATGAAACTTTCTATGTATGAATGTAATGATGATATATGTAAGTGATGACAACAGCGTGAAAAGATACATTTATTGGGGAAAAATGTACAATTGAAAGGAGACTTTAGAACCTTGTTGGGCTGTCTCTAGCTTGGATATAATATGAGATATGATTAGGCATTGAGACATAGAGGGTTCTGTATGGTATCCTCCAGCACATTCGCCCATTTGCAGATGGGTCCGTAGATCCTGCTGATTCGTAGACTGACAAAGCTGTAGCTTCATAAATGCTGAATTGGTGATAAATCTACTGACCGGGAAGGCCAAGGAGGTGTTACAATCTGGCAGAGACATTCCTGGAAAACCAATGCTGTGGGTATGTAATAAAGGTGTCACCTGTGCTTGGATGCTGGACAACACAACTATAGGAGCTGCTAGTGCTTGTTAGCAGATCAAACAATGTTCTGTACTGCTATGCCTGGGCCATCCAGAGCCTGTTTGCTGTGTGTGTGTGTGTGTGTGTGTGTGTGTGTGTATGCCCTAATGTAAACAGTGCTCCCAACAGTGCCTAACAGCTAGATCAAAACAGCCTACAGTAGGTTTCAGACAATTTGTCGAAAGGACTATCCTACTTCTCTCTTCCAATTATGCGCTCCCTCTCAAAGATTGTCAAAAGGGCAAAATGTTTTCGAGTTCCCCATAGAGGCATGTCTAGCAGCCAACGATCTTTCACCAAGGGTTACACAACTCAAAAGAAGCCTCCGAGAGCATTTTTATATGGCAGCAGCATAAGCACTTACATACCCTCTTGCCTCAAGATCCAGTGTCTAATTAGGACACACCTTTAATAATTTACATATCTGCCTGAGGCATAAATGCATGCTTAGTTTTTCAACAAACAATTCTATTTGGGTACAGTATTTTTTTTGTCATTGAGTGCATTACAAATTTTTAATACTCACAACAACTTCCGGTTCCGGCGCGCGCATGTAAGGCAGCAGGAGGAAGGAGCTCCACTACTCAGAGCCAAAGACCAAGCCGCCAAGCCTTACAGAGGGGAGAAATCCCTGCTCACACTGCCTATATCTTTCCAGGAGTGGACGGAGAGGTTCTTGATCAGAGTTGGCAAGTCTACAGGAGGCCGGTTACTCTGTAGAAAGAGACAGCACCATAGCGGCAAGATGGCGGCTGCGGCTGACCGCGCCATGCGCTCCACCAGATCTTCCTCACAGCTCCCCCAAACCAACTGACATGGATCCAGAGGAGAACATGGAGGACAAGGAGCCAGAGTACTGAAGGGGGGGCTTGCTATAACATGTAAGACAGTGGTTCTGGAGGTAGAAAAGCTGCTTGCCCCAGATATTAAAGAGGACCTTTCATCGGTCCAAACATTGTAAGATAATTATCAGGCTACATAAAGCGGCACCCAGGGATCTCACTGCACTTACTATTATCCCTGGGCGCTGCTCCGTTTGCCCACTGTGTCCTCCGGTATCTTCACTGAATTTGTTCTGTCTGCCCTGTTTCATCCTGGGCGTTCCTTCACCCTGGACAGGCTGTAGCGCTGTCCAATCGCAGCGCAGAGCTCACAGCCTGGGAGACCACAGTGGAGGCGATATTAGCACAGATGCAGGCTGACATTTATCAACACTCCTCTCAAATAACAGAGCTAGAGCAGTGTATGAGCCTACTAGAGGATGAGCTAGAGAAGTCGCAGACCCAGATGCGGACTATACTGCAATCTAAAAAAGCTCTGCAAGAGAAGGTAGAAGACCTTGAGAACAGGTCAAGAAGAAATAACTTGCGCATCGTAGGCCTGCCAGAATTGATCCCACCGGGACAGCTTTCCCAGATCTGAGCCATAGAGATTCCCAGAGCTCTTGGCCTTCATACCTCTTGTATAGTGGAAAGAGCACATCGCATTGGCCCACCAAAAGACTCACCAAGAGGCACACAGAATAATAATGTGATTTTGAGGCCTCGTCCGACCATAGTCAAATACTTTAATTACTCGGACAAAGCCGACATCTTTGGCAAGTTCAAAAAGGAGGGGAGGCCTATAGAAGAAAGAGGCCATAAGCTGCTCCTGTTCGGGGAATACTCAGCTGAAGTTTCAAGAAAAAGGAGAGCTTTCACAGTGGTTTGCTCAGCTCTGGTAAAGAGGAAACAGAAATTTGCTTTACAATTCCCAGCAGTTTTGAAAGTATTTAAAGATTGATATATACAAGACTCCTAAAGAAGCTATGTTGGCAATGGGCATCTCTAACCAGACAGAACTTTCTTCCAGTGGGTTCTTATCTTCATCACCAGCTAGAAGACATCAATCTCAGCATGATCCAATCCCATCCAAGTCATCCAGATCACCCAGAAGACGGAGGGAAGGAGATCAGGAAGACTCCAATAAAGATTGGGACTGAGTGTTCTTATTTTGCTTGAGGCTCTCTTACTTCTATTTAATTTACTTGCTGAATTGACCCTATATAACATCATGTTTGAATCTATAGTCTGGGTTAGTTCAGATGTTCAGATAATGAGATAGGGTACAGAAACCCTGATAATAACTGCAGTAGGTTAACATGAGGGGGATTGTAAAAGGAAGGGAGAAGTTCAGTGGTTATTGAGGATATATGCAGAAATGTTGAGGAATGTTTTAGGGCCGACTATTACTGCACACTAAGCTCGAAGGCGGAGCAGATATGGGAAATTGTTAACAGAACAGAAAGGAAAAGATAGGAGTAGAGACAGCAAAGTCTCTTTGAATGTGAGAAAAAAATGAAGTCTAGAAGTAAATGCTTTTGTTGGAGAGATGGAAAAGAGGTTTCCATATTTTTTTCTTCTCTTTTTGTGGTTAAGTTCTGTTTTGGGGGAAGGAATGGGGGGGGGGGGGATACATTGTTTACAACACTGTGGGGGGCCAGAGGGAGGACATTGAACAAGATGGTATCACATTATTTTAAAGGATGGTATGTATAGTCACACGGAATGTAAAAGGTCTGAGATCACCTTTTAAGACATTAATGGTACTGAGACATCTAAAAAGGCTTAAAGTTGACATAGCACTATTACATGAGACTCACTTAGAAGAAAATGATTTCTGGAGGATGCAGAGATTATGGGTAGGTGAAGTTTTGGATTCCTCATCTGAAAGAAGGCAGGCAGGGGTGCTCCTCTTGCTACATAAAAATGTACAATATAAGGTACTTACTACAGAAGATGATGGAAAAGGTGACATTGGAAACCCCAGTGGGATTAATGGTAATATATAATGTATATGCACCAAATGCACAAGCTAATCATTTCTTTCATGAACTAGAAGGATGTATTATGCAGGAGACGCAAGGCCTTGTGTTGGTAGGAGGAGACTTGAACACTGTAAATGTGGTCTCGGAGGACAGGAAGAGGACAAGAACTGATGTCAGGATGGGAGTTACGATGTCTCCCCTTCTCCCCACCCTCCTTACTGATATCTGGAGGTACTTTAACCCCATGGAAAGGGAATTTACACATTTCTCACACTCTCAACAAACTTGGTCACTGATTGATTATTTCTTAGGAACTACTCACCTGATCTCAAGAGTACAGGGGTGGAGATATGGGGAGATAGAGATCTCGGATCATGGTCCGGTAGTCCTGCAATTACAAGAAGCCCCTAAAGGCCAAGACTTTGTATGGCATCTGTCTGTCTGATGAGGATTTTAAAAACAAACTTCTGAGGTGGTGATGGGAATATATGGAGACTAATAAGCAACATAGGGACACCCCGGCTTTGTTTTGGGATGCTGCAAAGGCGGTGTTGAGGGGAAGAATCATCTCTTATACCTCGGCCCAGAAAAAAGAGGCGAGAACTAAATTTCTAGATGCCGCTAGCTCCCTTAGGAGATTTTACACCACATTTTTGCTGAATCCTATAGAACAAAACAAGGTCAAATGGGTGACAGCTAAGCACAACTTTGACAATTATTGAGAAAAGCTAGAAAGGATATATGCTGATCACACCTCAGCGTACTTCTTCAGGAATGGTAACAAGGTTGGCAAACTATTAGCCAGACTGGAAAAGGGGGGAGACCTCAACAACCAATTTCAAGACTTATGTCAGGTGGAGGCAGAGTGACAAATGACCCTAGAGACACTTTACTAATATTCAGGGACTACTATGAAAAATTACATACTCAGGACCCCTATGACATGCAAGGTAGAAAAGCTTTTTTAGATAACATATCCTTATTGAAAGTAGGGGAGGAGGATCTAGCAATTCTGAATGCCCAAATCACAATGGATTCCCGGCTGAGTTTTATAAAGCACTTAGCACAGAATTAGCCCCCAATCTGTTGTCATTATTTAATTTGATTCTGCAGGGTCAAAGTGTTATGCCATCAGGGAAAATGGCGCACATCAAACTTCTACCCAAACCGGATAAGGATCTAACACATTCGGGGTCTTATAGACCAATCTCCTTGATAAACCAAGATCTGAAGATCCATGCTAAAATAATGACCAATAGACTGGTGGACATCCTACCTAAATTAATTGGTCACCATCAATTAGGATTTGTAAAAGGTCGTTGAGCCACTATAAACATATCACAGCACTGGCAGTATAGGATTGGGTAACAAAACAAAAACACCCTGAGAAAGGAGGACGTCAGGCTCTTTTGGTGATATATGCCGAAAAGGCTTTTGATAATGTGAATTGGGAGTGGCTGGGGTTGGTTCTGGACCAGATGGGAATTAGGAGAGGCTTTCATGCCTTTGTTCAAGCAATATACACTTCACCCCAGGCTAGAATCTGCCTCCCTGGGTTCTTGTCCACTCCGATCCAACTTCAGAAAGGGACAAGGCAGGGGTGTCCGGTATCACCTCTTCTATTTGATATAGCATTGGAACCATTAGCCCTACATCTATTGAGGTCTGATATTTATGAAGGAATAAAAATAGGGAAAAAAGAGGCAAAAATAACCTGCTTTGCAGACGATTTGTTAATATTTATGAATGATCAGACCAAACATTTGGTAAAGGTGCTAGAGACCATGAATGGGGTAAATGATTTAATGGGGTATAAAATAAATGTTACCAAATGCCAATTGTTGCAGATTGGGGGAAGAACATCACTGTTACAGCAAATAGATTCGATCTCAGTAGCGAGAAAATGTATAAAGTATCTGGGGAGAAAAATTGGGAGAAACCCTGCTATGATGCATAAACTAAATTATACCCCTTTGATAAACAAAATAGTACAGGAATTGCAGAGATGGAAAGACCACCCATTGACACTTCTGGGCAGGGCACAATTAGTGAAAATGACCAGCTTTCATAGGTTATTATACCCAATGCAAACTATTCCTTTACTGCTGAAACATATTGATGTCTGTAAGCTACAAACAGCCTTTGTTGAATTCTTGTGGCAGAAACAACGGCCTCGGATAGCATATAAAAAGTTAGTCATCTAAAGTGGGAGGGAGGTCTACAACTACCTATTTCAGAGGATACAATTTGGCAGCAATATTTAGACACATTAGGGATTGGGTCTGGGGAACATCTAACTACTCAAGTAGGGATCTGGAACAGGAACTAGTGGCACCTTATGATTTGCAGGCCCTTTTGCATACCAAAAGGGCATTGCTCCCGGAAGCAGCAAAAAATATTTAATTGATTAGGGATACGTTGGCAACATGGAGGCATATCACAAAGTTGTATAAACTTCCCATGTATATCTCGCTTACATGCCATTGTGGACACTTCCATCCTTTCAGCAAGGCCATAATAACAAATTATTCAAAGAATGGAGGCAGATTAATTTATTATTAAGACTCTCAGGGACATACTGGATCACTCAGGGGCAACCCTTATTTCTTGGGAGCAATTAGAGAATAGATTCCAGCTTTCGGCAAAACATTATTTGCAGTTTCTACAAATGAGGGCATTTTGTGCAGTCCAATCCAGTTCACTGGGGACGGAAAACAATCTCATTCGTTTTGAAGGCTTGATGGGCACTGAAACTAGAACTGATTCGCTTTCTTCCATTTACAGAAGACTCTGTGATGCTCAACTTGGAGGGGTGGTGCAAAATGTCTTTAAAGGGTGGGAAGCCACATTAGAGGATAATACTATAACCTTTAAAATCAGAGAGGGAATGGATAAGATTTGTTCAGCTATTAACAATGAACAGTGGAGGGAAACCCAATTCAGAATAATAAAGCAACATATGCCTTTGACCTGTCATATAGCAATGCTCCAGCTCACTATTTGAGAAATTGCCAAAAATGTGGGTTACAGAAAACAGACTTATTACATGGGTTGTGGGGATGCGACCTTTTGAGATCCTTTTGGGGGAAAATATGTGATTATGTTAAGACAACTTGGAAAGTTAAAGTTTGTGATGTGCCTCAATAATGTATCTTCCAGTTCATTCCCAGAGATCAGGATACAGACTCAACTAACAAAGTGAGCATTAAGGGACCACATATTTTGTTATTAGCAGCCAAAAAGTGTATTTTGAGAAAGTGGTTACAACCCCGATTACCCTCTCTAGATGAAGTGTTTGGAACAATGAAAAACCTTAAGTACATGAAATCAGAGAGGTGATGAAACCATTTGTTGGAACTACTTGGTTTATGAAGTAACAAATAGCCAATAGGTTAGGTAAACTGGCAGTTTAGTCTCTGGGTCTGGTCTCCTCACAGTGCTGTGGGTTTATGTTTTTGGGGGAGTGGGGAAGGGAAGGGTTTTATATATATAAAAATGGATCAGGATTAGAGTTGAGCGGACACCTGGATGTTTGGGTTCGACGGGTTTGGCCGAACTTTGGAAAAAAGTTTGGGTTCGGGACCCGAACTTGACCCAAACCCGAACCCCATTGAAGTCAATGGTGACCCGAACTTTTGAGCACTAAAATGGCTGTAAAAATATCATGGAAAGGCCTAGAGGACTGCAAATGTCGTCAAAATGTGGTTAAGAGCATGGCAAGTGCTCTGCAAACAAATGTGGATAGGGAAATTACAAAAAATAACCTAAAATAGAGAAAAGCTATTGAGGCGCAAATGTTGGCCAAAAGAGTATAGTGGAAATGTGGGACAAATTATTGAAGTGAAAATGTGGTACAACTTGTTTAAGTTTAAGCATTGAATCAAAGGAGGTGGGGCACATCAATTAAAGAAGAATTTCAGAAATTTTATTCCCTGTCACCTATGCAGAGCAGGAGTTTATTCACGTCTAAAATTGTACAATGTCAACCCAAGAATGTAACAGAAAAATTACAGAAATGTATTAACCTGTCTACTTGGTAGAGCAGGCATCTATGACAGAAAACAATTGTTTATTGTCACCCGAAAATGTAAAATAAAAATAATTGAAATTTATTAAGCTGTCAACTAGGTGGTTTTTGGGGTATAGTACCCAAAAATTGGTGAATTTGACCCTAAAATGTAACTGACAATTTTTATTTTATTTTTATTTTTTACCAGTCTAATAGGTATATCAGTGTACTACTGATATACCTATTAGACTGGTAAAACAAAAAAATGTAACTGACAATTTTTTTTTTTTTTTTTAAATGGCCTACTAGGTATAGCAGTGGTTCTATACACCCATAAATTGGTGAATTTCACCCGAAAATGTAAATGCCAAGTTTTATTTTATTTTTTTAACTGGCCTACTAGGTATAGCAGTGGTACTATACACACACAAATTGGTGAATTTCACGATAAAATGTAAATGACATTTTTTAAATTTTTACCGGCCTACTAGGTATAGCAGTGATACATCACACCAAAAAATTGGTGAATTTCACCCGGAAAAGTAAATGACAATTTTTTTTTTTATGTAAACCTGTCTACTTAGTATAGCAGTGGTACTATACACCCAAAAATTGCTGAATTTCACCAGAAAATGTAACTGACGAAGTAGTGAAATGACATAAAATAAAATACGTACAAATAAATAAAAAAAATTGATTTATGAGGTGGAGTTCCATATGAAGTAGGAGTTTAAGGAGGTGGTGGACGTAGCGGTGTAGGTAGAAGCGGCGGTGGAGGAGGATGAGGTAGCCAACACAGGTTTTTGGTTTTAATAAAAAAAAAAATTAAATTAGGGTACAAGAGTATGAAATTTCCAAAATACAAGAATGAGCAATTTTTTTTTTAAATTAGGGTACAAGAGTATGAAATTTCCAAAATACAAGAATGAGCAATTGCGATGCAGTATAACAATGGCTGGTTAGTGCCGGTATACAAGTCTATTCTGCACAAGGTACGGACAAGGCCTGAGGGATCCATGCCTGGTTCATTTTAACAAACATGAGCTTGTCCACATTGGCTGTGGACAGGCGGCTGCGCTTGTCTGTGATGACGCCCCCTGCCGTGCTAAACACACGTTCAGATAATACAATGGCAGGCCAGCACCTCCAAGGCGTAAAGGGCAAGCTCAGGCCATGTGCCCAATTTGGAGACCCAGAAGTTGAAGGGGGCAAAACCATCATTCAGTACGTGTAGGCATGTGCACACATACTGCTCCACCATGTTGGTGAAATGCTGCCTCCTGCTAAGACGTTCCATATCAGCAGGTGGTGCTGGTTGTTGTGGCGTGCTGATAAAGCTTTTCCACATTTCGGCCATGCTGACCCTACCTTCTGAGGTGCTGGCGGTGCCCCAGCTGCGTTGGCGACCTCTTCCTCGTCCACTGCCTTTGCCTTGTGCTTCCACTGTGCCCCCGCTGTCAGGTGGGAATGCCACCAGCAGCGTGTCTACCAGCGTGCGCTGGTACTCACGCATCTTACGATCACACTCCAGTGATGGAATTAAGGACGGTACGTTGTCCTTGTAATGGGGATCCAGCAGCATGGCCACCGAGTAATCAGCACAAGTAGAATGTGGGCAACTTGGCGGTCATTGCGGAGACACTGCAGCGTGTAATCGCTCATGTGTGCCAGGCTGCCCAGAGGCAACGAAAAGCTGTCCTCTGTGGGAGGTGTATCACCTGTGTCCTCTGTATTCCCCCATCCACGCACCAGTGATGGCCATGAGCTGGTCTTGGTGCCACCCTGCTGTTAACATAGTTCCTCCTCCTCCATCTCCTCCTCCTCATCCTCCACCTTCTCATCCTCCAGAACTGTGCCCTGGCTGGACAATTGTGTACCTTGGGTATGTGGGTGCAGGAACCTACCCTCGGAGCCACTTGGGAATGACTGGCTGGAAACCCTTCCATCATTGCCAGGAGCGTTTTTTTCAAGGAGGCATAGAAGTGGGATAGTAACGCTGAGAACGGCGTTATCAGCACTGGCCATGTTGGTGGAGTACTCGAAACAGCGCAACAAAGAACACAGGTCTCGCATGGAGGCCCAGTCATTGGTGGTGAAGTGGTGCTGTTCCGCCGAGCGACTCACCCGTGCGTGCTGCAGCTGAAACTCCACTATCGCCTGCTGCTGCTCGCACAGTCTGGCCATCATGTGCAAGGTGCAGTTCCACCTTGTAGGCACGTCACATATGAGGCGGTGAGCGGGAAGGCCGAAGTTACGCTGCAACGGTGACAGGCGAGCAGCAGCAGGGTGAGAACGCCGAAAGAGCGCACAGATGGCCTGCACTTTATGCAGCAGCTCTGACATATCGGGGTAGTTTTTAAGGAATCTCTGCACCACCAAATTCAGCACATACGCCAGGCAAGGGATGTGCGTCAAACCGGCTAGTCCCAGAGCTGGTACGAGATTTTGCCCATTATTGCACACCACCAGGCCGGTCTTGAGGCTGACTGGCACAAACCACTCATCGGTCTATTGTTCAAGGCTCGTCCACAGCTTCTGCACGGTGTGGGGTTTGTCCCCCAAACAGATAAGTTTTAAAACTGCTTGCTGTCGTTTACCCCTGACTGTGCTAAAGTTGAAGGTAAAGGTGTTACGCTGACCAGATGTTGTATATTGCCCAAAAAAGTGTTTTTTTGGTAACAGAATATGAAAGCGGTATATATTAAACTTGAATTTAACACTTGCAGATCAGGAAAATCGTGGTTTGGGGCAAAAAAGTGCATTTTTAAAACCCCAGAAAATGATGGCTGTACTTCTAGCTAAAATTGTACACTGACCAATCCAGATGTTGTATATTGCCAAAAATGTGTTTTTTTTTTTGGTAACAGAATATGAAAGCTGTATATATTAAACTTGAATTTAACACTTGCCGATCAGAAAAATACAGTTTTTTTGCCAAAAAAGTGTGTTTTTAAAACCCCAGAAAATGATGGCTGTATTTCTAGCTTAAATTGATTGCACACTGACTAATCCAAATGTTGTATGTTGCCAAAAAAAATTGGTTTTTCAATGTCCCAAAAGCTCAGATGCAGTACTGGTGCACTGAGTTTGCATAAAATGGCCGCCGCCGCCCACCTAACTGACTTATTAAAGCTTTTTTTTTTTTCGGTCACCGGGCTTAGGGCAGGATAAAAAAAATTGTGCCCTGCACCCACAAAACACAATGTATGTAGATCGCTGAGTTAGATTCAGATTTTGAGCAAAGAGTCTCTCCTATTCTCTCCCCGAAATCACCAGCAGCATCCTCTCCCTACACTAAGCACTACAGAGTGACGTGCAGCGATACGTGACTCCAGCTTATATAGAGGCTTAGTCACATGCTACACTGGCCAATCACAGCCATGCCATTAGTATCTGCTCTGTATATGGAAGATCTTTCTTTTCTTATGCCATCAGATGTGAACTTGTTTCTGATCCGAATAAAAGTTTATTACAAAAAAACAAATAAATACTAATAACTACATTATTGTATTGTAAGGTCTCCATTCAGTAACTGTCTTATGGCGAGTCGGCAAGGGATCTGGTCCAAAACCTGGGTCTGTACAAAAAGGTATGATATTTTTAATTAAAACTATAAATACAGTTGTAGTTTGGTATTTTGGCTTGAAGGTCTTTATCACAATTGGAATATGGAAATGTGATATACAAAAAAGTAACTCTGCCAAAATGCAGGTTACATAGAGCAAGGCAAAAGCATCAACTAACTGCTTAGGGGCACGTCTGTCATTAGGTTTGTCAAATGTATCCAACTGCATCCAGGTTTTAATGGTCTGCTTTTCATCGCTGAACATTATATTACAGTTTACATATCAAGTTAATCCACACAAAAACTAAATTGGCAATCACATTGCATTAGTTATCTTGCACTAATCCTGTGATATCGCCTATATTATTCTATGCCCACATGGGAGATTTTCTGTCCAGATTTTCAGATGGACAATCCAGAGCAGTATAGATTAGCAGCAAGGCTAAGCGCATCAACATGCTGTTAATTTTTTTTTGCATGGGAATTTACCTTCTGTGCAAATTTTAAATGGTCACTATCCACACAACTTTGCATAAATCAATACTACATGTGAATATTGGAATTTTGGATCTACATCTTATGATAGAAAAATGCCTCCTTTTACACTTAACAGGTCTTTTTTTCAACTCTCTTAAAATTAAAGCTATCTGCTGAATCTGTCAAGACGGCCTTCAGGTCACAGAAGGATCAAACTACATCCGCCCATAGAAGTCTATGAAGACAGTGGGAAGTATCGGGGGGGGGGGGGGGGGGGGGTAATGAGCTGCAGTGAAAAAGATGCACAAACAGGCTTAAGCAACTAATAGTGTGTTCTATTTTATAGTTTCATATAGAAGCGGCTCAGAACTTCTCTATTAGAGCTGTTTCAATACCCAAATTTTGATTCGGTTTCCATAAAAAAATATTGCGATACTCGATACCGTTCGATACCACACGAAGAAAATAAAACACCAAACACGTCCTATCCTATTTTTTGGAGGGACAAGGTGACCAAAAAAAATGGCGAATCGCACAGTTTTTTTTATTTTCTTAGTTTTTATTTTATGGCGTTCACAACATAGGCGATTTTTTTTTATATTTTAATAGTTTGGACTTTTCGGAAGTGGTGATATGTAATATTTTATTTATTATTTATATATTTTATATGTAAAATTGGGAAAGGGGGTGATTTATACTTAACATTTTGGTGCTTTTTTTAAACTTTTTTTTTTTTTACAGTTTATTTAATAACTATTTCACCCCTTAGGGGCTAGAACCTGGAATTTTTTCATCCCTTGTCCTATTCACCCTGATAGAGCTCTATTAGGGTGAATAGGACCTCACACACAGCAGCAGGGAGCTTACCATGGCAGCCAGGGCTTCAGTAGCGTCCTGGCTGCCATGGTAACCAATTAGAGCCCCAGGATTAAACTGCTGGGGCTCCGATCAGAAGCTGGCACTGCCACCAATGAGAGGAGGTGAGGGGACTCTGTGGCCACTGCCACCAAGGATTTTAATACTGGGGGAAGGGGTGGGGGGCGCACTGCGCCACCGATATCTTTAATACTGTGGAGGGAGAGCGCACTGCGCCACCAATGTTTTTAATACTGTGGAGGGGGCCCACTGCGCCACCAATGTTTTTTATTAACGTTTAATATACAAATACAGGCAGTGGCAGAAACACATTGCCGGCACCCAACCTCTGACAGGGTGCTGCGATTAGCGGCAGTTAACCCCTCAGGTGCGGCACTTGAGGGGTTAATTTCTGCGGATCGCAGTGTCCTGTCAGAGGCAGGGTGACGGCTATGTGTTTCTGCCGCCGCCTGCATTTGTAATGTATTACAAATCATTTGTGGCACAGTGGCCACAGCCTCTCTCCTCCTCCGCCCCTCTGCACTCTCACTGGAGGCAGCGGCAGCAGCACAGGGGGAGGGAAAGACTGCTTCTTTCTTCTCTGTGCTGAGGGAAGTGGTGCACGCTGAGAGCAGCGCAATCCATATTCTCTGATACTGGGCTGTGCAGTAGTATCGATAAAAGGCAAATCCCGGTATCGTATCGGTACCGGGCTAAAAGTATTGATTGGGTATCAAAAGTTCGATACCCGAAACAACCCTATTCTCTATACTGTCTTAGGCTACTTTCACACTAGCGTTCGATCGGATCCGTTCTGAACGGATCCGCTCATATTAATGCAGACGGTGGCTCCGTTCAGAACGGATCCGTTTGCATTACCATGAACAAAAAAAAAAAAAAAAAATTTTTTTTTTTTTTTTTTTTTTTCATGATAGTGCAAACGGATCCGTTTTGACTTTACATTGAAAGTCAATGGGGGACGGATCCGTTTGAAAATTGAGCCATACTGTGTCAACTTCAAACGGATCCGTCCCCATTGACTTACATTGTAAGTCTGGACGGATCCGTTTGCCTCCGCACGGCCAGGCGGACACCCGAACGCTGCAAGCAGCGTTCAGGTGTCCGCCTGCTGAGCGGAGCGGAGGACAAACGGTGCCAGACTGATGCATTCTGAGCGGATCCGTATCCACTCAGAATGCATTAGGGCTGGACGGATCCGTTCGGGGCCGCTTGTGAGAGCCTTCAAACGGAACTCACAAGCGGAGCCCCGAACGCAAGTGTGAAAGTAGCCTTACATGCTCCTTTGTTTCCCAGTATATGATAATGTATGTGTGCTCTACATAGGAGACATAAAGGTAGTTTTTCTCCACTCACTAACACAGGTATACCTTAGAATTTGAGATGGATCCAGCAGAGGGAAAACAGCAAATAAATGCCAGATACAAGTCATATAATGACCAGAAAAATCATTACTCAATCAGTACACAAAGGGCAGCATATCCTCAAATGTTATCTGAAACACTACATATGCTTTAAAGTCAAAGCATGTCATTTTCTGCTATGGAATGAGCAAGGATGTTTTGAAGATTTTCCCAACTGAAGTCAATTGGGAGGAAGAAATCTGCAATTAAATTCTACTGTTGCAAATCTTGTGGCCAATTTCTCACGAAACCACAGCAAAATCCCAAAACATTGAAAATAAAAATTGTAAAACTAAAAATCAGTATACTCACCTTCCCAATATTGCTCCACTTCGGTGGAGGGGGGCCAAGCAAGCATTACCAGAGAAGATGTAGAAGATATAGAAGGAAAGTGCCAGAAAATATTTACATTCACTGAGGCCACTCTAGATTTGCTGTGGAAACCTAGTCTTGATGTGGCAGATCATATCAATTCACAGTTTCACTGGTTACTAATTGAAGCAGTGAACAAGCTTGATTTGAGACACTCACCTAACAGCTTAGCTACGCTCTTTTAGTGGTACAGTAAAGCTAAATACACATACAATACAAATGAATTAGTTATTTAACCCATCTCCACCATAAGCATAAGCACTTGACTGAATGAGCAGAGGCGAATAAGAAACTGCCACATCCCTCTAGCGCTGACTTTGCTTCTGTATTAAAGGAAGGATCAAGAATTTTGAAATATAACCGATCATTCATTAACCTGCCACCAAGGAATGGTTTAGAGGCCCCCATACACAGACAAAAATTGGCAAATTTGACCAACATTTATCTAATGAGTATGGCCAGCTTTAGTTTTCTCTAAGTCAGATTTACTGTATAGCACCTGCAAAATTGTGAGTGCAGCTGTGGAGTATAAACATGTTGTTTTACAATATCACTAAAAAGGTAAAAGCAGTATATCTTAAATTATTTAAATTGATAAGTACATTCTAAAATGGTGTTCAAAGGTGGACGTACGCTCTAAACTTATGATGCTCCATGGAGTAGATATATTGGTTAGACTTACACAGAAGAATAAAGCTTAGCAAGTTATTAGAATCACTGTTATTTAACTCACACTTGCTGAAATAAGCTGCCAATGGTGAGCAGGGGTTAACTGCATTAGCCACAACCACTGTGACCCATATTTACAGGAACTTTAAAAAATGATTCTGCTATCTGGCTTTTGTCATCCTTTAGTAGGTCACAACATAGTGACTGTGGCTTAAAGTTAACAAATACAGATTAGTCTACTTGCTTGTTTAAATCCCCCTCTTAAACTTCTCCAAAGCCGGGCTGGAGATAACGTAAGTGACCTTCCAGATTGAAGACAGCAGCTCCACTGAAAATAAGTTACTTGAGATATCTCCTTTGTAAGACATTAGCCGCAGAGGTGACGTTTGCTGCCTGCCTAAAAGCTAAACAGTGAAAAAAGCAAATCTCTCATACCAAATGTCCATGAAGAACAAGAACAAGATACACAAAATATTAAAATAATAAAGTAGCTAGAAATCAGATTTGAACAGCGGTATATTAATCATATAGTCAGTGTAAATGCATCACCTCATATCTAACAGTGTCAATTTAGCCGACCCTGGTCCTAATACTTTAGTCTTTTACACTTGCCTCATCCATTAAGTGATCCAACTCCTAGGAACAATTACAACCCTTTCATACCTTCTCATATCTGACTAGAAGCTAATGTAGGTATATCCATCCATCTGTGCCATATCTATGTGTGTATATATATATATATATTAATCTGCTTTATTGGCAGGACTAAATACATTTTAGCATTGCCAAAGCAAGTGGAAAATAATTGGGTAGGGTTGGGGTTAAGTCTGTGACATATCAAGCTCTTCTCAGTCTATGACAGGCACTGACGTATATTGTGCTGCTATGGCTGCTGTGTTCTCCTCCTCCTCACCCAGCAGTATGGAGTGTTTCTCTTCCTCCTCCATGGAGGTGAAGTCTGGGCATAGATCAGACAGTCTTCTGAAGTTAGTCTCTCTCACTACTGAGTATTTAGGGCACCGCAGCAGGAAGTGGGCCTCATCCTCCACCACCTTCTGGTCGCACTGCTGGCACAGTCTGCTCTGCCTGGGCATGTACCTCTTTTGGTGCCGCCAGAATTCGATGAGCAAGCTGTGGGTGCTCAGTCTGTAGCGGCTCAGGATCTGTAGGTCTCTGGGATTGGGAAGTTTCTCCAGATATGGGGCCAGTTTGTACTCCCTCTGCAGGCTTAGCTTCTGTGATGTTCTTATGTCATTCCTCCAGATAATATATTCCTATTGTCTTCAGGGTTTACTTCTTTGTCAGGCAGTACTGGTTGGTGGCTTGGTCAGGCTGGTTTTTGGATGACTTGTTGTGGGATGCTTCGTTTTTCTGGGGCTTCTTTGGGCAGCATGGCTTTGTGATGGTAGGAGCTGGGACTGCTACTATGCATATGTGCTCTGAATAATAGTGCAGAGAGGGGGGGGGAGAGCAGAGGCAGCGCCGCCAAATGTGTAGTACAGTCTAAAATAATTAAAGTGATACCGAAGTAATGCGCTTACCAGAGTGTGTTGTGAGGAGTCATAACACCTTGAAGAGCCCTGCTGGTAAATAAACCCGACCAGCAACTGGGGAGTTTACTTTGCGGGAGCAAAGTAAAGTAAACCAAAAGAGGAAAAAGACTGGAACTGATTAAACCTTTGTTTTGGGCGCTGCTAGGCTGGATATATGATGCAGGTGGTAGAGTAAAAAGCAGTATTTTATTTGTCTAAGCGTTTCGAGGGAATTGGACCCTCTTCTTCAGGACAATACACTAATAAAGTACAAGACAATTTGGATTTATTTATACACTTATTTTGGCGCCAAAATAAGCGTATAAATAAATCCAAATTGTCTTGTACTTTATTAGCGTATTGTCCTGAAGAAGAGGGTCCAATTCCCTCAAAACGCGTAGACAAATAAAATACTGCTTTTTACTCTACCACCTGCATCATATATACAGCCTAGCAGCGCCCAAAACAAAGGTTTAAGCAGTTCCATTTTTTTTCCTCTTTTAGTTTACTTTACTGAATGATAGTGCCCTCTTCTGGACAGCAAGGTATAGTGGGAATCTGCCCAGCTCTGCTCGACGGATGCTGTTAGAGGTGCTCGAATGGACCTGGAGAAGGTGTTTGCAGAATTCTAGGTGGAATATTTCTATTTGCCCAGAGTCTCACTTTGACCAGTTTGGGTATGTGTCTGGGCCCCAGACTTCACTGCCATACAGGAGGATTGGGGCGATGATGCAATCTCTGTCTCTCGGGGGGGGGGGGGGCGCCCGGCAGCAGGAATTTCAATGAGCGCCATGGGAGCCTATGGCTCCCTTCCCCTCTGTTCTGCCTCATAGGCTTCAGGCCACCAGGCCTGAATCCTATGAGGCAGTAGAGCGGCACAGGAGATTGCGATTACCTTACTGTGAACTCCTGCGCCTCACTGTGACCTCCTCCGTAAGGTGATGTGATAACGAGGTGCAGGAGCCAACAGGGATGTGTTCGTGACCGCAAAAACTCAGGCCAGAAGCAGTGATGGAGTGAGGAAGAGAGGTGAGTATTATTATTATTTTTTTTTTTACGTAAGTACCCTAAGGCAGGCAGCACTGGGGGCATTATGGAGGAGGGGGGAATTATCAATACCACAAAGGAGGAAGCATACCAAGGAGGCAATTATGTAGAAAGAATTGAGACCATTGTATATCACAATACCAATAAGGAGGGGGCCATCATATATCACAATATCAATAAAGAGGGGGCCATTATATATCACAATACTAATACAGAGGGGCCCATTATGATAACAGTACAGAGGGGGCCATAATAACATAGAGGGGGGCATAATAATAATAATACAGAGGGGGTCATTATACTAATAATAAAGAGGGGGTTGGTCATATTATTATTATCCCCTCTGTATTATTATTATTATTATAATGATCTCACTATGTATTATAATAATGGCCCCCTCTGTATTAGTGTTGTGATATATAAAGGTCCACTGTGTATTATTATTAATTATTATTATTATTAATACAGAGGGGGCCATTATATATCACAATACTAATACAGATGGGACCATAATAATAATAATAATAATACAGAGGGGGCCAAAATAATAGTAATAATAACAATAGAGAGGGGGCCATTATAATAATACAGAGGTGGCAATAATAATATTAATAATAATAATAATAATACAGGGGCCTTATTTCTACTAGGGCCCTATGGGGGCATTTTTATTTAGCATATATTAATGGGAGGTACTGTAGGGCAGTGTTCCTCAACTTCAGTCCTCAGGGCCCACCTGCCAGTCATGATGTAAGAATATCCCACAGAATGAATACCTGTGGTAAACCCTGATGCATAAACTCCTTCACTGTAGTTGCAGCAACCACTTCTGCAGGAAGGTTATTCCATGCATCCACTACTCTCTCAGTAAAGTAATACTTCCTGATATTACTTTTAAACCTTTGCCCCTCTAATTTAAAACTATGTCCTCTTGTAGCAGTTTTTCTTCTTTTAAATATTTTCTCCTCTTTTACCTTGTTGATTCCCTTTATGTATTTAAAAGTTTCTATCATATCCCCTCTGTCTTGTGTTTCTTCCAAGCTATACATGTTAAGATCCTTTAGTCTTTCCTGGTAAGTTTTATTCTGCAATCCATGTACCAGTTTAGTGGCCCTTCTCTGAACTCTCTCCAAAGTATCAATATCCTTCTGAAGATATGGTCTCCAGTACTGCGCACAATACTCCAAATGAGGTCTCACTAGTGCTCTGTAGAGCGGCATGAGCACCTTTCTCTTTCTACTGGTAATTCCTCTCCCTATACACCCAAGCATTCTGCTAGCATTTCCTGCTGCTCTATGACATTGTCTGCCTACCTTTAAGTCTTCTGAAATAATTACCCCTAAATCCCTTTCCTCAGATACTGAGGTTAGGACTGTATCACTGATTTTATATTCTGCTCTTGGGTTTTTACGCCTCAGGTGCATTATCTTGCACTTATCAACATTAAATTTTAGTTGCCAGATATTTGACCATTCCTCTAGTTTTCCTAAATCCTTTTCCATTTGGTGTATCCCTCCAGGAACATCAACCCTGTTACAAATCTTTGTGTCATCAGCAAAAAGACACACCTAACCATCGAGGCCTTCTGCAATTTCGCTGATAAATGTCCATCCAAATATCTGTTCACAGTAGAGTTTAGGGGGTGGATATAGATTTTGGCCCACACTGCCACAGTCCGACCCCAGACTTCAGATCCCACTGTATGTGTTCTGAATTCTGGGTCCTCACACCCATCTACTACACTGTCTGTATTTAGAGAGTTATCACTGTGTTATCTGTCGTGTTATGTAGGACTGCAGGTGACATCTACTGCATTATCTGCAAAAAAGGGGCGTGACCAAAGGTTGGGGGGGGGGGCACAATACTTGACTTGCTCTGGGTTCTGGCAACCCACGCTACGCCACTGGTCTCTATCACACAGTCCTGATCAAAAGTTTAAGACCACTTGAAAAATGGCAAAAAATCATATTTTACATTGTTGGATCTTAACAAGGTTCCAAGTAGAGCTTCAGCATGCAACAAGAAGAAATGACAGTGAGACAAAACATTTTTTGAGCATTCAATTAATTGAAAATAACAATTAAACTTAAACTGGCTGTTTTTCAGCTGATCAAAAGTTTATACCACATGCCTTTAAAAGGCCAAATCTGTGCAAAGATGTGGATTCATTGTCATTTTCTGTCAGGAAGTCACAGATTGTGATGGCAAAGGCAAAAAATCTCTCCCTTTTTGAACGTGGTCGGGTTGTTAAACTGCATAAGCAGGGTCTCTCACAGCGCGCCATCGCTGCTGAGGTGGGATGCAGTAAGTCAGTCATTTGGAATTAAATGATCCTGAGGGTTATGGAACAAAAAAGTCAAGTGGAAGACCCAAAAAAAATTCATCAGCACTGAGCCGGAGGATCCAATTTGCTGTCCGTCAAGACACTGGACAATCCTCGACCCAAATTAAGGCCCTTACTGGGGCTGACTGCAGCCCCATAACCATCAGACGGCATCCGAGACTGAAGGGCTTCAAAAACAAAAAACTTCTTCAAAGACCTTGTCTCCTTGAACGCCACAGAACTGCTCGTTTGAACTTTGCAAGTGAGCACCAAACATGGGACATTCAAAGGTGAAAGAAAGTTTTATTCTCTGATGAGAAAAAATGTAACCTTTATGGTCCTGATGGTTTCCAATGTTACTGCC
The DNA here is from genome assembly GCF_014858855.1 of Bufo gargarizans. NCBI lineage: Eukaryota > Metazoa > Chordata > Amphibia > Anura > Bufonidae > Bufo > Bufo gargarizans. The sequence goes on from NC_058080.1 coordinate 372,409,395, forward strand.
ATGACAAGAAGATCCCACCTGAGATGTTTTCTAAGCGCCACAGTGGAGGCGGAGCCATAATGGTCTGGGGTGCTTTTTCCTTCAGTGGAACAATGGAGCTGTCCAGATGTTGCAGAGAGCATTCCTCATGACTGAGGGCCCTCGTCTGTGTGGTAACGACTGGGTTTGTCAACAGGACAACGCTACAGTACACAATGCCCGCAGGACAAGGGACTTTTTCCAGGAGAATAACATCACTCTTTTGGCCCATCCTGCATGTTCCCCTGATATAAATCCAATTGAGAACCTTTGGGGATGGATGGCAAGGGAAGTTTACAAAAATGGACAACAGTTCCAGACAGTAGATGGCCTTCATGCGGCCGTCTTCACCACTTGGAGAAATGTTCCCACTTACCTCATGGAAATGCTTGCATCAATCATGCTGAAACAAATTTTTGAAGTGATAAACAATAACGGAGGAGCTACTCATTACTGAGTTCATGTTTGGAAGTTGGATTTCTGTTTTGGGGGGGTTTCGTTTTTTTTTGGAGGTGTGGTCCTAAATAGGGATGAGCGAACTCGAACTGTATAGTTCGGGTTCGTACCGAATTTTGGGGTGTCCGTGACACGGACCCGAACCCGGACATTTTCGTAAAAGTCCGGGTTCGGGTTCGGTGTTCGTCGCTTTCTTCGCGCTTTTGTGACGCTTTCTTGGCGCTTTTTGAAAGGCTGCAAAGCAGCCAATCAACAAGCGTCATACTACTTGCCCCAAGAGGCCATCACAGCCATGCCTACTATTGGCATGGCTGTGATTGGCCAGAGCACCATGTGACCCAGCCTCTATTTAAGCTGGAGTCACATAGCGCCGCCCGTCACTCTGCTCTGATTAGCGTAGGGAGAGGTTGCGGCTGCGACAGTAGGGCGAGATTAGGCAGATTAACTCCTCCAAAGGACTTGATTAACTGATCGATCTGCAGCTGTGGATCATTGAGCTGCTGATCCTCAATTGCTCACTGTTTTTAGGCTGCACAGACCGTTTGTCAGTCTCATTTTTCTGGGGTGATCGGCGGCCATTTTGTGTCTTGTGGTGCGCCAGCACAAGCTGCGACCAAGTGCATTTAACCCTCAATGGTGTGGTTGTTTTTTGGCTAAAGCCTACATCAGGGTGAAGCTGTGACACCAAGTGCATTTAACCAGCAATAGTCTGTTCATTTTTTGGCCATATACAAAATCAGGGGCAAGCTGCGCCTGTCACCAAGTGCATTTAACCCTCAATGGTGTGGTTGTTTTTTGGCTAAAGCCTACATCAGGGTGAAGCTGTCACACCAAGTGCATTTAACCAGCAATAGTCTGTTCATTTTTTGGCCATATACAAAATCAGGGGCAAGCTGCGCCTGTCACCAAGTGCATTTAACCCTCAATGGTGTGGTTGTTTTTTGGCTAAAGCCTACATCAGGGTGAAGCTGTCACACCAAGTGCATTTAACCAGCAATAGTCTGTTCATTTTTTGGCCATATACAAAATCAGGGGCAAGCTGCGCCTGTCACCAAGTGCATTTAACCCTCAATGGTGTGGTTGTTTTTTGGCTAAAGCCTACATCAGGGTGAAGCTGTCACACCAAGTGCATTTAACCAGCAATAGTCTGTTCATTTTTTGGCCATATCCCAGTCTAATTCTGTCACTAAATCCATACCGGTCACCCAGCGCCTAAATACTAGGCCTCAAATTTATATCCAGCTAAATCTGTCCCTAGTGCTGTAGCTGGGCGAGTTATTTAGTGTCCGTTCAAGCACATTTCTTGTTCTGGGTTGAAATACAATTCCCAATTTAGCAATTTCATAATTTAGTGGTTCCTGCTATATCAGAGCTCTTTGAAATCTATCCCAAAAAGGGTATATAATATTGAAGGTGCACATAGGGTCATTCAGAGTAACTTCACACACACCCGCTACTGTGTATTTCCAAGTCTAATTCTGTCACTAAATCCATACCGGTGACCCAGCGCCTAAATACTAGGCCTCAAATTTAATTCCCTCTAAATCTCTCGTTACCCACCGCTGTACTGTTGTTGCTGGGCAAGATATTTAGTGTCCGTCAAAGCACATTTTTTGTTCTGGGTTGAAGTACAATTCCCAATTTAGCAATTTCATAATTTAGTGGTTTCTGCTATATCAGAGCTATTTGAAATCTATCCCAAAAAGGGTATATAATATTGAAGGTGCACATAGGGTCATTCAGAATAACTTCACACACACCCGCTACTGTGTATTTCCAAGTCTAATTCTGTCACTAAACCCATACCTGTCACCCAGCGCCTAAATACTAGGCCTCAAATTTAAATCCCTCTAAATCTCTCGTTACCGTTGTCCTGTTGTAGCTGGGAAAGTTATTTAGTGCCCGTCAAAGCACATTTTTTGTTCTGGGTTGAAGTACAATTCCCAATTTAGCAATTTCATAATTTAGTGGTTCCTGCTATATCAGAGCTATTTGAAATCTATCCCAAAAAGGGTATATAATATTGAAGGTGCACATAGGGTCATTCAGAATAACTTCACACACACCCGCTACTGTGTATTTCCAAGTCTAATTCTGTCACTAAATCCATACCGGTGACCCAGCGCCTAAATACTAGGCCTCAAATTTAATTCCCTCTAAATCTCTCGTTACCCACCGGTGTACTGTTGTTGCTGGGCAAGATATTTAGTGTCCGTCAAAGCACATTTTTTGTTCTGGGTTGAAGTACAATTCCCAATTTAGCAATTTCATAATTTAGTGGTTTCTGCTATATCAGAGCTATTTGAAATCTATCCCTAAAAGGGTATATAATATTGAAGGTGCACATAGGGTCATTCAGAATAACTTCACACACACCCGCTACTGTGTATTTCCAAGTCTAATTCTGTCACTAAACCCATACCTGTCACCCAGCGCCTAAATACTAGGCCTCAAATTTAATCCCTCTAAATCTCTCGTTACCGTTGTCCTGTTGTAGCTGGGAAAGTTATTTAGTGCCCGTCAAAGCACATTTTTTGTTCTGGGTTGAAGTACAATTCCCAATTTAGCAATTTCATAATTTAGTGGTTCCTGCTATATCAGAGCTATTTGAAATCTATCCCAAAAAGGGTATATAATATTGAAGGTGCACATTGGGTCATTCAGAATAACTTCACACACACGCTTCTGTGCATTTCCAAGTCTAATTCTGTCACTAAATCCATACCGGTGACCCAGCGCCTAAATACTAGGCCTCAAATTTAATTCCCTCTAAATCTCTCGTTACCCACCGCTGTACTGTTGTTGCTGGGCAAGATATTTAGTGTCCGTCAAAGCACATTTTTTGTTCTGGGTTGAAGTACAATTCCCAATTTAGCAATTTCATAATTTAGTGGTTTCTGCTATATCAGAGCTATTTGAAATCTATCCCTAAAAGGGTATATAATATTGAAGGTGCACATAGGGTCATTCAGAATAACTTCACACACACCCGCTACTGTGTATTTCCAAGTCTAATTCTGTCACTAAATCCATACCGGTGACCCAGCGCCTAAATACTAGGCCTCAAATTTAATTCCCTCTAAATCTCTCGTTACCCACCGGTGTACTGTTGTTGCTGGGCAAGATATTTAGTGTCCGTCAAAGCACATTTTTTGTTCTGGGTTGAAGTACAATTCCCAATTTAGCAATTTCATAATTTAGTGGTTTCTGCTATATCAGAGCTATTTGAAATCTATCCCTAAAAGGGTATATAATATTGAAGGTGCACATAGGGTCATTCAGAATAACTTCACACACACCCGCTACTGTGTATTTCCAAGTCTAATTCTGTCACTAAACCCATACCTGTCACCCAGCGCCTAAATACTAGGCCTCAAATTTAAATCCCTCTAAATCTCTCGTTACCGTTGTCCTGTTGTAGCTGGGAAAGTTATTTAGTGCCCGTCAAAGCACATTTTTTGTTCTGGGTTGAAGTACAATTCCCAATTTAGCAATTTCATAATTTAGTGGTTCCTGCTATATCAGAGCTATTTGAAATCTATCCCAAAAAGGGTATATAATATTGAAGGTGCACATTGGGTCATTCAGAATAACTTCACACACACCGCTTCTGTGCATTTCCAAGTCTAATTCTGTCACTAAATCCATACCGGTGACCCAGCGCCTAAATACTAGGCCTCAAATTTAATTCCCTCTAAATCTCTCGTTACCCACCGCTGTACTGTTGTTGCTGGGCAAGATATTTAGTGTCCGTCAAAGCACATTTTTTGTTCTGGGTTGAAGTACAATTCCCAATTTAGCAATTTCATAATTTAGTGGTTTCTGCTATATCAGAGCTATTTGAAATCTATCCCTAAAAGGGTATATAATATTGAAGGTGCACATAGGGTCATTCAGAATAACTTCACACACACCCGCTACTGTGTATTTCCAAGTCTAATTCTGTCACTAAATCCATACCGGTGACCCAGCGCCTAAATACTAGGCCTCAAATTTAATTCCCTCTAAATCTCTCGTTACCCACCGTTGTACTGTTGTTGCTGGGCAAGATATTTAGTGTCCGTCAAAGCACATTTTTTGTTCTGGGTTGAAGTACAATTCCCAATTTAGCAATTTCATAATTTAGTGGTTTCTGCTATATCAGAGCTATTTGAAATCTATCCCTAAAAGGGTATATAATATTGAAGGTGCACATAGGGTCATTCAGAATAACTTCACACACACCCGCTACTGTGTATTTCCAAGTCTAATTCTGTCACTAAATCCATACCGGTGACCCAGCGCCTAAATACTAGGCCTCAAATTTAATTCCCTCTAAATCTCTCGTTCCCACCGCTGTACTGTTGTTGCTGGGCAAGATATTTAGTGTCCGTCAAAGCACATTTTTTGTTCTGGGTTGAAGTACAATTCCCAATTTAGCAATTTCATAATTTAGTGGTTTCTGCTATATCAGAGCTATTTGAAATCTATCCCTAAAAGGGTATATAATATTGAAGGTGCACATAGGGTCATTCAGAATAACTTCACACACACCCGCTACTGTGTATTTCCAAGTCTAATTCTGTCACTAAACCCATACCTGTCACCCAGCGCCTAAATACTAGGCCTCAAATTTAAATCCCTCTAAATCTCTCGTTACCCGTTGTCCTGTTGTAGCTGGGAAAGTTATTTAGTGCCCGTCAAAGCACATTTTTTGTTCTGGGTTGAAGTACAATTCCCAATTTAGCAATTTCATAATTTAGTGGTTCCTGCTATATCAGAGCTATTTGAAATCTATCCCTAAAAAGGGTATATAATATGAAGGTGCACATTGGGTCATTCAGAATAACTTCACACACACCGCTACTGTGCTATTTCCAAGTCTAATTCTGTCACTAAATCCATACCGGTGACCCAGCGCCTAAATACTAGGCCTCAAATTTAATTCCCTCTAAATCTCTCGTTACCCACCGCTGTACTGTTGTTGCTGGGCAAGATATTTAGTGTCCGTCAAAGCACATTTTTTGTTCTGGGTTGAAGTACAATTCCCAATTTAGCAATTTCATAATTTAGTGGTTTCTGCTATATCAGAGCTATTTGAAATCTATCCCTAAAAGGGTATATAATATTCAAGGTGCACATTGGGTCATTCAGAATAACTTCACACACACACGCTTCTGTGCATTTCCAAGTCTAATTCTGTCACTAAATCCATACCGGTCACCCAGCGCCTAAATACTAGGCCTCAAATTTATATCCCGCTGAATTTGAATACAATACATTGGGCCAAATAATATATTTGTTGTTGTGGTGAACCATAACAATGAGAAAAACATCTAGTAAGGGACGCGGACGTGGACATGGTCGTGGTGGTGTTAGTGGACCCTCTGGTGCTGGGAGAGGACGTGGCCGTTCTGCCACATCCACACGTCCTAGTGTACCAACTACTTCAGGTCCCAGTAGCCGCCAGAATTTACAGCGATATATGGTGGGGCCCAATGCCGTTCTAAGGATGGTAAGGCCTGAGCAGGTACAGGCATTAGTCAATTGGGTGGCCGACAGTGGATCCAGCACGTTCACATTATCTCCCACCCAGTCTTCTGCAGAAAGCGCACAGATGGCGCCTGAAAACCAACCCCATCAGTCTGTCACATCACCCCCATGCATACCAGGGAAACTGTCTCAGCCTCAAGTTATGCAGCAGTCTCTTATGCTGTTTGAAGACTCCGCTGGCAGGGTTTCCCAAGGGCATCCACCTAGCCCTTCCCCAGCGGTGAAAGACATAGAATGCACTGACGCACAACCACTTATGTTTCCTGATGATGAGGACATGGGAATACCACCTCAGCATGTCTCTGATGATGACGAAACACAGGTGCCAACTGCTGCGTCTTTCTGCAGTGTGCAGACTGAACAGGAGGTCAGGGATCAAGACTGGGTGGAAGACGATGCAGGGGACGATGAGGTCCTAGACCCCACATGGAATGAAGGTCGTGCCACTGACTTTCACAGTTCGGAGGAAGAGGCAGTGGTGAGACCGAGCCAACAGCGTAGCAAAAGAGGGAGCAGTGGGCAAAAGCAGAACACCCGCCGCCAAGAGACTCCGCCTGCTACTGACCGCCGCCATCTGGGACCGAGCACCCCAAAGGCAGCTTCAAGGAGTTCCCTGGCATGGCACTTCTTCAAACAATGTGCTGACGACAAGACCCGAGTGGTTTGCACGCTGTGCCATCAGAGCCTGAAGCGAGGCATTAACGTTCTGAACCTGAGCACAACCTGCATGACCAGGCACCTGCATGCAAAGCATGAACTGCAGTGGAGTAAACACCTTAAAACCAAGGAAGTCACTCAGGCTCCCCCTGCTACCTCTTCTGCTGCTGCCGCCTCGGCCTATTCTGCTGCTGCCGCCTCGGCCTCTTCCTCCGCCTCTGGAGGAACGTTGGCACCTGCCGCCCAGCAAACAGGGGATGTACCACCAACACCACCACCACCACCTCCGTCACCAAGCGTCTCAACCATGTCACACGCCAGCGTTCAGCTCTCCATCTCACAAACATTTGATAGAAAGCGTAAATTCCCACCTAGCCACCCTCGATCCCTGGCCCTGAATGCCAGCATTTCTAAACTACTGGCCTATGAAATGCTGTCATTTAGGCTGGTGGACACAGACAGCTTCAAACAGCTCATGTCGCTTGCTGTCCCACAGTATGTTGTTCCCAGCCGGCACTACTTCTCCAAGAGAGCCGTGCCTTCCCTGCACAACCAAGTATCCGATAAAATCAAGTGTGCACTGCGCAACGCCATCTGTAGCAAGGTCCACCTAACCACAGATACGTGGACCAGTAAGCACGGCCAGGGACGCTATATCTCCCTAACTGCACACTGGGTAAATGTAGTGGCAGCTGGGCCCCAGGCGGAGAGCTGTTTGGCGCACGTCCTTCCGCCGCCAAGGATCGCAGGGCAACATTCTTTGCCTCCTGTTGCCACCTCCTCCTTCTCGGCTTCCTCCTCCTCTTCTTCCACCTGCTCATCCAGTCAGCCACACACCTTCACCACCAACTTCAGCACAGCCCGGGGTAAACGTCAGCAGGCCATTCTGAAACTCATATGTTTGGGGGACAGGCCCCACACCGCACAGGAGTTGTGGCGGGGTATAGAACAACAGACCGACGAGTGGTTGCTGCCGGTGAGCCTCAAGCCCGGCCTGGTGGTGTGTGATAATGGGCGAAATCTCGTTGCAGCTCTGGGACTAGCCAATTTGACGCACATCCCTTGCTTGGCGCATGTGCTGAATTTGGTGGTGCAGAAGTTCATTCACAACTACCCCGACATGTCAGAGCTGCTGCATAAAGTGCGGGCCGTCTGTTCGCGCTTCCGGCGTTCACATCCTGCTGCTGCTCGCCTGTCTGCGCTACAGCGTAACTTCGGCCTTCCCGCTCACCGCCTCATATGCGACGTGCCCACCAGGTGGAACTCCACCTTGCACATGCTGGACAGACTGTGCGAGCAGCAGCAGGCCATAGTGGAGTTTCAGCTGCAGCACGCACGGGTCAGTCGCACTACAGAACAGCACCACTTCACCACCAATGACTGGGCCTCCATGCGAGACCTGTGTGCCCTGTTGCGCTGTTTCGAGTACTCCACCAACATGGCCAGTGGCGATGACACCGTTATCAGCGTTACAATACCACTTCTATGTCTCCTTGAGAAAACACTTAGGGCGATGATGGAACAGGAGGTGGCCCAGGAGGAGGAGGAGGAGGATGAGGAAGAGGGGTCATTTTTAGCACTTTCAGGCCAGTCTCTTCGAAGTGACTCAGAGGGAGGTTTTTTGCAACAGCAGAGGCCAGGTACAAATGTGGCCAGCCAGGGCCCACTACTGGAGGACGAGGAGGACGAGGATGAGGAGGAGGTGGAGGAGGATGAGGATGAAGCATGGTCACAGCGGGGTGGCACCCAACGCAGCTCGGGTCCATCACTGGTGCGTGGCTGGGGGGAAAGGCAGGACGATGACGATACGCCTCCCACAGAGGACAGCTTGTCCTTACCCCTGGGCAGCCTGGCACACATGAGCGACTACATGCTGCAGTGCCTGCGCAACGACAGCAGAGTTGCCCACATTTTAACCTGTGCGGACTACTGGGTTGCCACCCTGCTGGATCCACGCTACAAAGACAATGTGCCCACCTTACTTCCTGCACTGGAGCGTGATAGGAAGATGCGCGAGTACAAGCGCACGTTGGTAGACGCGCTACTGAGAGCATTCCCAAATGTCACAGGGGAACAAGTGGAAGCCCAAGGCCAAGGCAGAGGAGGAGCAAGAGGTCGCCAAGGCAGCTGTGTCACGGCCAGCTCCTCTGAGGGCAGGGTTAGCATGGCAGAGATGTGGAAAACTTTTGTCAACACGCCACAGCTAACTGCACCACCACCTGATACGCAACGTGTTAGCAGGAGGCAACATTTTACTAACATGGTGGAACAGTACGTGTGCACACCCCTCCACGTACTGACTGATGGTTCGGCCCCATTCAACTTCTGGGTCTCTAAATTGTCCACGTGGCCAGAGCTAGCCTTTTATGCCTTGGAGGTGCTGGCCTGCCCGGCAGCCAGCGTTTTGTCTGAACGTGTATTCAGCACGGCAGGGGGCGTCATTACAGACAAACGCAGCCGCCTGTCTACAGCCAATGTGGACAAGCTGACGTTCATAAAAATGAACCAGGCATGGATCCCACAGGACCTGTCCGTCCCTTGTCCAGATTAGACATTAACTACCTCCCCATAACCATATATTATTGGACTCCAGGGCACTTCCTCATTCAATCCTATTTTTATTTTCATTTTACCATTATATTGCGATGCTACCCAAAGTTGAATGAACCTCTCCTCTGCCTGTGTGCTAGGCCTAAATATATGCCAATGGACTGTTGCAGTGGTGGCTGACATGAAGCCTGATTCTCTGCTATGACATGCAGACTAATTCTCTGCTGACATGAAGCCAGATTGTCTGTTACGGGACCTCTCTCCTCTGCCTGGGTTCTGGGCCTAAATTTATGAAAATTGACTCTTACAGTGGTGGGTGACGTGAAGCCTGATTCTCTGCTATGATATGAAGACTGATTCTCTGCTGACATGAAGCCAGATTGTCTGTTACGGGACCTTTCTCCTCTGCCTGGGTTCTGGGCCTAAATTTATGAAAATTGACTCTTACAGTGGTGGGTGACGTGAAGCCTGATTCTCTGCTATGATATGAAGACTGATTCTCTGCTGACATGAAGCCAGATTGTCTGTTACGGGACCTTTCTCCTCTGCCTGGGTTCTGGGCCTAAATTTATGAAAATTGACTCTTACAGTGGTGGGTGACGTGAAGCCTGATTCTCTGCTATGATATGAAGACTGATTCTCTGCTGACATGAAGCCAGATTGTCTGTTACGGGACCTCTCTCCTCTGCCTGGGTGCTGGGCCTAAATATATGCCAATGGACTGTTGCAGTGGTGGCTGACGTGAAGCCTCATTCTCTGCTATGACATGCAGACTAATTCTCTGCTGACATGAAGACAGATTCTCTGTTACGGGACCTCTCTCCTCTGCCTGGGTGCCGGGGCCTAAATATCTGAGAATGGACTGTTCCAGTGGTGGCTGACGTGAAGCCTCATTCTCTGCTATGACATGCAGACTAATTCTCTGCTGACATGAAGACAGATTCTCTGTTACGGGACCTCCCTCCTCTGCCTGGGTGCTGGGCCTAAATATATGCCAATGGACTGTTGCAGTGGTGGCTGACGTGAAGCCTCATTCTCTGCTATGACATGCAGACTAATTCTCTGCTGACATGAAGACAGATTCTCTGTTACGGGACCTCCCTCCTCTGCCTGGGTGCTGGGCCTAAATATATGCCAATGGACTGTTGCAGTGGTGGCTGACGTGAAGCCTCATTCTCTGCTATGACATGCAGACTGATTCTCTGCTGACATGAAGCCAGATTCTCTGTTACGGGACCTCTCTCCTCTGCCTGTGTGTGTGCTGGGCCTAAATATATGCCAATGGACTGTTGCAGTGGTGGCTGACGTGAAGCCTCATTCTCTGCTATGACATGCAGACTGATTCTCTGCTGACATGAAGCCAGATTCTCTGTTACGGGACCTCTCTCCTCTGCCTGTGTGTGTGCTGGGCCTAAATATATGCCAATGGACTGTTGCAGTGGTGGCTGACGTGAAGCCTCATTCTCTGCTATGACATGCAGACTAATTCTCTGCTGACATGAAGACAGATTCTCTGTTACGGGACCTCCCTCCTCTGCCTGGGTGCTGGGCCTAAATATATGCCAATGGACTGTTGCAGTGGTGGCTGACGTGAAGCCTCATTCTCTGCTATGACATGCAGACTGATTCTCTGCTGACATGAAGCCAGATTCTCTGTTACGGGACCTCTCTCCTCTGCCTGTGTGTGTGCTGGGCCTAAATATATGCCAATGGACTGTTGCAGTGGTGGCTGACGTGAAGCCTCATTCTCTGCTATGACATGCAGACTGATTCTCTGCTGACATGAAGCCAGATTCTCTGTTACGGGACCTCTCTCCTCTGCCTGGGTGCTGGGCCTAAATTTATGACAATGGACTGTTGCAGTGGTGGCTGACGTGAAGCCTGATTCTCTGCTATGACATGCAGACTGATTCTCTGCTGACATGAAGCCAGATTCTCTGTTACGGGACCTCTCTCCTCTGCCTGTGTGTGTGCTGGGCCTAAATATATGCCAATGGACTGTTGCAGTGGTGGCTGACGTGAAGCCTCATTCTCTGCTATGACATGCAGACTAATTCTCTGCTGACATGAAGACAGATTCTCTGTTACGGGACCTCTCTCCTCTGCCTGGGTGCCGGGGCCTAAATATCTGAGAATGGACTGTTCCAGTGGTGGGTGACGGGAAGCCAGATTCTCTGCTATGGAACCTCTCTCCAATTGATTTTGGTTAATTTTTATTTATTTAATTTTTATTTTAATTCATTTCCCTATCCACATTTGTTTGCAGGGGATTTACCTACATGTTGCTGCCTTTTGCAGCCCTCTAGCTCTTTCCTGGGCTGTTTTACAGCCTTTTTAGTGCCGAAAAGTTCGGGTCCCCATTGACTTCAATGGGGTTCGGGTTCGGGACGAAGTTCGGATCGGGTTCGGATCCCGAACCCGAACATTTCCGGGATGTTCGGCCGAACTTCTCGAACCCGAACATCCAGGTGTTCGCTCAACTCTAGTCCTAAACTTTTGATCAGCTGAAAAACAGCCTGTTTCAGTTTATTTGTTGTTTTCATTAAATTGAATGCTCAAAAAATGTTTTGTCTCACTCCCATTTCTTCTTGTTGCATGTTGAAGCTCTACTTGGAACCTTGTTAAGATCCAGCCATGCTAAATATGATTTTTTGCAATTTTTCAAGTGGTCTTAAACTTTTGATCAGGACTGTATCTATCTGTATCTTTCTCATATCTATCTATCATATTGTATAGCAAATGTAGAAAGGAACCGTGGCACTCCAAAGTTTTCAAACAAAATTACATGTTTATTCGAACCAGGCAAGCAACGTTTCGACTCAACAAGTCTTTTTAAAGCTTGAAAAAGCCTCGCTGAGTCGAAATGTTGCTTGCCTGGTAGGAATAAAAAACGTAATTTTGTTTGAAGACTTTGGAGTATAGCGGTTCCTTTCTACATTTGCTATACATCTGGGAGTCCAATAGGCCGGGATTCGACACTGTTGGAACCACCACTAAATGGTTATCCTGGGTAAAAATCTCAGTGAGTAGTGCTGTCTTACTACTATTTTCTTATCTATCATATTGTTCATATCTATCTAACTCAGATGTACATAATAACCATCTATATATCTAACATTCTCTTGTATATCTATCATTCTTTCCCATATCAACCATTTACTCTCATATCCATTGTATACTTTTTCATATATACATCTATCTATAGAATAAATATCTGTTCTCATCACACTAAACATAATCTGTATACACTATAAACATGTAATAATTTGTAGCTAATACAATGCAAGGATACAATAAAAGTAAGCTAATACGTACATAAACTAAATGTAGTTTTATTATCTATTAAGAAATTAACATAATATCTATCTATTTATGTGCTACAATTAGTCTTCTAATGCAGAAATCGGTTCATGTAAATCACGTGGCACAGTGGGGCAGATTTACTACTGAAAATCACCGGAATTCTGGTTTTATTTGTGGCAAAAAAAAAAACTGGCATACACACTTTGCACCACACTCATTAAATGGGTGTTCCATCAATATGAGATCAGTGGGGGTCCAACACCAGTGGATGGAAGGCTTTGTTCACTGTGTAGTTTCTGGTGTCAGTATACTGCAGCTCTGATCCGATTCACTTGACAGATCCTTCTTCTTCCGTCTCCATCCAGTGTTTAATTTCTGGTGTCGTCAGCTGCCCGAAAAGCTGATCAGTGGAGGTGTCTAGTGTAGGACCTCAACTTTTAGACAATTGTTTTGCCTCTTCCGGAAAAGAAGCATGGCTTAGCAGAAACACATGTGGAAGCAAGATTGTGAACCAAAAAATAATAATATTAATAATAATGTACATTGTCATGCTCATGGGCCTTTGTATTTTGAATCTCGCTTGGGTTTTGCTGCACTGTCAGTGAGACCATGGAGGCTATGTCCTCTCAACAAAGTTCTTATATTTTTTTCACCACACATTGTCCTCATATTGAAGCATATATATTACCCTTATCATATGCAGCATCGTGACAGCGCAGCTCACTCCTGAGTTTCTTTCTGTTCACACAATGCTTACTTGCCCCGACCACCACCACCACCCCAAAACATTTTTTTTTATACAGCTTCCAAATTATTAGAGCCTCCAATGGCTCTGCGGAGTTGTCTGTAATGTCATATTAAGAATTAATGTTGACATGGGCAATGTAACCACACTGTGGGCCAGATTTATTATTTGCTCAAGTCAGAATAATGGAGTGAAAAAGTCGCAAAAAAAATGCTTAAATGCTAAAACTGCGCACAAATTTGCGACTTTTTTCTGCTCTGCACTATGCTCGCCAGTTTTCTGAAAGTGGACGTTTTTTCTTATGTAAATGTATCTCTAGACAGATTTACTATTGGGACTATTTAAAAAGTCGCAAAAAAGTCGAAAAAAATGCGCAATTTCACTCCAGTGAGGACCATACTTATCTTAAGAGACTTTTTAATAGAACATGCAACTTTTTCGTAAGGATGTGCGACTTTTGTAAAGCTGCTTTCTGACGGATAAACTGCTACCGTCAAACCACATTTATTACAGTCTTAAAGGGCCGATCATAAATCTGACTTGGCTAAAACTGACTTTAGCCATATGTGAAAGTGGAGTGAGGTGTCAGAGTAAAGATAAATCTGGCCCTGTGTGCGCAAACTAGTCTTTTAATTTTCACAATGTATTATATTTCTTTGTGCTGCTGGTCGTGAATCCGTGTTTTACATGTTGCCACAAGTACCTGGCTCCACAAGTAAAATAGACCAGCAGTACTAGCTCACTGTTTATAATGATTAAAGACATGTAGTTTGTCCGAAACACGTTTACAGTCAGGGTGCTGTGATTATTTGTATATGCTTGCTGTATTCAAGAATAAAAGGTTGTCACAGCTTTTAAGAATGGTGCCAGTTTTTACTTTATGGATTACTAAAGGTTGGGAATCGGACTATAACCTTGCACGTCTGGTACAAAATAAGGAACAGGTGAGCTGGAGCTTACGTTTGCATATCAACCAAAAAATACTAAAAAAAATTGGTACATTTTTGGTGTCCACTCAACCAATAAGGAGGTAGTATAAATTTAGACATTGTCGAGGTGCACCCGATTTATTACCTTGCATCAGCCACTCTGATAAATCTGGTAGAGTTTTATGACTGTCTAGTCTTAGTTTACATTGTTTTACTATATAGTACTGGTAAATCTGCCCCATTTACTTAAAAAAAAAAAAAGAAAAAGATGTAATCTGTTGTACCCACACTTTCCTGGAAGTGGCCACTTTAAGAACATCATTTTTTGCAACCAAAGCCATAAATAGCTGCTGTGACAGTGATGCTGATCGGCTGGGCTGTGATGTGCACAGAATGCTCCTTCCTATGCCAGTTTGTGAGATGGCTCTCAGTAGCATTCAAATAGGGAGGGTGTGCTTTGTGTCCAAAGGAACAGGACATTAACCCCAGAGGTGCTGTATCTATGTCTGAGCCAGTTCAGATTCCTTCTTTTCTGTTTAGAGACAAAAAAAAATGGAGTATGTCTCCCTTCCAAGGATGTGCTAATGTCATATATCTTTCTATGTCTTTCTAATAGCTGCATATCCCTAGGGTAGATTTAGAGGATTCAGCAGCCGGTGAAAACCTGGAAACCTCATGGAAGGTACGAGAGGGTAGTAACGAGTAACCCACAAAGGTATGCCCTTAGTTTTCATTTAACAGTCATTAGTTGCCTTATTCATCTCCATGTAATAATCACAACACATGCTGAACAGATCTTTCCCATCCCACTATACCTACAGTACAGTACTAAGGTACAGGACAGGATTACTCATTAATGTTCCAAGAACGGAAAGCGGGTGGCTTTGCTGACATGGTGGGCAACACTTTGGGCTGAATGGTGAAATTAACTCCATGGAGGACTATTAACCACATGTCTACCAAGGATGGACAAACCATATGTGCAACCTGCACAGCTTTACAGGGGCCAAGAGGATATGGGGTCTGCCGCTACCTTAAAAGCTTCTAGAAGTTACAATACCTGTTGTAAAGAAGATTGCATGTGAGGGACTGAGTTTGTGGATTTCATGACTCAGTTACTGCTGGATTGTTAAAATACATACGGTCAAGGCTCTATCATGAGCTATTGGACAGCAGGTGGCCCTTATACTGTTCTTGCACTGAGGCCCTCAACTGTCTGTTTCCGCCCCTGACATTCATTTTTCCTAAACTTATTTTTCCTAAACAAAAATGGTTTTCTTACAATAGTAAAATGAAGTTTTGATTTTATAGTTGTTACTAAGAAGAGAAGGAGCAAAACTAAAGAATATAAACTAAAGCTGAAACAAACAATTGCATTTACTACTCAATGTAATGTCAAGTCATACTTGCCTTCTAACGATATGTAAGGACCCATCTATGCATATATCAACTTAATATTGTACCAGTATAATAGTCAGAGCCAAAAGCAGCCATCATTATTCATTATTACCATTCTGAAAAAAGATTTGTACTGATTTTAATCTTTCTGGCATTACTTTTACAGGGCATTACGGGCTGTGGTATTTTGTACCGTCCCATGGTACACTGGATGTAGGCAATATTTCCTTAAGAATTAAATTAAATAGCCATTGTTCCACTGCCCTGTAGGTGGCAGCCAGAGATCCTGTAATTTGAGATTACGATTGGTGAAGTGACAATGACATTACACAAAGGACTTCCATAAGCCTCATTTTTGGTGTTTTTTTTCTTCATGAATGTCCATTAAACTTTTAAAAAGTTTCACCTAATTTCTCAAGTTACTGAAAAAGACTGTATATTCTTGCCCTACAAAATCCCAAAATAAGATATTATTGGCTGTGAAAGAGAAATTATACTTGTTGACTGGCTGCTTTGGTTTTAAAGTCATTTATAAATATTCTCTGAAACCACCAATGTTGCTGAGTATATTTATTAGGCTACTTTCACACTAGCGTTCGGGTGTCCGCTTGTGAGCTCCGTTTGAAGGGGCTCACAAGCGGACCCGAACGCTTCCGTCCAGCCCTGATGCATTCTGAGTGGACGCGGATCCGCTCAGAATGCATCAGTCTGGCGGCGTTCAGCCTCCGCTCCGCTCAGCAGGCGGACACCTGAACGCTGCTTGCGGCGTTCGGGTGTCCGCCTGGCCGTGCGGAGGCGTGCGGATCCGTCCAGACTTACAATGTAAGTCAATAGGGACGGATCCATTTGAAGATGACACACTATGGCTCAATCTTCAAACGGATCCGTCCACCATTGACTTTCAATGTAAAAGTCTGGACGGATCCGCTCAGGCTACTTTCACACTTAGAAAATTTTATACAATATAATGCAGACGGATCCGTTCTGAACGGAGCCACCGTCTGCATTATATGAGCGGATCCGTTCAGAACGGATCCGCTCTGAACGCTAGTGTGAAAGTAGCCTTAATTGCATTGCTTTGTGGACCAGCCACAGGATACAAAAGTGGACTTTTCCAAATGAAGTCTACCCTCCAGTCTTTATTTGCACTGCATTAATAAGGATATTAGTAAATCCTGTGATGAAATCAGTGATACATCCGTGAAGATGTTTGTGAAGGATCAGTGTTTGGTCCGTGTGTCTAGTGTTTCACTGACACTGTACAGCTGAAAATAATTTTCACAGCATCTGCTCCTACTGGTCTGTGAAGCACGAATGAAACATAGATGGTATCCGTGTTTTTCCCAGATCCATAGACTATAATGGGTGTGATTGATCAAGCATGGACAAAATAGACCATGCTTACGTGCTAAAACCACGGACCATTCTAAAATATGGATGTGTGAATACACACATTAAAATGAATGGGTACGTTTGCCTTCCATGGAAAACACAAACAGCACTGATGTGTGAATGAGGTATTAGAATCAATATACTCTTGAGCCTCAAATACATTAAAAGAAATAAAAAAAAATCTGAATATAGAAAATTCAAAAATAGGAAAAGTGAGTTTATATTTTCCACAAAAACATATCATACTGGAATACTTTGCATTTATTTAAATTTAGAATTGCGTGAATTGGTTTAAGTCTTAAAAGTCCTAAACTGGCCTCATTATTCGTCTTAGAAGGATAGATGGTTCTCAAACATCCACAAACAAAGGGGTATTTCAGGTCATGGTGAGAAACGGTGACCTAATTTGAAATTGCTTTGTTCAGCTGGCTGGCGATCAGCAAAGCTTCAACAGACATATTTCTTTGTCTGGACATACTAACTAGTGAAAAGACTTGCAAAATAAAAAGTGGAAATATCACCTCTAGCTGTTTTTTGTTTGCCCAAAGGCAGGCTTTTGGAATGGATGTTGTCTGAATAGCTAGAGGAACGTATGATGTCTTAAAAAGCTGGCCAACTTTAAACCTTTAATCTCCCTTTCAAAAACAGCAGAACTTTTTCTCCACTATCTGCATTTGCTTTGTCCCTTTCCTTTTCGACTGGCGTGTCAACAATCAAGCTGGCAAATCAGCCATGAGTTTTTTGGGCAATACAGAAGAAGCAACACTCCCTTGACTAATCCTTATACATTATACAGTATTCATACCTGGCCACAGAAGGCTTCCATTTTAATTTAAAGGGGTTTTCCCACAAAAAAGTATGACTATGCAATAATTACAGCATTTTAAATGAAGTATTATTGCAATATACACACATTAAAAATATTAGGGGAGATTTATCAATAGTGACCTTACCATACAATACTCTTGATCTCCTGTGTGCCAGAATGAGATGCGCCTAATTTACACGCCTCTTAATAAATTAGACGCACCCCTGTCACTCACTGTTCAATAAGCTCAAATCAATGCCAGCAACGAACTGGCATGGACTTGAGTTATAACTTGCGCCAATTTATGACGTTAGGTATAGTAAATCCGGCAGGCCATGTAAGCCCGCTCCCTCTCGCAATCTTCCATTCTTTTTCTCGCCGCTTTTGGAAGGTAGTAAAAATTAATTGCAAATGATGGTACAAGTATGCAGTGTGCCAACTTTTTAACACCACAAAAGTGGAATAAACATTTCATAAATGTTTTTCTTGTAATGTACTGTATTTTCCTCTCTGGTAGTGCCCCTGCTGCTTATCCTTCTGAGTCACCTTCTCTTGTGGACTGACATGCTTAGTAGCGTCCCTGCTCTCTTCACCTTAGGGTGAAGTCCATACAACTTTCATTCATTCCTACTTCCAAATGTATATATTTATATATACAGTGCTGCCCATAATTATTTATACCCCTGGAAAATGTTGACTTAAAGTTACTTTTATTCAACCAGCAAGTAATAAGGCACACAAAAGCTCGCTTGGCCTTTGCAAAAGCTAATCTGGACAAACAAGAAGACTTCTGGTCTTCTGTGTTATGGTCAGATGAAACAAAAATGTAATTGTTTGGTCACAATGATGTTTCCTTCATTTGGCGTAAAAAAGGATAAGCCTTCAACCCAAAGAACACCATCCCCACTGTCAAACATGGTGGTGGGAACCAGGGGCGTAACTATCAGGGAAGCAGGGGAAGCAGTTGCTTCGGGGCCCTGAGCTTAGAAGGGGCCCGGGAGCAGTAGCAGGGGTGTCAGCAGGGCAGGGTTGCATGTACTATGATGTAAACTTCTGGCCTCACAGGCAGCAGGCAGCGTATAGTGGAGGGCCGCACTGACGATAACAGCAGCTCTTGTCAGCAGCTGCTACCTTTAAAAAAATCTCCCTGGAGCTTCCTTAAGAACCCCCCCCCCCCCCCTTTTGCTCCTCTTCACTTACGGTCATATTACGGCAGGGCAGTAGTGCTCTTTGCTCTGCTGTCAGCGTCGGGACACAGTGAGGGGGCTGCACTGCTCTCTGAGGAGGAGACACCCAGCCATGTGCTCGGGGGGTTAGAAACTCTTCTGGATCCTCCACAGCCTGACAAATCCATCTAGCCTGCCTAAAAGGCAAGTGTATGTGAAAGGTGTGTGTGTGATCATCTATCTCCTATCTATTATACTGTATATATATATATATATAACAGAACCTAGTTTTCTCACCAGTGGAGGCATTTGGTGGAAATTTCAATGCATATGTGAAATGAGAAACAGGCCTAAGACTATATACTGAATGTCTGTGTATATTTATACAGTCAGCCCCATACTGAGGAGGCATAGGGGAAATACACTGCCCAGTGGATGCTATTCCTGTACTTGCTTGAAATTGGTTATGCTATTTTATTCTGTGTATTCAAGTAAGCAAGAGTTCACATCTCCATTTCATTTTCGCTTCTTCTGATCCGTCAGAAGAACAGAAAAAAGGATCCTGTAAACAAATGGATCCTGTTGCATCCGTTATGCACATTTGGCATCCGTTTGAGCCATTTCTACCTGAGATCCGTTTTTTAGACAGAAAGAAAACTCCTGTACGCAGTACTTTTTTCTGTCTGATAGAACAGATCTCAGAAATGGCTCAAACGGATGCCAAATGTGCATAACGGATGCAACAGGATCCATTTGACACATCAGAAGAACGGAAATGTAAACTCTCCCTATTTATATTTGTTTTGAGTACTTTTTTTTGCATTTTTCTTGTAGTTATGGTAACAGACCTTTTATTGGCATTGTATAGTGTGTATAGCTGTAATATTGTGAAAGGCAGGAGCGTACCTATAGTGGAGACAGGGGACGCAGCTACTGCGGGGCCTGAACTCAAAAGGGGCCCACCTAAGATGAGGACTAAATTGTAAAAGGACCCCCACAATAGTATTATATACAGTGACATGATATGCAGTATATGTGTGGGAAACGGACAAAGTCACAGCCGGGCCTGGTCTGAGTGAATGTTTTTGACTAGCTGCAGGACTGGGGCTTGCATGGGGGGGGGGGGGGGTTGTTTGAAGAAGTTGCCCGTGAGGGGGGGGGCCCCATTCAATAATTTGGTGTGGGGCCCAGTCAGTTCTAGTTACGCCACTGGTGGGAACCTAATGCTTTGGGGGTGTTTTTCAGCCAATGGACCAGGGAACCTAATCACAGTAAACGGCACCATGAAAAAAGAGCAATACATGAGCATTCTCAACGACAACATCAGGCAGTCTGCAGAGAAACTTGGCCTTGGGCACCAGTGGACATTTCAGCATGACAATGAGCCAAAACACACAGCAAAAGTGGCGAAGAAATGGTTAGCAGACAACAACATTAACGTTTGGGAGTCCAGAGTTGAATCCAATTGAGAATCTGTGGAGGGAGCTAAAGATCAGGGTGATGGCAAGAAGACCCTCCAACCTGAAAGATTTGGAGCTCATTGCTAAAGATGAATGGGCAAAAATACCTGTGGAGACATGCAAAAAGCTGGTCTGCAATTATAGGAAGCGTTTGATTGCTGTAATAGCCAATAAAAGCTTTTCTATTGATTATTGAGAAGGGTATGAATAAATTTGGACTGGACACTTTTTGCTCAAACGTAAATACAAGCTGAGATTTTTTTTTCCACAATAATGCCTCTTGTACATTGTCTTATTATCTTTTGGGAGACACCTATGTCATTTCCCGTCAAAAAATCACTTGCTGGTTGAATAAAAGTAACTTTAAGTAAAAATTTGCCTGGGGTATGAATAATTATGGGCAGCACTGTATATGTATATATGTATATATATTTTACCTTTCTCTAGACAGAGAAGGAAATTGGGGAAACTGCATACCCCAGTGCTATTTATTAGCAAAAGAGCGAGAGGTATGTGACTATTGGCTGACTGCAGTGCATCATGGGGGATATAGGTGCTTGATTGTCTCATGTGCATAGCTGCAGGGGTCATCAAACCGGATGTTTTCAGTGAGGGAGTGCAGGTCAGGAAGGAGACTGAGTGGGTAGCCAGCGCCAGGAAGCAGGTAAGTAAGCTTCCCATTACTGTCCAGCCAAGTGGGGAGTTTGCCCCACCATTCTTGCACAACCCCTTTAGAGGAAATGTGTCACCAAAAATGTTATCTGCCAGTTAAAACTAGATAGCAACACATATTCTTTTTTTCTAATCTGTTTTTATTTTCTGATAGATTTTTTTATTCTGTTTTC